>NW_004955435.1:6037788-6045021 GCF_000276665.1 Chinchilla lanigera
GGACAAGCCACATACAAACCATGGCTTTCCACATCTTCATGTCCTTTCTATCAACTGTTAGATCAATATAGGTCACACACACACACACACACACACACACACACACACACACACACACCCTGCATGACAGAAACAGAACAGAATGGTAACACAAAAAAAGGGATGGATTCGGGGTATTGAAAGAGCATGGTGGACATGGAATTTGCAAATAACCTTAATACATTAGAGTTTAGTATTTTTAGAATCACAAATATGCATTTACTTATGTCATCCTCCTAGAATCTAAGATTTCTTCTTAGATTATCAAGGTCAGAAGTCCAAAGTGAGTCTTCTAGGTCCAAAGCAAAGTGTTAACAGAGCTATGTGTCTTCTGAAGACTTTAAGGAAAAGTCTATTTCCTTCTCTTCCTTTAGCTTCCTGAACTTGCCTGAAGACTTTACTATGGAACCCTGCCTTTCATTTTCAAAGAGAACTACTCCCACCTCTGTTTCTGTAATCTCTTCATCTGACTCTTTCTTTACTGCTCATTCTTATACAGATCCTCTTATATGGACCCACCTAGATCACCCAGGACAATTGCTCAAGATTCTTACCATAAGTACATCTGCACAGCCCATTGTGCCAGGTGAAGGAATACACTCATGAGTTCTGGAAAGTAGGAAGAGGGCCCCACAGGCACACAAGTAGAGGTTCTGGTGAAATAATTGGGCATCATTATTCCTAAGGATATCTTCTCTGACTAATGATGCATTTACAACCTTTTGCCTGTACACAAATTCTTCACTATAACTGCAAGGTACAACATTAACAATGCCTTGAGCTGACACAGATAAACACCCATAGGAAGTAATTTATTTTCTCATTTGCTTATTTCAGAATCAGCAGGGAGATTCTCTCATCCTAAGGTTGTCCATTTTCAAGGGGGTGGTGGTACAGTGAGAAGAGGGTTCCCGTGGCTCCGAGAAGACTGTTTTTGTCCATTTTTGTTATGGAGTATGACTATTAAAATAATGTTAGAAAACTCTTATAGGCAACATCTCCAGGCACCTCTCTCAGTAAGGCTATTCCATTCCCATATGAAATCTATTTTCCTCCAAATATGTAGTATTTACTTTCTCATTAAATGCTTGTAACAACTTCCCATTCAAATTTTTTTGTCAAATAGTGAACAAATCAGCATACTTTATCCATGTCACTTGCCGTATACGCAGAAGCATAAAGTCCTTTCAATTACTGTAGGTGATTAAGCTGACTCCTGTTAAAACACGTGGAGTTACTGGCGGTACCTGCTGAACATTTCTGCTGCTCGGATTGTGGCTCCTATCTCAGCCTGGGGGTCTTTTTACTGTCAGTATTCCCAATACCTAACATTTAACTTTTTTAATTTTTTAAGAATTTACTTTTTGCAGTGCTGAGGATTGAACCAAGGGCCTCGTGCTAGGCAAGCAGCCTATCAGTGAGTGGCACCACCAGCCTCTTAAGGTTTATTAACTACTATATGTTTAAAAATCAATTTGATTAAGTTACTGTTTATGTGAAATGCATATATTGGTGTAACTATCCCCACAATTAAAATGTCGAACATTTCTACTTCTGCAAAAATTTCCTCTTCATCTTTTGCAATTCATTCTTTTCTCTTTTTATCTTTTTGAGACAGGGTCTCGCTGTGCAGTTCAGGCTGGCCTCGAGTTCACTTTGTAGCCCAGGCTGGCCTAGAACTCTCAATGATCCTCCTGCCTTAGCCTCCTGAGTGCTGGGATTATAGGCGTGCACCACCACGCCTGGCTGCAATTCTTTCTTCACAATCCTCAGGCCACAAGTAGCCACCGATGTGCTTTCTGTCACTATACATTGGCTTCCCTTTTCTAGAATTTCCCATAAATGGAATCATACACTACTACATATTCTTTTGTGTTTATCTTTTAGAAATCAGCACAGCTTCGATATTCGTTTATATTATTGTATACTTCAACAGACTTCTTTTTTCTTGCTGAGTAATATTTAGTAGTATGTGCATATGACATTTTGTGTGCCCGTTCACCAGCTGTTTCCAGGTTTTAGTTACTATGAGTAAAACTATTGCAATGATTTGCATTCACAACTATGTGGACATATATATGTTTCATTTATTTTCCTTTTTTCCACTGCTAGGGATTGACTTCAAGGTCTCACACATTACCGCTCTACAGCACCCCCAGCAACTTTTCCTTTTCCTTTTCTTTGCTTGTCTTTCCTCTCCCGGCCCCTACTTTTTCTCTGCCCTCCCCCTTCTCCTTTTTTGTGTAAATAGCAAACAGTGGAATTGCTGGGCCATAGGTAAATATGCATTAAACTTTAAAATAAATTGTAAAACTGTTTTTTTTTTGTTCCAGTACCAGGAATTGAACTCATGACCTTGCGCTTGCCAGGCAGGCACTGTGCCACCGAGCTAAATCCCCAGCCCCTGTAAAACTATTTTTCAAAGGCACTGTAACAGTTTATATTCCTGCATTACCTGTGAGTTCCATTTGTCCCACCTACTTCTCAGCAGTTGGTATTAAGATTTTAATCATTCAGATGGGCATGCAGTAAGATGTCATTGTGCTTTTCATTTTTTATTTCCTGCAGCTGATCCTTAGGACATCTTTTCATGTGTTTATAACATACAAGCATCTTCTTTTGTGAAATATCTCTTAACATTTTTAAAAAACCAATTGTAAAATTTGGTTGTTTTATTATTGAGTTGTAAGATTCCTTTATATATCCTGGATATAATTTTTGAGAGCTAAGTTAAAAATCTAGTGTTGAAACTATATTATCCCTGTCTGTAGCTTGTTTTTTTTTTTTCTTTCGTTTTCTTAACTTTTGATTTTAAATTTTTTTGTCTGATTGTATGATTTTCTCTCTTATGACTGCTGTAACAACTTACCACAAATTTAATAGCTTAGCTCAGAATTGTGCTAAAGTTACAGAGGCCAAAACACCAAGCCAGGCTGATAAGACTGCATTTCTCTCTAACCTTCAGGGAAGACTCCATTTCTTTGCCTTCCTCTGTGTGGGAAGTTCCCAGAATCTGGTTTCATCGAGTCATGGGACTCTAATCCTTTGCATCCATGTCCCATTCCCTTGTGTGACTCTGACCCTTCCATCCTTCTTACAAGAACTCTTGTGATTGCATTATGCACTCCCAGGCAATCCAAGGTTACCTTGTGATTTCAAAATTCTTCACATAGTCACCCCTGCAATGTACTTTTTTCCATATAGGGTAACCTAGTCACTGGTTGTGGAGAACAGAGCACAGTCCCTTCTGGAGGCTATTATTCAGTCATTGTTTGCCATTCGTATTCTTTCTCTTATGGTTTATTCTTTCCTTATTCTATGTAGGAAATGTTTGTATATTCTAAGATCATGAGTTTTTTTATATTTTCTTTTAAAAACTTAATTTTTGACCTATTATGTTTAGTTCTATGGTCTGTTTCAATTTATGATTTTGAGGTAAGGGTCAGAGTTCACTTAATTTTTTCTATTTAGTGTTTGCAACATTAACATGGAAAAGCCTACCTTCCTCCTGTTATGTTACCCTAATAACATTGTAGAAAATCAGTTGATCGCTTATGTGTGTATTTTTTTTTCCTGTTTTGGTTTTTCTGAATGCAAATGTTATCGATTCAGTCCTTGACTTAGAATCATTGAATAGTTTATAATACCCTAATTTATTTTTTTAAACATGACTTACATGGCCCTTCACGATATGACCCGTTCTTCTCTCTCGTACTGTATGTTTCACCCTTATACCTTTCTGTCCAATTATACTGACTGTCTGGCAGTTTCCCGAATATGCCATCTTCTGTGAGTCCGAGCCTCTGCACATGTTTCTTCCTCTGCCTTGAACAGAAATCCTTCCGCTCTGCATCACTTACTTCAGCTCATCTCTTACTTGCTCATCCCTTTCTCCAGGATGTTTTCTGACTCATGCTATCGGAACACTTACCACACTGAATTCCAGCGGCTGCTAGACTTACCTGTGCTCCATCTACCGGTAGGCTCCTGGGGTATGTGGACCTTGGGTGGCTCATTTACATCTCCTGACGCCAAGCACATTCATTCGTCAGATGAAGAATGTCTAACTTGGCCGCACAGCATGGGACTCTTCCTGATGGTATTGCTCGTTCACAGCAACTGCATCACTGTGATGAGCGGACTGGATGGAGGAGGCTGGTAAAGAGCCCAGTTTTCATTTAGGCAAAATGCCAGTGAGATATTTCTACATAAATGGCTATTCTAATAGACATATCAGAATGATGGTAAATGAATTTTAATGTTTTATATGATAACCTTAACTCTTTTATAGGTGTTAGGGTTGATACAAGGTGTCAACTTGGGGAGTCTAGAGCTTTGGCTAAGTGACTCAGCAGTTCTGCCTTTTGGGGTGAAAAGGACACGCCCTTACCCTTCTGGGATGTTGTTTATTGTGTTAATTTGAGAAGTTTAGAAGGTGAACTATGTGACTCAGAAGGGAGCCAGGGTGCTTACTTTGTATTCATCCTGAGCCTGTGCAAGAGGAAGGCATGCAGAGGGTGTGGGTGTGGAGGACCACCCCCACCCCCCAGAGCAGGTAGACTGCATAAAACAAGGAATTGAGGATGGACTGGCTGCTGATTCTTCGGAGGAGCTCCGGTCTTTGCCTTCAGCTTGGTCGTCTCCTGGCTTCTGGTGCAGACTGTTGGGCTTCTGTCTGGGACTCTTCAGCCTTCTGGTGTTGGCTCTCCGGCCTTCATCGTAGATTCTTAAGCATTCCATCGCACACCCATCAGCCTTTTGATACGGACTTGCACTGACACTGCAGCGAGCTCCAGGCCCGGCGCTGGGCTCTTCAATCTCCAGCGTGCAGACACCCTCTGCACGCTTCCTCATCCAACTCTGTAGCTGACCATTGTAAGCCAAACTTGTATTTCTTGTATTTTTGTTTATCTTGTATTATATCTGTTCCTCTAGTAAACCCTGACTGATACAATAGGTAATCTTATTAGTGAAATATTCTGGCTAACCAAGATCATTGTCTCTTTTTCAGTTTAATAAGGATAAATGAGGATAAGGAACCAAGTGTATTTAGTACATTCCATGTGCTTGACATTAAACCATGAACTTTACATTTGTTATCTAATTAAATTCCCAAACCAACACTGGAGTGTTAGAGTGAGGATGTTAATGCCCCAAGAGGTAATATAAACCACTTAGAACCACATAGCTGTTGCAGGAGCTGGTATTAAAGCCTGGGCTTACCTGATTCTCCTTTGTGAACACTTTCTAAGAAAATGACTGCATTTTCTTACTATTAAAGTTAATCTCAGTTTTTTTTCTGATAATTCACAAGGATTCTGTGATCTTATGATTTGGAAATTATTAAACATCATCTGTCATTTGACTTGAAAGGAGCAATGTTATGGCTTGTATCTAGATGTGCCTTCAAAGCCTCATGCAGCCACAGGTTGGGCTTTTCAGAAGTGACTGGATCTTGGATGTGTACTTCTAAGATCAAGGATGTGGTGCTAGGGTTGATTCAATGGTACCAGGATTAAGGGTGTGAGTGCTACTCACCCTAAGGATAGCTAGCCTGATAAGCTATAAGAGGCAGAAAGTACTGTGTTCATCACTATTCATTTGTTGCTTGCTGCTTGCTGCCTTCTGCCTGCCCTGCTTTGCCATGGACTGTTTTTCCTCTGAGATGCCCTCTGCCATGTTAACCTGCCTTGGAGCCAGCTGACTATAGACTGAAACTTTACGAACTCTAAGCCAAATAAACCTTTCCTCCCTTAACTTTGGGTGTTGGGTATTTTGTGTTAGCAATGAGAAAGGCAACTAAGAAAGGTAGATATGTTACTTGGTAAAATTTTTCCAATTAATAGAAATTCCCAATATATTTTCAGGTTTTATGGTATCCTTCTAATATAGACTTTGTTTTGGTAGTTTTTTGGATTCTAGAGTTGCTCTAATATGCTATTATAGATGTAGAATCCAGGAAAATCCAAATCAGGCCCTAAACTGTGATCCTCCCTTCCTGCAGATTCTCCAAACCATATAGATGAAGGGAAACAACTGAGGAGGATGGGATGTAACTTCATTGTTAGCTGGGCCTGTAATGCTGAAACAGAGCTCTGTAGAAAACACAGCCAAGTTTGAAAACTTAACACAGTTAGTAATTTCCTCTGCTTTGTGTTTGTTTTATCCTCATCTTTTTCTTTATTTCAAAATCCACACTCAAGCCAGGTTTGCAGCAGTGCTTTTTGGAAGAAGTCATCAAAGCAGCAGGGAATCCATCCCACAATTTCACCTGATGACCTTTCCATTGATTCTACCCTGAAAACATCCATGAGCACCCCAGCTGATGACCCAAAGTCTTTTGATAAAATTTGTTAAAACAAAACATTGTTTCCAAGGACAGATGGGTTTAGAGTAAGTTTACCTAACTCTATTTATTATCTCAGATATGCTGAGTTCTATGTGTAGTACAGCACAGAGATGAGGACAGTGACAAAATTCCTCAAGATATAGCGTGCCCAAAATAGAAAAGTGTCTTAAATTAGAACAGTATACAATACTCTACATCTTGTTGCCAAATGGAAAGATTTTTCTATTCAAGAAGTTAGTTTTAAGGAAAAGATATGTCACTCATGGACAAAAAAGGATATATGTCTATGTGAAGCTTGGATTCCCAGATAGAGCATGATTTATTTTTCCAGTGAAGCTGGTGTGTTGCCTGTCTAAGTCCATTTTTGTTGCTGTAATAGTTAACGGATTGTGTCAACTTGAGTAAGAAATGCCCAACTAAATTGGATCAGCATAGTTCTGAGTGTAGCTAAGGAGATTTACTGAAGGCAGAAGACCTGCCCTAGGCAGCTGTCACCTGAATGGTACAAAGGGGAAATGAAGAAGGAAGGATCGCTCTGTTTCTTTGGAGGAGCTCCAGCCCTTGCATTTACCTTGACTTCCAGTGCAGACTTTTCAGCCTTCTGCCACAGACACCTCAGCCCCTAGGACAGACCCTTCAGTCTCTGGCACTAACCCTTTGGTTTCCTGATACAGACTCATGTGGGATATCACACTGAACTCCATACCTTTGACTGGATCCTGCAAATCTTCAATGCACACAAAGACTTTTGCACACTTGCACACTCAACTCTGTGGCTGGCCATTGTAAGTCACATTTTTTTTTTTTTTTTTTTTTTTGGTTTTTCTCTGGTACCGGGAACTGAA
>NW_004955435.1:6045121-6091183 GCF_000276665.1 Chinchilla lanigera
GCTTGCCAGGCAGGCGCTTTTGCCACTGAGCTAAATCCCCAGCCCCTGTAAGTCACATTTGTACTGTTTACATTAAATCTGTTTCTCTAGTAAGCACTGACTGATATAATTGCTATGACAAAATACCTATGACCAGGTAACTTATAAGTAGTAGAAGTTTATTACCTCACTCTTTTGGAGGCTGAGAATTCCAGTGTCAGCTCTGTTCAGTATCTCATCAGGGTCTTCTTGCTGAATCATAACACTGTGGGGGCATTTATGGTGAGAGTAAGTGTAGTAACTCCCGTCTTTCTCATCTCACAAGGCTGCTAATGCCATGATTGGAGCCTCACCATTATGATCTATTCTAATCTATTGACTACCTAGAGTGTTAATTTTCACATTCCATTACCATGTGAATCTAGGGATTTTTTTTCTTTATTTCAAAATCACACAGAGTTTTGGAAAACACATAGAAAATCACAGCATTGTTTTAGAGGATCTCTACTAATGGATCACCCAACATTTAGTCTCTTAGGTGTTTTGTTTTACCCAAATCATGAAGTGTGACATATAAACACAATCAAGATATCTGTGTTGATAATACTGGTTTCTCTATTTCACCCAAGAAATAGAGGAATATTATATAATGTTCAAAGGAATTTTGAGAAATGATAAGAGTTTAGGAAGTATAAGAAACTGGAAAGGAGATAGATTAGTACAATATAAATATTTGTGGATGGAGGAAGCCAGAACAAGCACAATATTATATCAGGCAAGTCGGATAAAAAGCAACCATTATAGGGAATTTTGTTCAGACAGATGTGGGATTCTGAATGCAGTGGACAAAGATTTGCTGAACAGAATCCAGAGGACAATAAACCAGGGATTAAGGTTTTTAAAGAGCATATTTATGGGGAAATATATTTCTAGCTATAAATTCTGGGTACCCTGAGTCAAAATGGCTTAAACCATAAGATGATTTATTGCCACACAGAGCTAAGTGCAGAGCTGGGAGATGGGGTGGGCCGAGTGGAGCAATGAGGATCACTGACGTTTCCTAGGGCGTGGGTTATTGCCCACTCTGCTGGCTCAGCGTGGTGCTTTCTTAAGGGCCAGTCCCCTTGTGGCAGCAAGATAGTTTCTGGTGGCAGCAGGAGCTGCTTGCATCCTTATATATACCCAAAAGAAAATGGACAGAGAAAAACCTTTTCCCCAAGCAAGGAATGTCATCCTTTCCCTTGAATCTGACTGGAAAGACAGATCACATGTCCACCTTTTGGTCAGACCCATGCCTGGGATGGATGGACACAGTGGTTAATCTGAAATACTCTCCAAAAGTAAAAATGGAGTGGGTCTCTGAACATTAATGGAGTTCTGTTGAGAAGCGAGGAAATAAAGGGTGTTATATATGTAACCAACCAATCACTGCCTATGGAGCCCAGTGTTGAAGGTCTGAGTCCTCAGGTTTCATGTTCAAGAGTACTCAAGCCAAATTTAGAGCAAAACAGAGCAACTGATACCCCTTTGGGGGCCCAAAGTATCACTATGATGAGGTCAGGGGCCCTGCTGAAAGAAATGTGAGAACTAGATTATTTTTTTACCCAGCCACATTGTGGTTAGAGAATGTGGACACAGAAGTAAAAAGTCAGAGTACCCAAATGCCAGGCAAAGTGCATGCAGATGGCATCAGAGAACAACCCAGAAGGCTGGACTCCAGAAGCACTGGGCAAAGGGCAGAGTCTGGGGGAGAAAGGTTAGTGGAATTGGCTGAGCCTCGGGGTAAAACCATGAAGATGTTGAAAGCTGGCTTCCCCAGTGTGTGGGAAAACTGGGTCAGGTCTGAAAATGTCAAGACAAGGATGGGACAGAGGATTGGTTCTCACGCTTACCTATGCATTAGAATCAATTTGGAGGACTCTTTGACCCTTGGTTTTTGAGGCCAACCCCATAGTCACTAATGTAGCAGGTTCAGGGTCGGGTTCAAAAATTTGTGTTTTTAACGTGTTCCTGAGTCATGCTGGTACTGCTAGCTTAGAGACCTCTTTTTGAGAACCAATAAATTAAAGGAACAGCCTGTCAAGCGCTTGAAACCAGTGTGTGACATGCACGCCGCCTGCAAAGTGTCACCAGTGGACAACATTCAAGATGTTAGTTTTAACCTCATTCCCAGAGGTTAGGGTTGGCAGCTTTGGAGAAGTGCCTACAAATCCCATTTCTAGCAAACACCTTGGGTGATTCTTATGTCATAGTGTTTTCTGAGCAACTCTGTTAAATCCTGTGAAGTTCTTTCAAGCCATCACTCACCTCTGTATACTCTGTGTAGTAAGCAGAGTTTGCAGTGACATAGTGCCCTTCATTGGGGCCATGATGACGTAGAACTTGAGAGAGAAGAGTTCAAGCCCTGCGTGTGCCATGCTCTATTTGGGTAAACTTAAGTAAAATTGCTTAATCACTTGGGCATCCAGGTCTTAATCTGAAAGATGAACTAATGAGGCAAGTATTATATAATAGTCACTTAGCCTCTTGAGAAACTTAGTAAACCCTCAGTAAACAGAGAGCCTTCTATGTTTCCCTCATGCTCCCCATTCCCTGGAGTGTGACATGCCAATTGCCCCACTAAATGTGTATCTTGCTGTAAGCAGTTTAAGACGCCGATTGACCAGGATCAGGGAAGGCATCATAAGGAGTAGCACCTTAAAAGAAATGAGAAGAGACCCTGGGATTTAAAAAGTGAGAAGCACGTGCCTGCCTGGCAAGCATGAGGGTCCTGAGTTCGATTCCTGGTTTCAGAAAAAAAAAAAGTGTGAGAAGGAATCTACTTTGGGGCAAGCACTGGTGAGAAGTGAGCATATGGTGGAAACTCCTTTGGACCCTGTCTGTGGCCTGTTGGTGACGATCCCTGTTCCCCTTCATGATCCCAGTCTCCCCCTGCTAGGATTTCAGGTGTGAGAGACGGGTGGGGAAGAGGTTCTGCTTTGTACTTGCTGAGAGGTGGGGAACTTGTAGGGTTTAGAGGAGAAGTGGTCAGTCAAAAAGAGCAAATACTTTTGAAGCTCAAAACATTCTGAAGTCAAACAAAGCCCAAACACACTAGAAATGCAACCTATGGTCTTGGCGTGTTTGGTTGGCTTATTTTATTTTTCCCCCTCTGCCCAGCCATACACATGATACGGGATAACATATGTTCTTCCCGAGTCCCTGCAGCGCAAGGCCAAGTAGATGGACTGCAGCAGAGTGAGTAAGGGCATGTTTTGGCCTCATCTGTTGGAGTGGGTTTCTCAAATGACCCAAATAGCTTTTCCCAAGAGCCATTATTTCCTCTTGTCCTTTAGGGTTTTTTTTTTGGGTGTTTTTCTGTCCAAATGTACTCATCATTTAAAGGACAAGAGCAGCTTTTGGCCTTAAAAGAACCATTTTTAGTTGCTTGTGCGCAACTGCTCTTGCTGAGGTTGTTTTATATTCAGCGTGTTCTCATGACGAGCCCTGGCTCTCAGATTTGCAAATAAATGAAACAGTGAGCCTGAAATGTAAACTCAAAAACCATAAGATGGAAGAACAGACAACCGTTTCCATTTTGCTCATGAACTCTAGCGTTTCTCAAGGGAACCAAGTCCGAAACACAGTAGTTTCAAACTTCAAGGGACTAAAACCAGGGCACAAAGGCTGAGAACATTTGTGTTCCGCAGGAGTGTTTGATATTCAGTTGGTGTCAGGAAGCAGATCTCAGGGCTCTGTCCGCTCTCTCCCCGACGCCGCGTCAGCCTGTGTAGGTTGTCATTTCTACTTGATTGTGTGCTTTTCTCTTCTTTGCTTTGTTCTTTTAATTCTTTTGACAAGTGCTTCACAGATTAAAACTTACACTAAAAAAATTGAAAGCTTAAACATTTCTAAAACGTCAGGAAGAAGAGTACCATGAATTCACAAGCAACTGTCATGCAGATTCAAAAGTTATCACAACTAGGCCGTGTTTATCATACTTGTTCCTCCCCTCTTCGGCCTTTTCTCTCCTCTCCTCTTTCTCAGTCTTTCCTCTTTGGTTGAATAATTTTAAAGCAAACCCTGGTCTTGTAAGTCAGGACACTGGGTGGGCTCCCCTCTGAGCGACAACATTTAAAATATGCAGTGGAAAAAGGGTCTGGTCCAGTCACCCAAGCTGCAGCCTGGAAGTGCGCAGGAAGATTCAGATTGGATCTTCCAGTGATTAGCCAGTATGTTCTACCTCAAGGAAGAGCAAATTAAGGCACAGGTACATTTTTCCAGTTACTTAGGAATTTTGACAAGTGACTTCAAAAATCTCCCATCCCACGCAAGATTACAGTATCTTAGATTAATTCTGAAGTCACTTTGATGTTAATGTTATCATTATTCAATAGGTGAAGCAGTTCATTTTTAAAATTCAGGTATTGATAATTAAAAATGAAATAATGTGAATTTTATTTTTTTTAAAATACAGGGCTTCATAGAAGCAATGAATACACTTCCTGTGCAATACCAATATAATGATTAGGATTTGATCCACAATAATAAGTTTATTTTGTTTTATTAGGAATTGGACACATTTGATAACAAAGTGGTTACTATGTGTATTAATGACTCATTATATCACTCAGTTAACTTTAATCCAATAGAAGAGACATAACAATTTTTATATCTAAACCAATAGATGATCAAACAGTTGCTAACTAGAAATTGTACATAGCAATTAACACATCAGCTTTCATAGAAGTGTAAATCTCTTAGTATTTTTATTAAGGCATTTATCTTCATTATTGAAAATGATTGTTTTCATAAGTCTCTTTGCAGTGTCTCAGTTTTATAAACAGAAAAACTGGGGCTGGGGATTTAGCTCAGTGGCACAGTGCCTGCCTGACAAGTGCAAGGTTGTGAGTTCGATTCCCGGTACTGGAAAAAAACCAAAAAAAAAAAAAAAAAACAGAAAAACTGAGATCAATTTGATGTAAATAATTCAGAAATGCTGACAAAAATTTCTGCATGGTCACTTTCTTATGTGTCGCTGCTCTCAGTGGGGTCTTTGCTGTTTACACAGTACATAGATCCCAGAAACTTGTAGGATTTTGAATAAATAAGTTGATTTATAGCCCTACTTTATCCTTTTTGATTTCTTATCTGAGAAGATAAAGAAATTACATTTATGATGAACAATTTATCTTTATATTTATGATAGTCTTTCCAGTCATCTTATTTATACTGAACTTGATCTGATTTTAGTAATCACCTCTGAAAAATTCATGAAAAAAGCTTTGAGTAGCAGAGGCCAATGAATTTTTATATAACTATTTATTAATATGCAGATCAAGATAGAAATGTCATCCCCGAATAACAAAGAAAAGCATGCTTAGAACACTCTCTTATCCTAATCATCTTAAATTTTAGTAGTAAAGTGGGTGAAACTATGTAAGTTGTGGTTTTAATGGCTATAATAATTTTAATTGATAGGAATTTTGGCAAAATTCTCTGCTAGCTCATATTACTAGCCTTTTACCCCTGGTAGTGGTAGACTGTGTTTTTCCAAGAGATATGTATCCCATAACCCCTGTACTACTTAAAAACAATGGGAGTCTGTGTCTCTTCCCCTTGGATTTTTTCAAAGGGGGCTTGTGAAGGCTGTGTGTGTTACAGGGTACGGTGGATGGGATGCTGTGGGATTTCTGCAGCTATAAAGATGATTCAGGGTATCTATGATTCTCTCTTGGGATATGTGCCTTGGAATTCCTGTTTACTGTAGGACCTCCACTGATTCTAAAGCTGACACTTTGGACAGATCGGTGGAGAGACCAAATGAAGGTGAGAGAACACATCAGAGGATTCCTGCAGCTGCACCAGATGTTTCAGTCTCTCCACCTGGGTACCAGACGTGTGAGTGAATGAGCTCTGCTCTGCTACACCTGTGTGAGAAAGCTTGAGGGGGAGATGTTCAGCTGGACCCAGTTAAGTCCCCAAGCGAACAACAAAATGCAGTTGTTCTTTTAAGGGACCTATCCCCTGCCATCCCATAGCATGCTTGGGAATAATTTATTATGCAGCCTGTGACACTGAGATTTTTTAAAAGAAGTATCTTCTGTGGTTCCTGAGACACAGCTCCTAACTCTGGGAATTATAGGAATTCTGGGAGAATCTTTTGTTCTAATATTTTGTCTTTGGCTCCAGCTCCTACACGGAGCTTCAAAGATGTGTATAATTTCCTGAGTGATAGGAAATCTTTTAAGATTTCCTTGGTGATAGCATCTTTTGTTTAAATTTGGCGACTTTTGCTGGGCTTCTGGTAGCGTTGGGATGAGGACTGAATGGCAGGGTAACCAACAATGTAGTTGCAAGGTTGGAGCTTTTAGTTTTATCCCTCTACCTTTGGGAAGGGGAGAGGGTCGAAGGTTGAGTGGATCACCAATGGCTTATTGTACAGTCCATTATTCCTACCCAGTGAAGCCTCTATAAAGTTCCTAAAGGGTAGATCTGAGGAGTTTCCGATAGCTGAATATACGGAGGTATTGCCTGGAGGAGGGCGTGTCGAGTGGGCATAACATCTCCACACCCGTCTCTATCTTCCACATAACAAGGGAAGCAACTAGCAGAGTGAGGATACAGCCTATAGAATGGGAAGAAATCTTGACTAGGTACTCTTCTGACAAGAGATTTAATATCTGGAATATACACAAAATCTTAACACCAAAAAATCAAATAGCCCAATGAATAAGCAGCCCAAATGAATTGCATAGATACTTCTCAAAAGAAGTACAATCGATTTCTAACCATTAGGGAAACGCAAATCAAAGCTACACTGAGATTTCATTTCACCCCAATCAGAATTATCATGACAAATTAAAAACCAGTAAATTCTGAGGAAAAAACCCACTTCTACATTGCTGATGGGAATGCAGATTAGGACAACCATTTGGAAAGTCACTATGGAAGTTCTTCAAGAAATGAAAAATAGAAACACAAACTGATCGAACTATAGCCACTCCTTGGAATATATCCAAAGCAATCACAGTCAACATAGCCGTATTCACTGTGGCACAATTCATAATAGTCAAGATATGAAACCAGCCTAGGTGTCCATCAACAGATAAATAGCTAAAGAAAGTATAATATATATATATCAGAATATTATTTAGCCAAGAAAAATGAAAATTTATCATTTCCAGGAAAATGGAAATGGATTTGGAGATAGTCATGTTGAGCAAAATAAGCCAGTCACAGGCAGACAAATGTCACGTGATTTTCCTATCTATGGAGTCTAAAAAGATGACAGGAAAGTAGAAGGGAGACTATTATTAGACAAGAAAGAAATGGTGGGGAGGAGGAGAGAGGTACAAGGGAGAGAAACGGGGGTGGCTGTGATGAAAATATACACAGTGAAACTCAGTATTTTATAAAATTAATGGGTACTCATAAAAAATAAAAAAGTCATTTCTCTGCAATAAAAGATGTCTATGCCAACCCACTGCTCGCATTTGGGTCTGAAGTGGGGACAGCTTTCTGAGACTGAGCTCGTAACCTGTAGGATCTGGCTACAATTCTGGTAGACAGTGGAGGACTGAATTACATTATGGAAGACCCAGTTGTCATCTTCCGGAGAACTGCTTGGTGTGTGTGGAAAAGAATCGTTAAGCATTTGGTGCCAGAAATGAAGTGAGATATAGTTGGTTTAAATGAAGAAGGAGAAACACTTTGTGTCTATAACACAACTGTCATAATTGGAATACTGACCAGTTGACCTAAATACTCTGTGGAGTCTCAAGTCAGGTAACAGAATTATTACGTATATGACAATCCCCAAATTTTCACGTGGTATTATTTCACATTTCTCTAAGATACACACAGTGAATTTCAATTGCTTATACAAATTCCTACTGCCCAAATAAACATCTTGGCAGGAGGAATTACAAATCATTAGACAGGGAATTGTGCTAAAACTCCAGTAGCGGGCAACATAATGCAACCTGTCACAGTCATTCAAATGCACAATTCCCTTAATATATGAAGAAGGTCCACCTTTACTCTGTAGAGTATTGACATCTAGTTGTGATTCAGAAAAAGGACTGGACAGAAACATACGAAAGTATCAACATTTAATCCTCCCTTGCTTTATTTCCTTAGGGTAAAAACATAAAAGAGATGAAGGGAAATACCAGCTTTTCTCCTTAAACATCTGTGGGGTTTGAGTCTCTTATAATTAATCTGCGAACAACTGAGGGAGACTTGAGGGTGAAAATTGCTGCCTTCCAGAGGCAAGGTCGCTTAGCCATCAGTTCTCAAGGCTGCACCTGACTCAAAGTCACATGTAGTGCATTGCTTCTGTCCACTGTGTGCGCCCTGCGTAGTTTTCTGTTGTCATCTGAGTCTGCACAAAGAAAGTGGCCACATGGACTGCATTTCTCGCTGTTTTCCTGTGGCTCCAGGCTCTGCACATAAGGTCATCGTTAGTTTTACGTTGCTTCATCCTTCTGGTTTTTTCAGGTTACTGACAAAGTACCGATGCCTGGAAGATTAAAAGCTGATAGTTTCCAAGAAAAAGAAACTGCTTGCTATGTCAAATTAACCTGAAGTCTTCTTGGAGACCTTAACGCCAGCAGTGGGTCTGTACTGCTCTTTCCATACAGCTCTATAAGGTGTGATAGGAAATATACGGTAAACGTTAAATTTAAACAATTATTTATTTTACTTCTGTTTTATTAGTGTATGTTTGTGATACGTAATAATTCCATTCATTCTGGGGAATTTGTACACATACATACATATGGACATACATGCCTACATATATACATACCTACCTACATACGTATCTACATACCTTCATAATTCATCTTGCTCATTTGTATTCAAATTTTCCCGTTTCCTTTTGTCTCCAAATCGCCTTCTACCCTAAAAGAGTCTATTCCCTGTTTTCTGCCATCTCTCCTTTATTTTGACTTTTAAATTATTTATACTTTGTGTTTCTAATATAAGAGAAACAATGTGATCTTCATTTATGTTTGATTTATTTTACTTAGCATTGCTTCAAGATCCATCAATATTTTTACAGAAGGCTCAAATGTATCCTTCCTCATGAATGAGCAGTACTCAATTATATATGCATAAACACCACATTTTCTTTATCCATTCATCTTTTGATGAGTATATAGCACACATCATAACTTAGATATCGTGAATTTTACCATCAATGTGGTTATTCATGTCTAATTGCAGTATGATGTCTTTAACCCTTTCAGGAAGATACCCAAGAGAGGTATAGTTGGTTCAAATGGAATTTCAATGTTTTGTTTTTTGAGAAATCTCCACACTGATTTCCATAGTGGTTGTACTAGCTTACCTTTCTACTAACAGTGTGGAAGAGCTGCTTTTTTCTAACATCATTGCTGGCATTTGTTAGTTTTTGAGTTCTTGATGACAGCCATTCTGGCTGGAGTTAGACGAAAACTCAGTGTTGTGTTAATTTGCATTTCCTTAATGTTCAGAGATGTTGAACATTTTTTCATGTCTTTACTGGTCATTTTGGACTTCTAATAAATGTCTATTCATTCAGTTTTCCATTTTTGATTGGGTCTTTTATTGCAGGTAGTCTAATTTTTTTGAGTTCTTTATATTTTCTAGATATTAGTCTTCTGTCTGAGAAGTCTTTTGTCTGACAAAACCTTTTTCATTCTGTATGTTGTCTCTTCACTCTTGGTTTTTCTCTTTGCTTGCTGAAGCTTTTAAATTCAATATAATATCATTTATTTATTCTTTATGTTATTTCTCATGCAATTGGGGTTCTTTTCAGAAATCCATATTTTGTCTTCTACCAGATTACGTTTCTGTTTTAGTCTTGGTCTTTGATCCATTTTGATTTTATTTTAGTACAGAGTGAGAGATATGGGTTTAAATTCATTCTTCTTCATGAGGATAACAACTTTTCCCAAGACCATTTGTTAAAGAGGCCATCTTTTCTCCAGGGCTTGTGTTTAGTACTTTTGTCAATGATCAGATGGCTAAAGGAGTATGGTACTATTTTTCTGTGTCCTATTCTATTTCTGTGGTGTATGTGTCTATTTTTGTGCCAATACGATGCTCTTTTCATTACTGTAGAATAATTACTCATTATTGTAGAATAACTTCAAACCTGAGATTCTAATGCAGTCTGCTTTGCTCTATTTAGCTTTGGCTATTCTGGGTTCCTTCTCACTCCATATCAATTTTAGGATTTTTTTCTACTTCTATGAAAATGTTTTCAACATTTTGATTGAAATTTCATTAAATCTACACATCAGCTTTGGCAATTTGGCCATTTAGATAATATTGATTTTGTGCATCCAGGAATAGGGGGTGTCTTCGCACTTTCTCATGTGCTTTTCAACTTTCTTTGCCAGAGTAGGTATTACGGTTCTCATTGTAGAAATCGTTCACTTCCTTGGTTAGGCTATTTCCTAGGCATTTAATTGTTTTGAAGCTGCTATGAATGGGATTGTTTCTCTGATTTCATTTTCAGTAGGTCCATTACTGGCAAACAGAGGCATTATTAATTTTTGTGAATTGATTTTGTATCTTGCCACTTTGCTAAATTTACTTATTAGTTCTCAAAATCTTTTGGTGCAAGTTTTTGGTCTTCAGTGTAAAGGATAATGCCATTAGCAAAAAAGGGTAGTCCGACTTCTTTTTCTGTACATACCCTCTTTATTTTTCCTCTCACCTGATTGCTCTGGCCAAAGTTTTGAGCACTTTGTTAAACATGGGTGGTGAGAGTGGCCATCCTGTTCTGTTCCTGTTTATTGAGAAAGTATGATACTAATAGTGAGTTTATCATGAATGGCTTTTATCAGTTTGAGAGGACATCATACATATTTGCATCAGGATTTTTATTATCAGTCATTGTTGGATTTTGTCAAAGGCCTTTTCTGCATCTATTGAGACGATCTTGTGGTTTTTGTCTTTGCTTCTGTTTATGTCATATATTACATTTATTGATATATCTTGGTGTGTCTGGGATGAAACCCACTTGGCCATGATGTATGACCTTCTAATGATTTGGTTGGATTCTGTTTGTCAGTATCCTGTTGAGAATTTTTACATCTGTGTTCATTAAGTATCTTTTTTTCTGGTTTAGTATCAGGATTGTACTGGCTTCAAGAAATAAGTTTGGCAATGTTGCTTCTCTTTCAATTTAGTAAAAAAGTTTGAGGATTATTGACATTAATTCTTTTCTGATGTTCTGGTAAAATTCAGTGTTTTTTTTGTGTGGCTTTTTTATGTGGCTTTTTTTAGTGGGTAGAGTTTTTATTACTGCCTCAATTTCATTGCCTGCTGCTGGTTTATTTAAGGTTTTTACATATTTGTGGCACAATTTTGCATAGTCATATGTGTTTAGGAATTTATTCATTTATCCCAGATTCTCCAGTTTACAAAAATATGTTTTCAAAATAGTGATATTTTATGATGTCTATTGTGATTTTGTCTTTTTCATTTCCAGTTGTGCTGACATGGGTCTTTTTCTTTCCTGTTCTTGGTAGATTTGGTGAAGTGTTTATTAATCTTATTTATCCTTTTAAAAAAACCAATGCTTTGATTCATTGATCCTTTATATTTTATATCTCAACTCCTTTAATTTCCACTATGATCTTTATACTTTCTTTCCTTCTACAAGTTTTTGAGTTAAATTGCTCTTGTTTTTCTAAGACCTTGAGATGCACCATTAGGTTATTTATTTAGTATTGTTCTATTTTCCTAATGTAGGCATTTACAGCTATAATCTTCTACTTTAGAACTGCTTTTATTGTGTTACATTGGCTTTAGTATATAGCACTGTGATTGTCATTTTATTCTAGAAAACTTTTAATTTCTGCCCCTACTTCTTCTGTCCTCATTGATTATTGAAGAATGCATTATGTAATATCCATGTTTGGTGTAGTTTTGGTGATTTCTTTTGCTGTTGAGCTCTAGTTTTATTCTTTTACAACACAGTAGAATTCAAGAGTTTATTTCAATGCTTGTGCATTTGTTTAAGCACACTTTATGGTTGAAGATATGGTCTATTTTGTAGAAAGTTCTGTGCTTCTGAGAAAGTGTGTATTTTAGTGTGGAGGAAACACTCTATAGATATCTGTTGTGCCCATTTGTTCAATGATGTGGTCCACTTTTGATATTTATTTGTTGATTTCTTTGGTCTGTTTGATTATCTATTTGGGAGTGGGGTTTTAAAATTTTCCAGTGTGATTGTATTAGTGTCTATCTTCCTTTTTATGTCCAGCAGTTTTTGTTTTATGAAATTGAATGTGCTGACTCATAAATATATATTTATGATTGTTATGTCTTCTTGTTAAATTATTCTTTTTACCTAAATATATTAACCTTCTTTGTATCTTCTGATCAGTTTTGGCCTGAGGTTCACTTTTTCTAAACTTAGCACAGCTACTCTTGCTTGCTTTTGGGCTTCAGTTATACGGCATATTGTTTTCTATCTTTCACTTTCTTCCTTCTGGGGGATTTGAACTCTTGACAAGATGATGTGCTTGCCAGAGTTGGGTTTTTAGCAGTGCTGTGATTGAGCTACTTCTTTTACTAACCACTCTTGTTACTGGAAGTCATCTGATGGACTTCTCTTCCAAGTTGCCTTCCTGTGGTTGGATTTGTGTTACCCCATCTGAGTAGTAGACCTTGGGGAGAATCTTCTGAGCACCTCGTGAGTGCTGCTTCCTCCAGCCTGCCATGACAGGTCTCCCTCTATAAAAATGTATCACAGTAAGAGATTTATTGCCATGAATCCACCTCAACGCACTTCCCATCTCTTCAAATACATTACTCCACCGTTCCTCCCACTTTCTGAAGCAGTTCTGGAAGTCTTTTTCTTCAGTGTCTTTATGAAGTATAATTTAAAGATACACTGAATGGTGCTGGTGAGTGGTGTCCAGGGGAAAGGCAGGCATGTGAAAATATTATTGTGTGCCCTCATCTCCCTATTCACTGGATCTAGCACTGCACAAATCTGATTCTTTCCCAACTTTGAAATGACCAAGAGAGGTAAATATTTTGAACTGATTCTGTACATCAAGGCAGCTGTGATAGCACAACTAAAGATGCAAAGATGTTCAGAACTGCTTGAGAAAGTAAGAACAACAGTGAAATGTACACAGTTGAATAAGGGGGAAGGTATTTAGAGGGATTAATGGAAATTTATATTTTATAGTAATAATTTTTTAAAAAATTTAAACATTCCCCATATTTTTGATTATACCTCATATTTTCAGGGTTTGAAAAAAAATCAGTGAATTACTCCTGAACATGTATTTGTTGCAATTGAGAATTAAGATGCTTGAGTCCACTAATATTAATTTCCAAATTATCTCAAGCTATTTCTCTGTCTTTCCTTACTTGATGTCTATAGTCATACAACAAGAAAAATAAAAATACAGATATACCCACTTGAAAAAAACCTGTGTTCAAAACAAGAAATTTGCAGCTCAGATAAGTTATTGCATTGGTCCGTATGATTCTTTGATTTCTAAAATGGTTTTATCTCAGAATTTTTCTAAATAGAACAGACCTAACATACTTAGGACTTTATTTAGATATTAGAAAGAAATAGGAGGTAGTTATGGTAGAAGACAGGGTGAAGAGAGAAAAAAATGTTCGGAGAAATAGTGATTAAAGATCAATGGAATGAAAACAACACTTGGAAAATTCTTTGGCCAATATCAACATATTAAATTCATAAGTTTGGAAAAATGGGATTCAAAGTGAACATCTTTATGGTTTGTAAAGTATAAGGCAGCCTTTTGCTCATAATAAAAGCTATCTTTTTACAGAGAGGAGAGGGGAACGGCTCTGTTCTTTGTGAAAGAAGACATGCCATGAATGAGGGAGGGGGCTCTGTTTCAGCAGGTCACCAGCTCAAAAGAAAGCCCACAACACCTACAGCTAAAGCATCACTCCAATAGGATACTGTGTCATCATTCCATCTACGTGTTAGAATCCAAACATTATGACTATGTATAATCCAAACATTATGACTATGTATAAAAAGGTGATCTGTACATCTGTGCGCTGAAAATGCATTCTTACTACTTTTTGGTGATTTTGTCATAAGACCATATTTAGTCCTTGTTTTCATTTTTACTACAGAAGGAAATGAAATCATATAGCCCTAAACAGTCAAAGCTGCCTTTTTTACTTGTCCATGAGCACTGACCGGTTTCTTAGAAATGGACTTTGTTTTCTGTAACAGTTCTGTTTTGCCCAGATGGCTGTAGATACACAAGCTGCATGGAAAATGTCAGGCTATGAGTCAGTGTAACAAAGATTTAGAAACCTAGGATCTGAATTTCTAGCTGGTTGAATAGGCTAGGAATTTGTCTATGGTTTCATTTCAGACTTGGAGAAACATATACTAAATGTATACCACAGAGCACTTGAAAAATCTTTCTTTCTTCCCAAGCAGAAACATCATTTTGCTATGTGCTCTCAAGTATAGAAATGATACATGTTTTTAGGAGAAAAATAATTATGTATAAAGTAAAAAATAAAATCCTCTCCATACCCCCATGTCATCACTTTTTAGACATAACTCATTTTAAAAATTTTGTTATTAACAAAATTTTAAGCTTGAGATGATTTGTAAAATTTTGTTTACATTCTATAAATGTAAACACAATTTTGACTTTCTGAAATAAAACCACACAAAAATTTTTGTTCTGTATTATCTTTTACTTCAACATGATATAATTGGTATGAATCTAGAATGTCTCCCAAGTAGAGCTGGGCACTGGGGTCATAGCCTGGAAGAGTTCATCTCTTTCCCCAGGCTCCTCCCTTTACTCAGTGCTTCCTGGCCACCATAGTGTGAGCGGCATTCCTCCACAACAGGCTCTTCCAGCACACCATTTCTGGATGTGAGTCTGATGGGATGTATGGACGGAAACTTCTGAAACTGTGGCCCAAAGTAAACCTCTCTTCCTTCAAGTGTGGGTATCAAGGTTTGTGTCCTGGCAATAAGACAGGCAGAAAGACAGAATTTGGTATAGAGAAGTGGAGCCATGGCCATGACTATACCTGACCCTTTGATTTAGAAGCCTTTGGACACAGGCTTCTGCAAAAGGCAGAAGCAATTTGGAGATGTTGGCCAGAGAAGCTCTAGAATCACCTCTGAGACTGAGGGGATATTCTGCTCAGAGCTCAAAACCTTCAGAGGATGTCAAAATTGCAGATGGTAAGGACAAAGCTCAGGAGGGTTCATTTGGGGACAACCGCTCCACTGGTCATTGGATTTAAGACCGTGTATGTAAGCTCTGGCAGAAAACTTGTCCACATCGCCCTGAGAATTTTCAGGATGTTGAGACTGAAGGCACTAGACTAATTCATCTGGCAAGGACTCTTTTAAGGCAGCTGAACATTCAGACTGTTGCTTGGATTATACTGATGGCTTGTGTTATATGTTCACTGAAATTCAGGAAAAAAAATCCCATTTGAAAGGTTTGGAGTTCCACCAAAGAGTTTTACAGTACAGTGGGTGCTGAGGAAATCATGCTTATGGAAAAGATTAGCTTCAAAAAAATAGCCAAGTACTTAGCATCAGGACAATAAGAAAGATGCCTTGCAGGTATCCAAGGAATCACCAAAAGCCAATTCTTCCGAGGTTTAAGTATGAAAAAGTAAAACACTTTGCTTTGAGAAAGGAGGCTAAGGGCACCTTGCTCAAGAAGGGTCACTTAGAGAATCAATACCTTGGGGCTGGATTCATAGCACTGAGCCATCTAGCAATCTAGAGGCACTTGGAGGCTATAGGATCTATGATACAAGGGGACCCAGCTATTGTTTGAGAGGATTTCAGATCTTGGTGTCATCTACAGGGTGCTGGATTTATGGGCATGAAAAATGCAAGAGGTGTGGTGTCAAGGAGGCTTCCACTCAGATTTGAGAAGAAGGGCTAGAATGCCAAGCTTAGTGCCCATAACAGGGCAGTGTGTAAAGCTGCAGGAGTGAAGCCAAAAGTGCAGTGAAGAATCCAGGAAGTTGGAGAAGCCAGGAGCATGGAATTTCAGCTGAGGAATGCAGCAGGCAGTAAGCAGAACCACTCTAAGGGAGAGGTCATGAGAGCTGCTACTGGCACTGCTGCAGGATGGGGTTGCCCAAGCCCTCTGCAGCTCAAATCTCATCACGACTGGTCCTGGGTGCTGAACATGGAGCTCTGGCATTCAATGTTTGTCCTGCTACGTTTTGATTGTGCTTTGGTCAGATTTCTTTATATCTGTCTATTTGTCCTTTCTTGAATAGGAATTGGAACCTGTGACATTGTAGATCAGAAGTATTTACTTTTTGTTTTTTTACAGAGACTGACAGCTAAAAGTCTGACTTGAGTCTCAGAGGAGACTTTGAATTTAGACTTTTCAGCCTTGCTGAAACTTGAAAGGCTGGTGCCTCTCAGAGACGGATTAAAAGCGTTCTGTATAAAGAGACGCACATGTGACACTTTTGGGGCAGGGTCAGGGGTAGAATGTTATTGTTGAGACCTAGAATGCCTCACAAATTCCTCGTGTGTTGAGAGGTGGGGCTTGCGGAAGGTGCTTAGGCTGTGGGGTACTGTAGTTGACTAGATGTTAGCAGGTGGGCTAATGGAGGATGAGCCCAAATGGTGTATCTCTTCTCCCAGTTCCTCCCCTCACTCTGCTTCCTGCCTACCACGATACGACCATTTTTCTCTATAGAAGCCCTTCTACCATGTCATTTCTGTGTTTGGGCATACTGACCATAGACTGAAAATTCTGAAGTTGTGAGCCAAACTTTACGTTGTAGGTACTGGGGACTCTGATCTAGCAATGACAAAGTGACTAAGACCTCATTTTGGGTCATTACTTATAACCTTACATCTTATCTTTGAAACATCAGCTTTAACACATCATTTATTGATGGCCACTGTCCACTGTTCAACAATGTTCTGCAAGAAATAACTGTTCATTTACATATTTCCATGCTTATTCTTTCATTTCCCATAATAAATTATTGAAACTGGGATTTGCTGGGTCAATTCATGTGTGTGACTGAAGTTATAGTACATATTTCCAATGACACTCCAGAAATTTATTAAATACATTCCCACCAGATGTGTTTGTAGTTAAGTTTCCTACAGTGTGCCAGAACTGGATATTATCAGTTGTTTTTAATGATTACCAAACTGACTGGCAGAGGCCAATATCTCATTTTGCTATAATTTATATAACAAGGACAAGAAAAAGAAGAATAAAAAGAACAAGATTTTATTTCTGAATTGAGATCCAGTTGTGTTTTCTGCAGGAAATTTCTCTATCTTTTGGCTTTATGAATTCTTTCCTCCTCTCAACATCCGTCCTCCTTCTCCGGCTCATCATAGCATTACCAGGTATTGTCAGTCTTTTGCTGCAGACCGTTCCCCTACTTTAGCAAAGGGATAATTGCTTCTGTCTCTGACATAGTTTCTCATTATACTAACACAGACACTCATCCACACAGTCACAAATCATACATGCATGCATATATATAAAGAGAGAGAGAAGGAGAGAGAGAGCAAACTACACACACACACATGCACAACACCAATACATCTTAATCGTATCACATTATACCACACATAGAAGAGCACATTGTAAAGTGCTTCACAGTGTCATCATGAAACAATCGGACTGAAATCAGTGTTATGCTTCAGTTCAGAGGACCGTTGTATTCCAAGGACACTTCAAAGGCTCCCTGATGATCGTGACCTCTCTTGGGTGTCAGCCTCATTATTTCAGTTGTCTGAGTTCTCCCTTCTGGAGCATTTCTGCATGCTGAGAGCTGTTTCCCCTGGTTGGACACATTTACACTCTCAGAGCAGAAAGACTACAGGGAAAAATGTGTGAACAGAGGTTCTTGGGTACAAACTCAAATCTACAGGAAATGATTTAAATCTGTTATTTCTGTCCCCTACTGTATTATTTCCCCTTTAATTTTCTCAGAATGACTTTTAGGAATTAAATCGTGGGAAGGTGTACGTAGATACAGTTTTGCCCAGTTGTTGCTTAAAATGTTCTAATTTACCATTCGAGCTGTGTTTCTGTATGCAGTTTTCTTTATTGATTTTCACCTTTTGCACCAGTATTGCTCAACACAGAACTACTAAAATGTGCTGACCTCTTCTCTTTCCTCAGAGTTTCTCAGCAATAAGATATACTCAGAACTGAGCCACCAAATCTATTGTTTAATTAAAATAAATTAGATTGGGGAAATGTAAATAATAAAGCCTATAAAGAATATGAACAGTACTTTTCTATTTAATTTTCTGTGAATGAGATGGAATCTAATTCTAGAGCAGAGATTGCGTAGCAGAGAAAATTCTGAGCAGGCTGACCTGAGCTGGTGCCCTATGTGGGATGTAGGTTCTGTCTGGCATCTTCTTCCAGAAAAGTCCTGTTTTTTCACAGTTGAACACTTGTTGAATGATGTATTCCTCTACCTTCATGAATTTTGTGAGTTCGTTCTTCTAGGCTTCTGCAGCGGCCTTGTCAGAACTAGAAGCCTCACTATGTCTAATGGCACTGTGGATGCCACTTCTCTTGTGAAATTTATCACACTACCCTCTATTGGCTTTAAATTCATCCCTTGTTGCACTCCTAGAGGGGTTTTTCTTACAGTAATCACTGCGCAGTTCCCTGGCGTTTTCACAGATCATAGCTTCACTGACACTATCACCAGCCAGCTGTTTCTCATTTGACCACTCTAACAAAAGCTTTTCCACCTCTGCCAGCGCTTGTGTCCTCTGCTTGGTTAACGTCACTGCTCCTTTTGCCACATCAGCTCCCTGATGGCGTCTTTACTCTTCAAAATGATTGGAATTGTCAACTTCACTGTCTTGTAGTCTGAGGCCAGATCAGTCACATGAGTGCCACACTCCTGCTTTTCTACATTTTCTTTTTCAATTCAATGATTATTTTCTTCAAAAATCTTCTTCCCAGCACTTTTGCTCTGCACTTTGTTACTTTCATTATTGCACATTCTGATACTTTTGTTTCTGATTTGCATGTTCTCGTCACCTTCCATTACCACTCTGCACTGTTTAGTTTTTACCACCATGCTTGTTCTGCACATTATTTGGGGCTGTGCCAGACAGAATAATATGGTACAGTACTGTATGTGATAGACAGCACACGAGAAGGCTTCACATGAAGTGTGCACACATCTGTCTGTGACTGCCATCTCAACTAGAGGAAGCCATGACCAAGTGTCACAGTGAGAAAGATGGTGTGTTCACACTGGCATGGGAAGATGCCCAAGGTCATGTTGGCCTGATGCAGAGTTCTTTTGAATAGAAGCAAAATTTTGCTGCATGGTTTTGTTCTTGAGCTGAATAGTTTGTGAACAGAAGCATCCGTGAACTGAGGAATAACTGCATTACTTAACAGAACTGTTTACATAAAGGAGGAAAGGCTCAGTCTCAGAAAGCCCCCTCATTTCTCCCTCAATACTTCCCTGTCCAAATTATTCCTTTCTTTTTTAGCTATGCAATTTTCATTGCAGTCAACTTTTTTCCTTTGGTTGTAGTCACATAGGTGGTTGTTCGCTTATTGAAATGGAAGTACTAGTTGATGAGCCTAACCCATGGGAGATTTTAAGTCTTAAAACATTCGTTAGACCTTTAAGATGGAGAGTCAGGAAATAATCCAGTAACTTTAAGGGGAGAATCCCCCAACTGGAGCGTGGGGAGGACAGGACAGCACAGCACAGGAAGGATTAAGGAGTGGCCAGATCATATTATTTTCTGACGAAAGGCACACATTTACAGCTTTTTGTTTTGCCGATGGTCTTTTCTTAGAGAGATATCTATACAGGGATTCCTCAGAGCCTTGTTTTTTAAGAAAAGTAATGGAGTTTTAAACTAATGTTAATCTTTTATTTATGAAAGTTATATTTACTTGCTAAAGGATATTTAGGAATATATAGTGACTAAAAATCACCCTTTTCTCTTATTAATAGTTTAGAATAATTCTTTTTCTTATTTTAAAACATGTTGAAGAATTTTAATAAGCATTATGCAATCAATATATAGATGTGTAATCATATCTACGTGTGTATAATTGCATATATAAAACATTTTCTACACACACACACACACACACACACACACAATGTTTTTATTAAGATTCAATTCCTATGCACCGCTCACTTCAATCAGCCCAAGTCTATTGACCTCTATATTGAATGTCTGTCATTGCAGTTGTGTTTTAATCTAAAATGACTACTTGGGCATTTGTTAACCTTTCAACATTACTTTGCAGTCGCAGATCTTTCCCCACTCAGTCTTGCAAGTTTGCAGTTTCCCTGACATCATTCTAATGTGTGAAAACATAGAGATTTCTCCTTTCTGCTCCCTGTCAAGTACCTTAGACTCTGAAGTGCATCTATTACATGGTGTTCTTCCATGTCTTTTAGGCTTTCTCTCTGTTCAATACTGTATTAGAGAACTGAAACTCCAAGAAGTCACATTAGGGCATAAATAGAAAAATCATTGGAAAAGTTCCATTGTCCAGCATGAGATAAATGCTGTTCTCGGGAACTCATTATAAATGGTGCTTTTTACAGGAGGATTGACTTGCTCAAAAGGATGGATGGAAAATGGCAGAGAAACCCTTGGAAGTGAGCAGATAAGTAGACATTTCATGAAAATTTGGATGCTATTTTTTAGAATGATGATTCTAGGGCTTTAAAATAGTGATTGAAATTAAAATGAGAAATTTTGCGTTGTTATCCTGAACTCTCCATGTGATACCTTTTGAGTAAAGGACACTCAAAGTAGCAGCAAAAAATACGGAGAGGAATTATTCATCAAGAACTGATTTATTATAGAAAGCTTTCCCCTTTTTAATTTTTCTTTTTACTATCACAATGTATTGTTGTCTCTGTACTATAAACTAAGAGAAACCTCTCATTATTTAAAGATAGAGTTGGAAAATTTCATATGTGCTCAGATAGAAAATACAGAACCTAAAATTTATACAAAGAATGAAGATTGGGCCAAACTGCAATCTAGGAGTAAAATGAAGCTCTGTCGCAGCAACACGAAGAATGAAAACCTCTTTTGGGGTGAAGCGCTCTTATCTGAGAAGATTTGAGATGCATCACGTTTGGGAGGAGAGTGGAGCGGAAGTGTTGGAAGAATCACTTTGCAACAGCTTTAGATTTTTCCTTCTCCTTAGCTAGGCCTTGAGATAAATCCGTCTTTAACCCATGTTCAGACCTCTTACACTGGACTTTTAAACTCTGTTGTTGCATTGACCTGGGGTTTCCAGGATTCTTCCTTTACTTAAGCAAAGAGCTCCACCCGTGAGCCCCAAACTCCTACAAATGTCAGTCTCTTCAAAGGGAGGACTTTGTGGGCTTTATCTGTTACTAGGGATTCATGTTAACACTTTAGTTCAGGAGTGAGATTGTGGGCCAAGTCTGACCACCATGGTTTTAAAAAATAAAGATGTATTGGAACACAGCCTACCAACATACTGATTTTTAACGTTGTGGCTACTTTTGTACTGTAACAGCAGCACTGAGTTGTGACAGAGGCCTTATGAACACAAAATGAAAAATCTTCATCTGGCCCTTTACAGAACATTTGCTGAACATTGCCGGTGGGTGAGACCAAAGTCCTGGTTTTAATTTATATTGGTGGATTCAGCCTAGAAAGTTTTCCTGAAAATGGATGTGATGGACGAGTGGTAATCCTCAGTGTCTTTCTGTTAATGGGGAACAAGGTCCCTTGCTTGTCCTGTAGAATTCATGCAGAGTCAGTAGGATGATCTCTGTACAGGTAGCAATTTGTCTTTTAGAAGACTGTGCATTAGTTTATTTTTGGTGCTGCAACACAGTACCTACCACAAGCTTAATGGTTTGAAACAACACATATTTGCTATGGTATTTTTCTGAAAATCAAAAGAGTAAAATGAGTTGCAAGGTTGCTTTTCTTCTATTGACTTCAGGAGACAATCTTCGTCCTTGCCTTTTCCAGCTGTGAGGCTGCCTGGGTTCCTGGGGTTGTTTCTTTTCTTCCTGCTGCTCTAACCTCTGATGCCATTGCCACATGTCCTGTTCTGACTTTGACCTTCTGGGATTGTAAGAATCCTAGGATTACACTGGGCACATGCGGCTCATGCAGGATCATCTCCATGTCTCAAAGTCCTTAATTTAAGCATTCCAGCAAAGTCACCTTTGTGATATATGATGATAGGTTCACAGGTATTGGAGAATTAAATCATGAACCTCTTTGAGGACCTATGATTCTGTCTGCCACAATTAGCAAATGCTTGCTTTTACCTCTGCCTGGATATCTTTGGCACAACAATTTCACTGACTGACAAACTGGAGAGTCCTAAGATAACCTTTTAAAGCAGTGGTTGGAAAGTTCCTATAGGTATTTTATTTACACTTTGAATGAAAAGCGTGAAATACACTTAGCACTTTAAGGAGGACAGTAGAATATTTGGAAGATGATTGAATCTTGATTGCATTGGAAAGTAAATGAATTATGTACTACATAAGTACAATGAATATTTGCATAAATAAAGCTCTTTCCAAATGAGCATTGCCATTTTCCATTGCATATTTTAAACAAAAGAGATTGATTTCACATTTTCTAAACACATGACCATTCTCACCCCATGCTAGGTATAAGACATTCTGAAAGATACTTTATGTAAATGCAATGCATTGGAATAATTCAAAAGGAAATACACCGTTTTATAAGTAATTATTCTTCTTCAAAGGTTTCTAATTAATTGCATCACTTGTGCCAGAGGCATCTTTATCTTCTAAAATGGGATGTACTTTTTGGCCAGAGTGAATATAAGCACAAAACAGAATAAAAAATTCCTGTAGCATATATACACCTTATCTATAATGAACAGTTGTCTACTTATTGAGGACCTGCAAATTGCAGTTGCACCTGCTAGAGAAGTCCCTGGGGCCCTGGGTCCCAAACCATTTCAGAGTTTGTGGGTGACCAAGTTATGTCTCATGTAATATTAAGTTTTATTTGGGTGCCTTTATACCAGTTTAACAATCTCCAATTGCTCCTTATACACTTTCACTACAAGGTATTGCATTTCCTTATCCTTCTCCCTCGAGCCCTAATTATCCCTTCCTTACTTTACTGTAATTCCTTTCTTCTTTGCCTGTTGGCCTCCAGGTCTTTTATTTTTATATCAGTCCCACTTGGCATTTATCTGAACTTCTTCCCTTGTTGCTCCCGCCTCTCTAACTAACAGCTGTCTTATATTTGCTTTGGAGACTTAGCACTAAACACAACCTCCTATGCATAGTAAGGGTTTAGAAAACAGGTGCTGACGTTGCTCTTTAGTTTTCCGTTATTGTCCTTCTGGTGGTTATAGTTTACCTCCATTTATTTTGAAATCAATTTGAACCACTGATTAAATTGTTTAAACAAAGTGGCTGTGTTTTCTTTTACTTTGTTTTCTTTCTTTCTCTTTACTTTACATTGTCTATCAAATATGTATCAAGCATTCTCTCCTCTTTGGGGACCAGACTATACCGCTCTTTATCATGCTTCCTGACCACCCTTCACGCAGGAACCCTTCGTGTGTTTTCACTGACCAGTTCACTTCGCCATCACAATCAGGGCAAGTTTTACTGCTAACTTGGTTCTGTAATCGCAGCTTGTTCTTGATTTTCGAAGACTAGGGTCACATGTGGGGTTGGACAAACAGTTCTTGAGGTTTTCCTCAGCCATCTTGCTGCTCCTTCTGAATTTCAAATACTCTTCACTTGTAATTCTACTTGGCATTTTCTTTATTCTGTGTTATATTCCAGTTGGTTATATCTCCCCTTACTAGATTTTCAGAATTTTGTGAAAAAGAGCGGACATGTTTCTGTGGCATATCATCCCAGGGCTGGAGACTAGCTCATAGTATAGGCACTCAGTAGACATTTGGAATTGAAGAAGAACAGTTTTTTCTACCCCAGATCCCAGTTTGTTTTGGGATGAAGGACAATTTCTACTATGCAAAAAGCTACTGCTGTTAGATAGTAAAACTGTCATCTAGATTCACCGCCAGCCCAAACCCTTACTCAGAATGAATGATTCTGCTCATTTCTTAACGCATGTGCTCCTAAGTTGTTAGGATGATAATTACTAAACACTAGCTACCTCAATTAAATGTTTAATGTGCTCCACATATTGCCAAGGTATTTATAGGAATCTTTATAATTTAGTTGTGTAAAGTCAGCAAGTCAACCTCTGTGTGTTTAGGTTTTTTTATGTTGTAATGTGGGGCTAAGTACTGTGGACAAACCTCACAGTAATTTTTCTTTGCAGTGATTCTTGATGACTCTACCTGCCTCTAATCTACACCCTTCCTTCATCTACCACATGTCTGGTCTGATATTTCTGCTATTCATAAAGTTGTTGAGAAGTGTTCTATGTATGGACAACCCCTCTGGTAAAAATGGCGATTTCTGTGTGATTGGCAGGATGGTCTCACCAATGTGTTCATGATTTAATGCAGTAAGAGTAAAAACTGGGAAAATCAAGGACATGGAGTTTGTCTAGAAGGATAGAATGGTTATTGGTGGCACTTTACTTTTAATTCATTTTTTTAAAAAAATGCAAAATGTTAACTGAAATCTGAGATATAAATTAATAGTTAAACTTCCCCCAAATTTTACAAAGAGACTTCAAGACTGCATTAAGGTACGTGTCCTAGATCAACTCAGAGTGCGACTTAAAGTTGGATGGCTGAGGAATGTGTCCCCATAGAGCTGGCTGTTCTTGCTCACAGCCACACTTGAAGGTGCAGCTCTTCAAAACAAATGAGGGCTGAAGTTGTTAATGAAGCTGACTCCACAGGTGCGTGGCCTGTGGGTTTCACTTCCAGTTTTGCCCTTCAGAGATCAGTGACAGCCCACCCTCAAGGCACCATCTGCAGGCCTCAGGGAAAGATGTCCCATTTCAAACGTGGGAAAGGAAGACAGAAATTTGAAAGCTGACTTAATTACCTTCTGTTTTCAGAAAGCTTCCCTCTTTGTACCTCTTACCTTTTTTTCTCACCCATGCTGCAAAACTATTTTGGCAGCAAATTTACCCAGTGTTACTTGTTCCTATTTTCAATTTCTATATCTACTTGAGAGATACTGGTGGGAGGCAGGGAAGTGATTTTGTGGGTTTAGAGGTTTCTAGACTCAGCCAATATGTTCCCTGAGAGCAGGTCTACCACTCCTTTCTGAAATCCAGGGCTGAGGAACTCAAATTACATCATAGATGGTGCTGTGTTAATTTTTTTACTTGAGACCAGTTGGAGGCAACTTTAAAATCGTATTATCATAATGCGTTCTTTAAAACTCCACTCTTAAGTAGAAGGGATGTAAAAAGGAAAATGTCACCCATAAGCCAGGGACAGACATAGTGTATTTTGAAATGACACTGAAAATAGGTAAAGTTTTGGTAATAATTTTTCTTTATTCTCTTGGAATGGAATGGGAAGGTCAGCAGTGGCCCAATCATTGGACTATTTCACCAGAGGAAGTTGTTATAAAAGATTACAGTGCACAGACTAGAATTTAGTTCAAGGAGTGGCAGCTACAAGTTCATGTCCTTTCACCATATCGTGGGAGGTGGCCACTGATTTATGACAATGTTTCCAAGTTGGTTGGCTTTATACTTTCAAGCTTTACTGGCTTTTTTCTTTCGCTGTTGTTCAAAACAATTCACACTTTTATTTTTAGTTTCAGATGGAATTAAGTTGGAGATGCAGGAGAATCTTAAATGGGTATGCTGCTGCCTCTCTCACATGTCATAAAATTATTGGATTAAAAGTCAACAAATATAAATTATTTGCTTTACTGCTGTGAATTTTTATTAGGAGCAGTACTAAACATCTTTAAGCCCGAGTTTCTTCATCTATAAAATAAGAATGAGGAAGTATATCACCTCTAAGATCCCTTCCAGCTTTGCAATTTTTAGAAAGACACAAGATGTTCTATGCTTACCATGCAGGGGAAAATATGCAGAGCATATTGGATCTTCTTGTCTGAAGAAAGAAGCGTTCTCTTTTAAAATCACGGCTATAATTTAAACTTATTCAAAGCATTATATGTTTGTGGCAGAAAAAGTTATGCAATAGAAATCAAAATAATACAAACTATATTACTACTGTTGGATAACTACTATTAAGACCTTGATATATGCTGTTTCTGACTCTCCTGGATGGGAGGAAGCATCTGTACACACACACAAGTACACACACACATCCTCAGTTATGCATGTGGCATAGTGAAAGTATTAAGGTTAAGCGCATTAAGAAAGGTTCACTACTAGATGGTGTTATGGTTTAGATCTAGAATGTCTCCCCAGGCTCTCATGTGCTCAAAATGCAGAACTTTGGGAAGGTGACTGAATCATGGGGAGCATTACGGCTGACTTGCTGTTAAGAGGTGCAGCCTAGTTGGAGGTGAGTCATGAAGGATAGATCTCCTTTCCTGGTTCATCTGCTCTTTCTCTGCTTCCTGACTGCCACGAGGTGAGTGGCTTTCCTCTGTCAGACCCTTCAATGCCTTCCTACCTTGGAGCCAGATGATGATGGCCTGAATCCTTTAAAAACTATGTGCCAAACTAAACCTTTCCTCTTTCAAGTTTCAGGTGTTGGGTTTTGTGTCCCATTAACAAGAAAGGGACTAAGACAGATTTTAGTACCAGGAGTGGGGCTTTTGGCATGACTATACCTGATGATATGGTTTAGAAACCTTTGGAATTGGTTTGTTGGAGGAATTTGGAAATATTGGCTAGAGAAACCTTAGAATACTGTAGGCTAAGCTTGATGGGAGATTCTGATCAGAGCTCAGAAAAGCAGAGTGATAATAGAATGTGTACATTAAAGGCCAAGATTAGGTTTCAGTTGGGAACAAAGATTCTATTTGTAGTTGGACTCAAGACCATGTGTGTTACACTCTGGCAGAAAATTTGTCTAATTTTTTCCATGTTCTAACCAGGTAGGAGATTACGGTGTAGTAAACCAGCTGAACAAATGAGCATGACCAGTTGATTAGGAAGATCTAGGACCTACGTGCAGAAAACAATTTCCAAACCCTGTATCTGGGCCCAATCAGAAAGGACAATCTTCAGTTCTTCTGGTCTGAAATCAAGCAGGGTTTTGATAGGTTGACCTAGATCTGACATCAGGCTGAGGAATGAGAGATACAAAAGTCCTCACTATTATCCTCATGGCCACTATAAACTTGTTCCAGTGGATTTTTCTCACTCTGCACAGCATAGTTCTTTCTCTAACTTTAATCAGTGTAAAACTTTTGCAGCCATTTTTGTGCATGTTTTCTCCAATTCTTTGTTCAGGACATCAAGGACCTGGAAAGGGTCTACAGAGCCTCAGAATCCAATAACATTAAGACTTTGTGAGAGACTGAGATCAAGCACCACACACTAATCTGGCAGAGGAAATTTCAAGGTATTATAACATTCATCTATGTCATGGGATCTTCTGGTGGCTTTCAACCAGGTTTACAGTGAGAAATATGAACAAAAGTCTCATTTAAAAAGTTTGGATTTTATCAGAAAGTTGGTGCCTTTAAAGTTGGGGGAAAGGCGATAATGTTTGTTGGAAAGATTAGCTTTAAAGAAAGCCAAGCATTTTGCATGAAGAGGGTAAGCAGGATGCCTTGAGGGCCTCTCAGAAATCTGCAAGATCCCAAATATAGCAGACTCAAGGGTGCAAAACTGTAAGCTTTACTTTGAGAAGAAATCCCTAGGACACTTATCTTTAGTAGGGCCTCTTAGGGTTGTTTCTCAGAATTCAGTTCATAGGGACCAACCATCTGAGTATTCAGAGGCATCTGCAGCCATGATCCAAGGGATATCAGCTACTGCTAGATTTGGTTGCAGATCTTGGCTTTGTCTGTGTGGTACTGGTTTTATAGGCATGAGGAATGCAAGATTTGTGGTGTCACATATGCATTGAAACAGATTTCAGAAGAAGCCCTGTAAGGACAAGCAATGTACCATTTAGAGGGCAGGGATAATGAACCTGAACATGCAGTGGAGAGTCCAAGAAGCTGGAAAAGCCAGCAGCATGGAAAGTTTGAGGAATCCATAGATAATGAGTGGAACTATCCCAAGAGAGAGACCATGAAAGCTGCAATCAGCAATTTCACAGAGGCAGTGCTGCCCCAGCCCTTTGGAGTTCATGTCTCCCCCAAATTTGTCCTGGATTCTTGATATAGTATTGATATAGTACTACAGGGTTAAATGTTTGCCCTACTGGTTTTGATCATGATTTGGTTCCATTCCTTTTTATCTGCTTATTTTTCCACTTTGTAATGGGAACGTTTACTCTGCACCACTGTATATTCAAAGTGTTTAACTTTCTTTTTCCCTTTATAAGGCTCACAGCTAAGAGTTTTCCATGAGTCTCAGAGAAAACTTTTACTTGAATTTTTCAGCATGCTGAGACCATTAAAATATTGCCCACTCTTAGAGATGCACTAAATGCATTTTTCATAAAGATGCACATGAGGTTTTCACAGATTAGTGACAGAATGTTGTGGCTGACATCTACAATACCAGCTCCCCCTTACTCTCATGCACTCAGACATGGGACACGTGAAAGGTGATTGGATCATGGGACACTATAGCCAGCTTGATGTTTAGTAGTGGCTAAACTGGGGCTAAATCTCAGATATTACATGTTTTTTCTTATATGAGAATCCAAGGCATCAATAATTTAAAGGGTAAAATAAAAGATGAATTATAGGAAACAGGAAGATAAACCTCTTGGAGATGAGATGGGGTTCTAGGGATAGACAGAGAAGGGAGGGGGTAATGGGAAATAAACAGGATTAAGATATGATATGTATATGTACCAACTCTCAAAAATGAAAGCATTCATTATGTATTCTAAATATGTATTAATTAAAAAGATGACAAAGTTATTCTGGTGAGAGTAGACTATCAGAGACTGGAGGAAAGCCACCCTTGTTAAAAAGTGCCAAACTTGGTTGAGTTATGCTTTAGTGTATTGTGGCGGCTATGACTCTTGAGCAATGAGATTCAGTACTTACCAGAGGACATCTCTAAGCCAAGTATTGAAGGTGCTACTTAGATTTTCCTTACTGCTTATGATAAAACATGAAAGAAGACAAGTTGAAGATGACTGATTAAACAAAATAGAGCTATCATCTGGATATTGGGAAAATTCTCAGCCTGTTTGTACTTAAAAAAATAAGAAAGTTTGTTCTGGAGAGAACACTAAGGGTTTGGTTGAACAATATAACGGTTAGTATTTTGTGCTGACTGGGTCATGGGTGCTGAATATTTGGCTAGACATAATTCTAGAGTGAGAATTTCAAAAGTTAGAATTTTTTCTAATTTATTCAATGCTACATTACCAATACCTGGATACAAGAGGTAGTCAATGAATATTTGTCAAATAAAGAAAATACCCAATCATTTTTGTGGTTTCTAGGTTGATTTTCAAACAAGTATTCAAATAACATAAGTTTTTTTTTTTTTTTGCCTGATTTTGACCGTTTCATACACTGTTCCTCACTTTGATATTGGAATAAATGAGTATATAGCAGTAGCTTTCTCCCTTTTTAATCGAGATGCTGTCAAATATTGATAAATCAGTAGGGATTCCATAATCAATGATATCTTTGAATTAGGAAGGTAATAAGCTCTCATGTAAGAATTCTGATTTTCCGTGAAGGGTCTGATATTTACAATTGTTTATAAGTGAATAGGCAAGCTAATCAGTTCTGTGGATGCTTGCAGAAGATATGAGAATTCTGGTTCAGAGACAGAGGATTTCATTCCTCATGGCACGGCAGGCAGCATCAGCAGTAACATATTGTCATCAGGTCTCCTTGCCTTCAAGTCCTACAGGGATAATGTGGGTGGGATCAGATATATATCCACATTTGCAGCAAATTGCATTTTAAAAGAAAAAACTCAAGCTTAGGAATTGTAAAACATTTATAATGAATAAATAGTGTAGCTGTTTTTTTGCTCTAGTGGGATACATTATGTTCCAAAGCTCCTGTTATATAAATACCCTTCAAAGGGTAGTTGGGAGAAAAAGTGATTAATATTTTTACTTATAGAAATGGAAATTAAGGATATGCTGTTGGAAACTATGCCACTATGGTATAGCGATTATTTTGAGCTGAAGGCAATTCAGAAAATGCAGATGAAGTTTGAAACTTCTGTGACTCCTCTACTTAAAATCAAAATCATAAATTCTTCTCGTTCATAAGATGCCCTACCAGTGAAACTCCACATCTGTGATCCCAGAAAGGAAAAAAATATTATCGCTGGATACAAGATGGCACCTACAGGGACACAAGACTTATTTACCAGCCTTATCTACCAGTAGCATATCATTTACTGTATTTACCTTATATCATATGCCACCCCTAGATAGATGTCCCAGTCCATTTGTGCTGTCTTAATAAAATATTGGAAACTGGGTAACTTACAAATACTTGAGATTTATTCTCGTGGTTCTGGAGGATGGTAAGCTCAGGAGGAAGCAGTGGAGTTTTGGTGTTAATGAGTGCAGCTCTCTGCTTCCAAGACCATACCCTGAATGCAGCATCAGCTGAAGGTGAAGAACACTGTCCTTGCACGGCAAAAGGCAGCAGGCAAAACAGGGTAAGCTCCTCTGTCAAGTCAGTCTAAGCCTGCCCACCAGGGAGGGGCCCCCACAACTCAGTCATCTTACAGAAGTCTCAGAAATCTGTTGCACTGAAAGCCATTTAAGCCATAGCAAAGCTCAAAGTCCTTTTCTTTATCTTGTCATTTCTCTTCATTTTTTTCTCTTTTGGGCAAATGTATCAAATCTTCCACTCTTAATTTCCCTCAGAGTTCTTTCTTCTTTTTATGAAATCCCCATCTCCCCAGGTCACATAAAAGATTTAATATCTAAAACATTTCTTGATAATCTCTCTGTTGTTAGTTTGTTTTGCAGACCTAGCCAGAGAACCCAAGAGAATAATTTTCTTTTCTATAAAAGATTCATGAGACACTGTGGAGAGCTGTGTCCACCAAAATGTTTGTCATTTGGTTTATATGCTAGACTGGAAGTTGCAGAGAGTTAGGTACATACATTTGGTATACTGCCAAATAATCTGAGTCTATCATGTTGTTTTATAACTACATTCATATCAATATCAGTGGGTATACTTTCTAAAATATGTGTCAGCAGACACTTCTGTTCTCATGTAAACATCATAGAGTGTACTTAAACCTAGGTGGTATAATCTGTTACACACCTCAGCAATGTTATAATTTTAGGGGACCACCATCACATAGGTAGTCCATCACTGAATGAAATGTCATTATATATATTGTATACATGACTGATTATGTAATTATTATATAATTTGGATATAAGTATAGTCTTTCTATTTATTTTAAAAATTAAAAAAACTACAAAATATCCCATATATAATGTCAATAAACTTGGTAGAGTATACTTTTCATATTGTTTTAGATATTTTTAACCTACTAGTTTTGCTCTTAATCTGTATATATGATAACTAATTTTATAAGCGCTTACAAAAAAAGGAATCTGATGTTGGCAAAATAAAAGGGGGGTGGTAGAGGGAAGGGAGAAAAAGGAAATGAGATGTGTTGTGTGCACGCACCAGTTGCCTACAATAAATGTAATCAGTATGTACTATAAACATGTGCTAGCAAAAATTAAACATACAAAAGAAAGGAAAAAACCACAGAAGTTTGTTTTTAAAAAAACTGCACATATAATTTGTGGACAATTTGAAGTTCTGTTAAATTTGATTCTCCGTTTAGCTTGATGTCTCAACCACCTGGGTATATTTCATTTGACATTTGAAAATGGTAACATGGCTATTCCACCCTGAGCCCTGCCTTTCCCATGGGAGCATCTAAAACATCCAAAAATTTAATTCCAAAATTCTTGAAAAATAAAGTTGATTTTAACTTTAATGTCAAAGTCCTTGAGTAGATATTTCTGAAAACAAAACAAAACCAAAAACAAAAGCCTAAAAACCCCCAAAGGCTGAAAAGCACATGCAGAGAAATTTACTGTTATTAGTTATTAGGCTAATGTGACTTGAAGTCATGGCATCCACCCTGTGGGAAAATACAAGTCTATGAATATGGATCAGTGGACATACTCATACATTGGTAGTGTGCATGTAAAACACATCCTCTGTGAAAATGTTTTTTAATACTCAAAAAATCAAGCTAAACATAGAGTTACCATATTGCTCAGCAATTCCACTCTTAATCATGTACCCAAAATAATTGGAAAAAATACTCAAATTCTTATAAGTGAATGTTCATAGCAGTGCTATTCAAAATAGATCAAAGCTCAAAAAAACACAAATGTAGATAAATGGAAAAATAAATTATGATATATACATACGATGGAATATTACTTACCCCCCAAGTTGAAGTAATGATACATGCTAAAATATGTTTATCATTTGAAAATAGTGACTATTTGGCTAGACATAATTCTAGAGTGAAAATATGTATAAGCTTTACATGCTAAGATTTACATGTTGTTCCAGTCTAGGTATGAAATACCCAGAGTAGATAAATCTTAGAGACAGAACATAGATTGATAGGGGCCAATCTGGAGGAAGGGTAAACAAGAATAACTGCTGAATGAGCATGACTATCTTCCATCAGAGGGTGACCATATGATTTAGTTATGGTCTTTAGGGTCATTTGATAATGTCAAATGAGAACATTTGATTTTTGGTATGTTTCTGAAACTTGAGTATACTGTACAGACAGTATAAACATATTAAATGGGATTGGCAGATAAAATATGAAGCTCAATTGAACTTGAATTTCAGTTCAACAATAAGCAACACATATTTGTTAATATGTGTTTCCTAAATAGGGCTTAAACATATGTAACCTTTTTTGTCCTTTATATAAAATCCATATTTAACAGGGAAACATGTTTTTATTGGCTACGTTGGGCAATCCAAATTTTGAGGGTGAATTTCCTAAGGTCCATTTTAGATTTGAGGGTGCCCTTTAATGTGCTCATGCAGAGGTAGGAGGTGCTTCTTGACCCTTGTATTTTGTCACATTTACCTCTATGATACTCTTGTCATATTCTGCTTCATTAATTTCTGGGAGATTTAATGCTATCTACTGGGGACTACTTTGTAACTCAGAGCTTTAATACTAATTTGCACTGGAAGATATTTTTGGCTTACTGTATTCAGGGTTTCCCTGGGGTTGTATCCAGTTAGAGAACCAAATGGCATAAGAAAATATAACATGAAGAATTCAGATTTAGAGTAAGGAGAATGGATGCTCCTTAGGAGTAACTTTGATGTGTGTAAGTCTAATAAAGTTCTTTTTCTTTGAAATTTTCTTGATTACATAATTTGGATTGGAAATAAACTAGATTATCCCATACGTTGGACATGTTGCGTAGGCATCAACTGGCACAGCTGTCCTTTCTGTAGTCCTTGTGTTGATCCAAAATAAACTTTACTTTTCTATTTGAAAGAGAGTAGTAAATGAGACACAAACAAACAAATAATAGAACAATAGCGGCATACCAGTTTCACAAACATAAACAAACCAAAGCAAGAACACTTGAAGTGATACAGGGTCTCAAGACAAAATAATATGAATTAATGGTGGTTGTTATATTACATATTGCTATCCTCACCTACATTGCTCAGATTACCAGATATAAGAATGGAAAATTGTTCAAACCATTAAAGAGAATAAGAAAATAATTATTAGATAAAACATTAGAGATAATACAGAGATTCACTAGACAAGATGGTAGGAATTCACCATTGTATTTCTATTGCATATTTTTACCTTCAAATCAGCTGCCCAGATTATCAGACACAAGCAAAACTGATCAGAAAATAAAAAAATTTTAAGCACTAATTGTTCCTTTCAATAAACCATCAGACATCAGCAATACAGTTATTGCAGCTCTTCATATTTATATTTATGTTCAATCTGCAGATAAAGTTTCAGCATTAAATATTAACAAATGTTAAACATGATGTATCGTATTATGTACTTTTATGAACTAAAAGACATTCCCCTCATACTTTAATAAGTTTTGTGAAATTTAAAGAAGATATTGAATTTTGACAAATATTTCTGTTCACTCACTAAAATTAAGATAGGATATTTACCCATTTTTGCCTGGTAAATGCAATGAATTTCTTCAATTGTTCTTTATCATGAAAATATTTTATTTCTCCATTAAATTTGAAAGATAACATTGCAGGCTACATCAGTCTGTGTTGGAAGCTGTTTTCTTTCAGTACCTGAAATACTTCACTCCAAGCTCTTCTTGCCTTGATGGTTTGTGTTGAGAAGTCTGCCATGATTCTGATAGGCTTACCTTTATAGCTGATCTGTTTCCTTTCTCTAACAGCTTTTAATATTCTGATCTTTTGTTGCATTTCTGGGATCTTGATCAGTAGATGTCTGGTGTAGATTTATTTTGGTTACAATTAACTGGAGTTCTATATGCTTCACTTATCTGGATGTCTGATTCTTTTTCCATGATTGGGAATTTTTCTGCTACTATTTCTGCAAATAGTCTTTTTATGTCATTTGTGTTGATGCCTGCTGTTTCATTAATACCTATTAATCTGACATTGTTTTTCTTTGCTTCATTTTGCAGTTGCTGAATTGTTATTTCTTGGTTCCTTATTGTTTTTAAGAGACCCCTCCTTTCATGTTCATTGGTGGCAATGCTGTCTTCAAGGTCTGAAAGTCTATCCTCAGCTTTGTTCAGGTGGTTTTGCAAGCTTTCAATGGAATTTTTAATTTCCTGGATATCTGTTTGCATCTGTTTCATACCTTCTAGTTCTTTTCTATATTGTTCTCTGAAGGTTTCCATGAGTTGTCTGTGCTCTTCTAGTTTCTTGTCAATGTCATCTTTGGATATGTTGGACATTTCTTTCATTATTGTTGTCATTTCTTTTCTCACCTGAGACATTATTTCTGATCTGTGTTGATATCTTCTGGACTTGTTTTGGTTGGTGTGGAGGTCTGGGTTGCATTTTTCTCCTTCATTTTGTCATTTTTGAAGATCCAGAGGTTCCCTGGAGTGCAGCCTCACTCTTCTGATTGTGTGTGAGTGGCAGGGTGAGTGTGTTAAGATCAACAGTGCTCAGTGCAGCTCCTGTGCTGGTGAGTGGTGGCATAGTGGAGTTCCAGAGGCTCCTGAACTTGCTTGCATTCAGTTGGCTCCCATGCATGTGTGGGAAGGGCAGGGGAGGCTCACTGCAGTTCCTGAGACTGTCTGGGGTTTGGTCCAGCATCCACAAGAGTAGGAGGGATGCAGGTTGTGTTTACTGAGGCTTTAGATATTGCCCAGGACAGAGCCTGCTTCCCACACTGGCAGGGGAGGGGTGAGGATGGATTCCTCAAGGCCGCTGACTCTCTCCTGGTTTCAGTCGAGCTCCCAGAGGGTTGTGGGTTGTTCTGAGAGTGACCAACAAGAACCCAGAAGTTGTCCAGTCCTTCAGGTGCCTCTGCACTAGTGTGGGAGGCACTAGAGTGGCTCACTGGGGTTCCTGAAGATGTCCAGAATTCAGCACAGCACCCGCAGACACACTATGTGTGTGGGGAGTAGCCACCAAAGCCCCAGAGGGTACCCAGCGGTTCTGCCTGCCTCACACGCTGGTCAGAGAGGTGCGGTGGCAACTCACTGGGCTTCCTGAAGATGTCCAGGGTTCAGCCCAGCCCCCGCAGACACACTATGTGTGTGGTGAGTAGCCATCGAGGCCCTAGAGGGTGCCTGGGGTTCCCCCTGTCATGCACACTAGTCAGAGGGGCACTATTTTGGTTTTCTATCTCACTGCAATACCTTCCAATCATCTTTATAATGTTGACATCCCATTTTGCAGCAAGCACCTTTTCAATGGACTGTCTCCTAATTGATTTTGGGATGTTTCCTAGGTGCCAACAGAGCTCACTTATTTTCTGTGGCTTATTATTGGCCTCAGAGACTGTGCCCTTTTTATGTATTTGATCTTCTTACTTGCTGTCTAATTTTTAATGTACGGAATTTAGAATATAGTGGAGCTAAAGTCTACTACTGGACACTAAGCTAATTATCACTTTCTATTCTAGGTGAGAGGTAAAGAACATTTTTCTTAAAAGTTGATGTTATATTTTATGCTTACTTCTTTTATTTCTTTATTTATTTTTGGTACTGGGAATTGAACTCAGGACCTTGCACTTGTCAGGCAGGTGCTTATGCCACTGAGCTATATTCCTGGCCCGCTTATTTCTTTTAATAATGGCAATTTTCTTATAACTCAAACCCAGGCTCATAATTGAAAGTTCATTTTGTAAATATAGATGAAAATGTTGTTTCTTAGCATATGCATTAAAATTCATATGACATTTTATTTATGTTCTTTTATAAATGCTCACCTCTACAATAAAATCTAATTTAGGTGGTGATTTAGAAGAATACACACTATTAAAACCAAAAAAAACTTAAAAGAGCTTTTGCAAGTTAGGTATGAGAACCCCTGAATTGTTTAATTATTAGAATTCTTAGAGCAGTTCACATTGCAACATATAAAGTTAAAGAAAAATAGTAATTTCCTTAGATATTTTAATAAGCATATAGATATTGTCTTATATCCTAGCACACTGAATTTTCTTCTAGAATTCAGATTAAAACTATGGTATTTCTTTGGCATGTAACTTGAGTTCACTCAGTCAATTAGAAGCTTTCAAAAAGAGCAAGAAACATACAAACAATGCCATCAAGAGTGATGTGACCTGAAGTCCTAGTTTTCACAATTTATCTCTAATGTAGTCATAAAAATACACACAGCTACACACCCTGTGCATACCAAAGACACTTATAATATCATTTATACATCTCTTTTTGCTTGGTTTTATGGTTTATAAAAGCACTCAATACATTCTCTTCTCAAAAATTATACCATTTCTTTCATTTTTAATAATGATGCTTTATATTTGCAGGTGACCTGGTGGATACAAAAGTCTTGGCAGGCACATAGAACAGATACAGTTCACTTAATCTCTGCTTATCTGTGAGCACAGCAAGGATCACAGAAGTTAGGTGACTGGTGCAGCTAAAAAGTGGTAAAGTGCGAACTACAAATGCAGTTTGTTCAGCTTCAGATGCTAGTCTTCTTCCAAATAGTGGGATTTGTGTGCTCTCTGAGAAGTAATATGTGAAAAAATGCTATAGAGTGTTAATGTTTTTCACATGTTCTCCAGCTCAGAGCTCTCAAATCTGGCTATCAAAATTGCTTGATAATTGTACTTCGAAAATGCTGCCCGGGTGGTTCTGATGATTTGCTAGAAAGCAGAATAACTTCTTAGGTCTCATTCTCAGAGAACCTATGACCTGGAGATTTCAGTGCATGGCAGGTTGTGTATTTACGTTCCCTGATGCTTTTCTTTACTTGTAAAGCCTGAATCAGCTCCTAACTGTTATCTTTTATTTTTATAGTTCATGTAAGTGATGTATCAGATGCTGTTGGAGTTACCTAAATATAAGTGAAATGTTGCTCTTTTGTCTCACAGAACAGAATGTTGAGATTCAGGGAGAAAAAGTAACTTTTCCCGAGGAACTTCCCTTGGGTAAGTTAGTTTGCCTAATCTAAGGTTGATTATTATTAGTTCATGGATGATAGCAATCTGATGTAATGGAAGATTCTTCACATTCTGCCAAAGGTTACCTTTCAAAATGAAAGGTGTGCCTTCCCTAATATTTGGAGTTTTATATAGAAAACTTTCAAAGTCCCCTTCTTTTTCTGATGGCATGTGTCTAAATGTAGATGTACACACAGTTTTTTTTTTAAAAGGAATTGACATCTATTTTAGAATTCATATTCAGTAGAAGAACTTATTTATGTATCTGCACAATAACTATAAAGGCCTTTCCAGACCACATTTTCTTCAAATCTTAAATATTTTAGTTCATCCTGTGAAGGATCATTTGCTTTTCAAAAAGGCTAACGTTTTGAGTAACACACTTTGCTTTGATCTGATTTTCTGCCTGTGGAAGAACATTTCTTATTCATCACTTAATGTATAAAACTTTATTGTTACTCCAGAGATAGAGGAGGAGTAAAGTAACTGAGTCACTGAAAACATGAGAGTGCCCAAAGCCTGGGAAGGAGAAAATAGAAGATGATTCTAGACCTGAAAATTACACTTCTGTTCAAAGCAGGCTCCAAAAATGATGAATTTATTTATACAGTCTCACTTTGAGAGGACTGCTTTAAATCAAGATAATAGTTTTAACATAAAGTGCTTTGTTTAAAGCAATGTCTTGGAGTCAGCTATAATTTGAGCAAAATAGTAATAGCAACAGCAGATGCAGCTTTTCCTGTAGCCTGTCCAGGGTCTTATTGTGTGCAAGTTACTGAATCACTTTTGTCAATAAGACCAGTCATCCCTGTCTCACAATAGAAATTACAAAAATCAATGGGTCACACCTCGCTTCCTTGGAAAGAAGTGCTGAGGACCTATCAGTCAAGAGCAATGACAAGAGAAACCACTCCTGTCACCTGCCACTTCTCCACGCCTGCCATTTCTCACAGCCCAAAGAAGAGATGTGTGGGTTGGTGCTCCCTCCACAGGCTCCGCCTATTTACTGTAATCAATAAGTACAGATTAAACATCCATAATGAACCTGGTATTGTGCCAGATGTTGGCTCACATCTTACAGCCTCTGTAGTAGGTGTTCTTGCTGCTTGGAGAATTCTCATTGATCTTCACATGGCTGGCTTCATCCCGTCACTCAAATCTTACCTAAAGTTTCTGATTCACTACTCCTGATATCTTTCTATCTGAAGTAACCGTTCAACCACCTTCTACTACATCACCCTATGTAAATTTTCTGCATATCGCATATTATCATCTACTATCTCTCATTTTAAAACTTGTTTGTCATGGGGTCTGTCTACCACACAGTCTTGGTGCAGCAGCAGATGGAACCCTATCTGCCTTGCTATTACTGTATGCTCAATAACCAGACTCTTTCTTAGTCTGTACATACTTGTTAAATGAAGAACAGACTTAGGGTTGAGAGGTGGGATAACGCAGGTCCGGCTCCTGTTTTCATGCGGCTGCTCATAGTTTAATGAGGGGAACAGACATTACTCAGTCTTAAAATCATGCAGATTTGTCACTCTGATACATGTTGACCTGGAGTGATTTTAGGAGGACTTAGGAAAGGACAGTGGCTTACAAGAGCAATTGGTTCCTTGGCATTTAGTTCCTTGACAAAGGGCAATGGAGCTAGATAAAATCTAAAAGGAGAGGCAAAAGGAGGATGTGATGAGTAGAGAGATTGTTTGCAATCCAGAAAATTACATTTTTTCAGGGCTCTGTGGCTGGAGGAAGCATGTTCTGTGAGGGGGGAAAAAGCCAGAGAGGTTGGCTTGCAGAAGGGAAGTGGGAGGGCGGCTGGGAGATGAGTCTGGGTAGGTGAGATCCACACGAAGGGAAGAGCTCGTGCAGTGTTAAACATTCGGACCTTTAGCTTATGATTGGTGTGCAGTCTCCAGTGAGTTTTAAGTTGTAGTGGGTTGATGTGACCAGATTTATACTTGGAAAATGATTGCTCCTTGTCAACAATGAATTCTTGGTGATTTCAATGTGAAAAGCACTGTCATAGTTCAAGTAAGACATGGGAGTAGTTTGGAGCAGTGCACTGCGGAGATCTAGTGCAGTGGACAGATTCAGGCGTCAGGAGTGAGGGGAAGCAGGCATTCAGGCCTGTTCCTACATCTCCTGGCTGGGTTACTAGACTGGAGGCTTATAGTGTCCACTCATAGTAGTCATGTTGAGAAAAAAATCAGATGTAGAGGTGGCATGGAGGCCTAGATACAGTGAGCTCAGTTTTGTGTTATGTTGTGCTTGAAGTGCCTTTGAGATACTGAGGTGGGGACATTTAATAGGCAATTAATTACATGCTGGAATTCCAGAGAAATATTAACAGATCCGTGACTCATATGTCAACATGTTAAAATTAAAGCCATTGACATGGATATAATTGCCTGAATATAGAAACTGAGAAGAGTCTATGGCCATACCATCCTGAACGTGCCCAATCTCGTCTGATCTCGGAAGCTAAGCAGGGTTGGTTAGTATTTGGATGGGAGGAACTGAGAAGAAAGGCCAAGACAGACACTTGAGGAAGTACCATCATTTTGCACTATTTAATTATTGGATAAGGGATGATTGTGAAGAGCAGGGATAGAAGAGAATAGGAATAAATCAAGAGATAATCATGCGATGAAGGCCAAGGGAGGATTCATTCATGTCAAAATTTGTGATGAGATAAAAACTGTTTTATCTGCTTACCTACTTTCGTGTAAACAACTCCTCTTCCCCATCCTCTTCCCCTCCCTGTACCCTCTGCTTTTGTACTGGGGATTGTACTTAGGGTCTTCCCGTTGAGCTACACCTCCAATATTTTAAATTTTATTTTTTTATTTTTAGACAGGATCCTACTAAGTTGCTAAGTTTCCCAGGATGGGCTGCAATTTTCACTCCTCCTGCCTCAGCCTTCCAGAGTGGAGAGATTATAGGAGTGAGCTACCATGCCCAACCAACTTCATGTAAACTTTTTGTCTTCACTATTGTCTCCACATCAACTAGCAGAGTTGGCCCATGATAGGCATTTAACAACTAACTTTTATATCAATGAATGAATGTCGGAGAAACATTATGACATTCCCAAAGAAGTCATGATACTAATGGTTAATCGGAGAAGTGCTAACATAAGGTGGGGTTGAAGAGAGAGGTGAAGATTCCGTGAAATACATTCATCATGATGTTTATGGGAAATTATTAGGCTCAGTCTTAAAATATAAACCCTAGGTAAATAACCTTTCCTCATTCTAAGGATTATGTGGATATGATGCTAAATTCCAGAAAGGACAATCTGCCAAGGAGGGTGAGTGTGTACTGTGTGACTGAGTAGGGCTCACAAAAGAAAAGGAGGACTTGTGCTAGCCTAATATAGTACTTTACGGAGCACCCTGACTTTGATCTGCACGGAAGTCCACAGAAGCTGCTCTATAGACATTTTAAGGCATAGGCTTCCGCACGTTGTAGAAAGTGCTGCTGCTTTAACTAAATATGCATTGACTTCACTCTGGGAAAGATTTAAATTCTACACAGTAAGCCCAAGCTTCGCTTCGGGGCCACAGGAGTTTGAGTCTCCTTATTCTAGTGTCTCTGTGAAGATGCTCGGGAGTAGCATCCCTCAAGTGATTTCTAAATCCTGAGTCTTTCTGCCCCTTGGCTCCCTCTCCCCTGGAACTGGGGACGCCACCCCGAATCTTCTGCTTCCAGTCCAGCCAGCTAGAGAAGAGGACAAAGGGAGCATTCTCAAAGGCTGCAGGCCTGGGCTGGAAGTATTCTCCTTCCTTGCACTCACACTCATTGGTCAGACACTGTCTTGTGGCCCTTTCCCGCCAGGGTGGCGGGACGCTGGTCCGGCTGCGTATCCAAACAGGAAGAGAAAGTGGACATGTTTCATATATTCCACCAGTATAAGGGCCTGATTAAACCCTTTTATCTTGCTTGCCAGAAAATTATCTTTCTTTAACTTTTTCTGCCTATCAAGATTTAACTGCCTTCTCTCCTCAAGGGAGAAAAAAAAATTTGGGGGGATAATTTCCCAAGGATGTTTCATGATTATCTTCTATCAACTGCTTTTAATGTACAAAAGCTGTTATTATTCTCTGGCTTTACCTTCCAGTATTTAAAATATTTGTTATGTAGTTATACCTCAACCAATAGGACTGGCCCCGTACCCAGATGCTCGACTGTTCATGGTCTGGGGGCAGGACTGAGAATTTGCCTTTCTAATAAATTCTCAAGTGATTCCTATGCTACTGGTTCAGGCGTCATATGCAGTATCACTGTTCTAAAATAAACCATGTTTAATTGCTTAAAGATTACATCCTGCTTTCATACACCTGAAATTTTATTCATGTATGAAGGTAGCATAATGGAAAATACATTTTTAAATCAGAGAAAAACCCGTTAGAAATAGGAAAATCTTCACCTCATGCTTTGAACTAACCACATTGTAGCCAGTGGTTTGCAACTTTCAAGTCATTCTGCCTCTCCAATTTTTCCATTCTTTTATTTACAAAATGATAATAACACTTACTTTGCCTGGAACAAGAGATTTTTGTCTCAGACTAATCAGGAGCAGAACAGCCAGGAGATTTGCTGTCTCCATAGAAAAGGAGATTTAGCAGGTATCAGAGAACTCCCAGGAGGCTGCATATTGATAGGAGAACTGTTATTTAGCTTCTACCAATGAGGTTGCTTTGAATTTTCTGGGAGGCAGTATACACAACCATCTTGGACCAAATTTCAAAAGCGTGCACTAACATTTATGCTGAAAGGTCAGCATTTCAGTTTTGTGATTTAACACATCTCTGAGACAGCGGCATCTATGTAGCTTTGGAAAGGATGTCCAAGCTCTGGTCTTGCACCTTCTGAATTAAGATCTGGGCACCTACCAGTCTCCTGTGGGGAGTGTGTTAAGAACCTTCTTGTGGGTAACACACTCTTGCCCTTTCAGTATCCTGCCTGGTGAGTGAAGCAAGTGGTACTATTACTTCTAGCTTATAGATGACAGGCACATTCTGTGCACTGCAAAGGTTGATTGCATTGGGTATATTAAATTCCCATGCACTGAGCACTCTATCACCGGACAAATGAGAGTGTCAGAGCAGGCTCTTTAAGATCCTGTATTATTATGTTGAGTGATAAACTGCTTGCAATTGATTAAACTGCCTCCACAGGCCTAGGCCTCACTTCTTGTGCTTCTCAGGTGATGCCATCTGTCTTTGTATGTTTTTTCCTCACCAAAGAGAAGGCCCCCTCATGTCAAACTGCTGCAAAGCAACTCAGACGTTAAAGTAGACTGAATGAGATACTTCATGTGTAGTTTTCCAAGTCATGCAAAATGGTAGCAAAACCAATGCAATGTTATGGTAAGAAATTGCACAGCTATAAATAAGCTTGGGTTTGAATATCTGATTTTAAGGTTTCGTTTTGGCTTTTGTGACTAGGAAAAGGCAAGCAGAACCATAATTGTGAGAAGGAAGTGAAACAGATTGGGTATGAGATTCAGATGCCATTATGGACTCTACAACTTTCTCTGCATATTTTACTTGGGGTTTCAGCTGTATCAGCAGAACAATGAGCCAAAGGATGAACCCATTTGTCTGATACAGGGTTGCTGAAACTTGCTCCTTGAGCTCTCCATGTTTATACTTTTAAAAAGCTACTATTATTAACAGGCTTGACATTAAAGTAATTTGGCACAGGTATTATTTGTCTCCGAACAACTTTCATTTAGCTTGCATATCAGCACAAAAATGACTTCTGATGGTTTCAGAAAGTGGCTGTTAGAAAATCACAGAGCTTCTGGAGAGCTGAATTCTATACTTCAGTCTGCATCTTGGGACCCAGTCTATAATTTTCTCCGTTTGTACTGATAAGAGAAGATATCAATTGTGAACCAGGCCTATTATTTTGATTATTCTGACTGGAAACAATGGCAGATTCTCATCAGATTCTGTGGGTACTGCTTTCTGATACTTTTTTCCCCCAGAAACATATTTTCTGATTACCTCCCGGCTTTGCTTTTTTTTTTTTTTTTTTTTTTAATGATCTAGGCTTGGTTTAGAAGATCCCTTCTGGAAAAACTATCAGAATCTCCACAGAATACAGGAGCTTCAAAGAAAGGAAAGACTGAAAGACAAGAAGTAATTTTAGCTCCCATATTTGTAGCTAGCAGCGAAGAGGTGCTTAGAAAAAATAGAATCAGAATTCCCAATGGGAGAGGAAAGACACAAAGGACAAAACTGTCTTCTGAGTCCAATCTCAGCCCAAGGAGGTATGTATGGGCTACCTTTTCACACACTGAAATTTCATGGGTCCCTAGCTTTATGGCTGCAGTACTGTACATTAACCAAGATTGTTTCAGTATTTCTTAATATTTTTATTGTCATACTCTTATCACCTAAGCCTGGAAAGTTATTGAAAGTATTACAGTTATTAAAGAATTGTTAAAGATCATTAATCTGCCTCTCCCCCACACATGCCCAATGCTGGTACCATCTACCTTTACAACAACCCCCCCAAGTGGTAGTCTTCAATTTGAAAGAACCTGTCTGACGAAGATGAGGAAAATAGACTCAAGCATCAAACTTATAACTTACAGTGGCCCATTTAATTGTTTGTTTAAAGCTATGCCTGATTCAGCTTTGGTAATTCATATCTATCCAGGAATCTGTCCATTTCTTCTGAATTTTCCTCTTGTTAGAGTACAGGTTCTCCAAGTAGGTACTCATGATATGGATTTCAGAAGGATCCATTATGATATTGCACTTTTCATTCCTAATTGAGTGGATTTGGGTTTTTTCTTTCTTCATAAGGTTGGTTAAGGTTTTGTCTGTCTTGTTTAATCTATCAAAGAGACAACTCTTCAATTCATATTCTTTTAAAGTCTGAATTGCATTACTTTCTTCTCTGATATTTATGATGTCCTTCCTCATATGAGCTTTGGGTTAAACTTAGACACTTCTTTTCTAGAAGCTTGAGGTTCAACATTAGGTTATTTATTTGAGTCCTGTTTTTCTGATGTGGGAATTCACTGCTATAAATTTCCTTCATAAGACTGCTTTCATTGTGTCCTATTAGTTTTGGTATGTCATACTGGCATTATTATTTAATTGTGGAAACTGTTTAATTTTTCTTTAATTTCATCTGTCACTTTTTGGTTGTTCAGGAGGGCATTATTTAATATCCATATGTTTATGTAATTTTTTGGTTTCTTTTGGCATTGATTTCTACTTTTATAGCACTGTGATCTGATAATATGCATGGGATAATTGCAGTTCCTTTGCATGTTCTATGAGTTAGTATGTGGTCTATTTTGAAAAATAGTCTTGTGTACTGCTAGAAGAATGTGTAGTCTGTTGTTTTTGAAAGAAATACTCAGTAGATATATATTAAGTCCATTTGTTCAAAGGTTTTGTTTAGTCCTGATATTTCTTTGTTGACTATTTGTCTAGTTGATCTATTTGTGACAGTGGCATATTGAAGTTCCCCATTACAATTGTTTTATTGCTGATTGATTTTTCCTAACCATTAGTGACTTTTATAGTTGTGAGTGTCTGTATTTGGTATGTGTATGTTTATGATTGTTATCTCTTCCTTTTGGACTGATCCTTTAACAAGTATATAGCAAACTTTTTTGTCTCTTCTGATCAGTCTTGCCTTGAAATTCAGTTTGTCTGAAGAGAATAGTGACCCATGCTTTTTTTTTTTTTTTTCTGGGTTCCTTTTGTATGGAGTAGTGTTTTCCGTCGATTTACTTCAGTCTATGAATTTCTAAATAATTTGATATCAGTCAATGAAATGAAGGAAATATTAAAAGATTACCAACCAAAAATATCCCAGGTCCTGATGGATTCACTACTGAATTCTACAAGAATTTTAAAGATCTAATGCCAGTACTGCTGAAACTCTTTAACATAATTGAAAGGGAATTGATACTCCCAAAGTCATTCCTGAAAGCAAGCATTACCCTGATATCAAAGCCAGACAAAGATCCAACCAAACAAGAGAATTATAGGTCAATCTCCCTAATGAACATAGAGCCATAAATCTTCAATAAGATACTGGCAAACAGAATGTAGCAAATCATCAAGAATATTATACACTATGACCAAGTAGGACTCATCCCAGACATGCAGGAATGGTTCAACATATGCAGACCAATAAACACAGTACACCATATTAATAGAATCAAGGACAAAAACCACATGATCATATCAATAGACTCAGGACAACATTTGACAAAGTCCAACACCCATTCATGATAAAACCCTACAGAAAACTGGAATAGAACATCATCTCAATCTGATAAAGGCTATCTATGACAAACCAACAGTCAACATTATACTAAATGATCAAAAACTGAAAGCTTTCACTCTAAAACCAGGAACAAGACAAGAATGCCCACTATTACCACTTCTCTTTGATAAAGTTCT
>NW_004955435.1:6096443-6098958 GCF_000276665.1 Chinchilla lanigera
GGACTTCTGAGAGAGGAATTCCTGTCTGCTGTGGGTGCACCGCGGGCAGAGACTCCAAGAAAACTGTTCTAAAATTCACTGGGAATCAAAAGAGATCTTTAATAGCAAAAGCAATTTTGGGCAGCAAGTACATGGCAGGGGACATCACAATCCTGATTTGAAGTTATACTACAAAGCTACCATGATAAAAACAGCATTATACTCACAAAGGAACATACTCAAGAATCAGTGGAACAGAATAGATGATGCAGAAGCAAATCATCTTGTCTACCTTATCTTTGACAAAAGGACCAAATAACTGCATTGGAAGAAGGGTAGCTTCTTTAATACATGGTACTAGAAAAATTGACTTTCCATGTGCTAAATACTGAACCTAGATTGACCTCTCTCATCATGCACTCAACTAAAATGAAAATGAATCAAAGATGTAAATATTGAAAGAGAAACACTAAGTCTGCTGGAAGATAAAATAGGTAAAGCTCTAGCAACCATAGACGTAGGCAAAAACTTTATGAAGAAAGCCCCAATCACACAGAAAATGCTGCAAAGAATCAACAACTGGGATCTCATCAAATTAGAAAGCATTACACAGTGAAAGACTCATCAGAGTGAAGAGACAACCCACATACTGGGAAAACTTTTTTTTTCCAGCTACTCATCAGACAAAGGACTAACCGCTAGAATACATAAAGACCTCAAAAAATTATACCCCTAAACTTAAAGACTCAATCTAAAGATGGGCATCTGAAGTGAACAAACACATCTTAGATGAAGAAGTAGAAATAGTAAATAAATATATGAAAAAATGTTCAACATCACTAGTCACTTGAGAATCCATCTCACTCCAGAAAGAATGGCTACCATTAAGAAATCAACCAATAACAAATGCTGGCAAGGCTATGGGGTAAAATGAACTTTCTCCATTTTGTTGGGAGTGTAAATTAATACAACCATTATGGAAATTGGTATAGAGAACTAAAACTGGAGGTTCCATTTGACCCATGTATCTTTCATGTATCTTCCATATATCTTCCATGTAGCATCCCAAAAATGTTAGAAGTATCAAACCACAGTGATATATCCACATGCATGTTTATAGAAGCACGATTTATAATGGCTAAATCTTGGAAACAGTATGCCCACCCACAGATGAATGGATAACAGATGAATTGATAATAGATGAGTGGATAAAGAAAATGTGTTACTTATATTCAATACAATATTACTCTGCCATAATGAAGGATAAATTTGAGTTATTTGTGGGACATTTATGTATAGGTAAGGATTCTTTATGATGAATATCACCACTATCTGGCAAATATGTACTAATAAAATTTTAAAAAATAAAACACTAAAAACATATGGGTGATTAAAGGGGCATTAAAGATGTGCAATCATTAAAAAATAAAACTGTAGCACCCTTTAGCTCACAGTAGGTTCTAAATATATAAAGAGGTAAATTGATATAAAAACTGTGAGTGCCTAGAGGTAGGCACAACTAAGTCCGCTTCACAGAACCTTGGAAAGACATCGGAAAGGGACATTTGAACGTGGCTTGGAGAGTAAGTGGAAGCACATCTCTGTTTGGGGGTGTGAGGAAGAGGAGTATTTCCACAGCAGTGTAGTGGGTACAAAGACAGGACAATACAGAGGTAAGACTTGGCGAGATGTTGAGCATAGCTGGATGGAGGGTGGCTTCAAAAGTGTGGAGCTCTGCTCCATCAAACAAAAGTTTAGATTTCATCCCATAGGAAAAAACTCATCAAAAAGCTTGAAGCACAGGCATGATTGGATCCCTTTTGAACTGAAGAAGATAATCTCTGTGGTAGTTTGGAGGATTCATTTATGGAAAAGAGGCTGAAGCAGGGTTAGAGGTTGAAAATAAAACACTTTGCCCTCCTACTTTCGGTTCATAAAGTAAGGTCACTGCATGTAAGGACAACCAGAACTAATTGCAGTGGATAATTATAAATGTTACACTTAATGCTGTGTGAACATACACAAAATAATATGAAAAATTGTGCTGATTACTTGGCATGTGCAAAGAAACAAAAAGTGACGTGAAATACTCACATAAAGCATTTTAACAGGGGAAATACCTAGGTCATTGAGCATAAGTTTCCTCCTACCTTATGACACACTCAAATTTATTTGACTGGATATGACCTTAGCCAGATACTCTTATAATTTCATGATTTCAACAGTGTGTTATTCTGTGACATCTTCATGAATCAGGAAGTCATTACTGCATAGGACAAAATGAAATTACATAGAATGTTTTATTCTCAAAAGGAAAAGTGAAATAAGATTAGGAGAGGGGTTGTACTCAGTAACTTGGATTTCATCCAGGTATGGTGGTGCATGATGTAATCCCAACATTCTGGGAAGCTGAGGCAGAAACATGGCAAGTTTGAGCCTAATGAGGGCATCTTAGCAATTTAGTGAGATCCTATCACAAAATAAAAATATTTTTACAAAGGTCTGGGAATTATAGTGAATGTGAAGGCACTGGGTT
>NW_004955435.1:6099058-6102486 GCF_000276665.1 Chinchilla lanigera
ACTGACAATGTGAGTGAAAACTGAAGAACAACAATTAAGATATATATAATATATATTTATATATAATGCAGTGGTGCTTAGAAGGAGAGGAATTTGCACTCCTTAATTGTTCCCCTGCACTCACTTCTGCCCTGTGAACTTTACATCATTTCTTCCTTTTGGATTGCTGGTTAACCAGTTTCCATTTTCTACATATATGAACAAATGATCCTAGGATAGGTAAAATCAGAAACACACCTTTGGTTTAATTGAAAAAATGGGGAGGGGACACCTGAAATCATGAAAGAATATGCAAATATTCTTGGTAATTTAACATAACAAATAGGATTTTAAAGGTTGATGTTTGCTTATATCACATGTCTATTTAGTAGCATCCCGATCTTGATGGCGTTAGATTTGGTACCCACCTAAGGGAAGATTTCAGTCTGGACGTGGTGTCTACCCTCCAGGGCTAAACAGCTCCTCTGTTTTGTTACATCCCAGCAGTTTCCCACTAGAGAAAGTGTGCCGGCCAAGGTTGGTCTCTGACGTCACTGTCCGTGGCACACCTGATTCGGCCCTCACCAGCACATTTCTCTGAGCCCTCTCCTCCACTGGCCTGTAGCTGCTCTCTCTCATTTCACATTTGGCCCGCACTTCATTAGACGAATAACGCAGCTGTTTATGATGCAGGACCTGCTCCGTGGTGTGACTGGCAGCTAACTGCAGCATTATGTCTTGTGTGAGAGCTCAGCCTGCTGCCAGCCTCTCCATTATATTCCATAAAAATGTTTCTTTGTATGGACTATTGGAAGCAAAAGTGAGTTGTTTTAGGTTCTGTGACAACTGAACCCTACACAGTACTGCCCAATTAGTGGGGAAGGCGATGAAAAGCTGCCTGAAAGATGCAATTAAGGGTATTAAACTGTGCACAACGCATAGCTTCTTCTGTAGTCTAGTGTCTACGGATACAGAGCACTTTTGGGAGCCATGTGATGCAGTATGAGCTTGTGCTGTCATCTCGTGAGAGTGTAATATGAAAGGAAAGACGAGGACAGATGATTTACATTTACTATGTATTCTGTGTCTACCGCTTTGCTCTTATGAATTTCAGATTCCAAATGAAGTCATTGGGTTAAACCCTGCAAAATGAAGCCAAGGAAGTCTAGAAAGGAGAGACCCCAGTGCATGATTTGCCTGATAACAAGAACTGTTGAAAAAATTGTTATTCTAATCTACAGCTTACTATAAGAGTCACACAAAGATAGCTAGCAGCATAAGAACACAGAAGTGCTTACAAAAAACACTTTCTTGAGCCACCATCTCCAAAGTCCAACCCAATGAAATAGGCTGCTGTGACTTTAAGATCATTGCTTTTATCTACCAGCTGCTGCCACTCACTAACCAGAGCTTTGCAGGCGCTGAAAGACACTACTGACACCAATGAACTTTCTTTCAAAACAACTTACACTGCTTTTCTCTTTTCCGGTAAAACTCCAACGTCTTCTTTATTTCTTCAGACATGATATAGTACACTCCAGCGTGTGGATATGTCCTGAACTGCAATTCTAATTTTTAGGTTATGCTGAAATAAAATGTTTTTGCTTGGAAATTTGACTCTCTCTCTCTCTCTCTCTCTCTCTCTCTCTCTCTCTCTCTCTCTCTCTTATTTTAAAGAGAATAAAAAATAAAAAATTAGAAATGATACAGAATTTCAAAGAAGCAAGATGATAGGAATTCAACATTGGTTGTTATATGCATACTATTGTCTTCAAAGTAATTGTTTAGATAACCAGATATAAGGAACCCTTCTCCACTGTTGGTGGGAGTGTAGACTGATGCAATCACTGCAGAAATCAGTGTGGAGATTTCTAAAAATCAGTGTGAGATTTCAAAAATCTAGGATTAGAAGTCTCATTCAACCCAGCTATTCCCCTCCTGGGTATTTTCCCAGAAGAAGTGAAAACATCATACCACAGTGATATATGTGCACCCACATTTATAACAGTGCAGTTTGTCAGAGCTAAATCTTGGAAACAACCCAAATGTCCATTAACTGAGGAATGGATAAAAAAGATGTATTTTTATACAATGGAGTATTACTCAGCTACAAAGAAAGATAAACTCAAGGCTTTTACAGGAAAATGGATGCAGCTGGAGACCATACTCATAAGTGAAATAAATCAGATCCACATGTATAAACATTGTATTATCTCCCTATTATAAGAAACAGAAAGAGTAAATAAGATCCAAAACATACAGTAGATATTATGAAAAGGAAATAAACTGCTCTATATTTATTTAATATTGACACTGTGTCCTGCTGGTCATATTATATCACTGATTTTGTAATAATCTTGAAAGGCAGGATTTTTAATCCCCATTTTATTGGTAACTCTGGAGGAAATAAGCTCTGAGAAACTGTGTAACTCTCTTGGATTTTTCACAGGAAGTCTATGGTCTGGTTGTGGGTAGTGTCAGTATTCTTCCACTCTCTCCCTGGGCTCTTAGCTGAATGATGCTCAAGGGAAAAGTTCTGTCTTAACCCAGCCCCAGAGAGTTTCAGGAAGAGTTGACAGGACTCCAATAATTTGCTTCCTGAGGTTTCAGGGCTTCCGTGGTAAGAGTCATCTTAACAATGTAAAAGTAGATTTCATTGTAGCTCATTTCCTTTAATAAATTATGCACAGTATTTATGTTAGCAAATAATTTTGCAAATTTTAAGAATATAATTATTCCTTATGGGTGTTTAGAACACAGTATGGTTATTACAAACTAAATATAGGACCTCCATCTCCCCTTACCTTAACTTGATCACCCTCCAGTTACCCAAGTTGACTCACTAGCTTGGGGAAGGATTTTAGAGCATAGATCTGAGAACCAGAGTGAAGCTCTTGGCTTATAAATTGCAGGAAGCTGGACTTTGGCATAAAATAACTTAGTCTTCAGATCAGTGGGCAGAACAGATGCCCTAAGCAATAGATTTGGAAGAGTATATTGTCATCAGGGGCAGTTTTTCTGATATTCAGATAGAAAAGGATTCTATGGGATGACAGAGAAGAGAAATTCAAAGAGAAGCACAGGACATTGCTGATGATAGTGTGCAAGGCTTCTGTCAGCCTGCTGGAGCTAAATCTTAATGGATAGTTAATGATGGGTTTGGAGATCACAGTGGAGGAAATTTATGCCTTGTTCTTTGGGTAAAGCAGACTACTCATGAGCTCTGGTAGTTCTTCCATTGACCTCTTCATGTAGGAGCAGGAAAAGTGGCTTATAGAATTTTTTTTATGTCATGTGGGTAGCTACCCAGTGCTTGCTGTGCTTGGGAGGAGCACACAATGAAGAAGGGAAGGAGGGATAGAGTAAGAGGGAGTTACAGAGAGCAAGAGATAGAAGAAGCGAGGAAGGTGGGGGAAGGGAGGGAATGAGGGAAAGTAGAAGGGAGGTTG
>NW_004955435.1:6102586-6129154 GCF_000276665.1 Chinchilla lanigera
AGAGAGAGAGAGAGAGAGAGAGAGAGAGAGAGAGAGAGAGAGAGAGAGAGAGAGATATTTCAGCATGTGCTAGTGTGAGTGGACAAAAATGATGTTCTATCCACCCTCTGACCCAATTCCAAGTCTTAACATTCTGTAAGGCCCTCTGCTACTAAAATCCAAAGTGTTTTGTAAAGATGAGAGAGAAACTGTAATCAAATCATGTATGCTTCCTGGTGGAATGGGGTCTAAAGCATGGAAATCAAATCTTGGTTATTACAGCAAGGTGAAGCTATATTTCTTGCTCACTAGTTCTTGACTCCACCTGGCATTTTGGGGCACTCTTCCTCAAACTCACCTCAAAGTCCTCACCCTTCAAGAAGCTCTTCACTGTCTTTCTTCAGTTTCATATACTTCCTCAGTTTTCGTTCCATTTTGCATATTGCTGTTGGACTAGGAGAAGAACTGTGGATTCCAGTTTCAGCTCTCTTGTACTGATGTCTAGTGGAGGACGAGTCACTATCTCTGGGTCTTCATCTGATCTTCTACAAATCAGAATCCCAGAGGAGGTAGTGAGTTTGGTAGTGGATCATGGATGAGAGAGCTGTGATGATGAGAATGTTGCAGATATCTGTCAGATGGGATTATGGCTGCCCAGTTTGGGAATCTGATTTTACAGTCATGTCTATTTAAATTAAGCTGTGTCCTACATTTAAGGGTTTCTTTTCCCACTCAGTAAGGGGTTCAGCTCAGAATCTTGACCTTCTCATAGGTTCCAGTACAGAAGTGGTGAGTTGGTGTAGACTATTTTCCCTTCATGGGTAGAAAGAATAGAATTCCAAGTAAAGAGACATCTTTGTTCTTAAACTTCACCTGTTCCTCCCATAGACAACTCCTGAAGAAGAAAATTCCAATAGCTAATCTCCAGTAGGTGATTTCTTGTCATTGGTGATTCTTGACTCAAACCCATAAAATATCTCCTGAGAGCTCAGGCTTTGGATATTCAGTGCACACCAAGAGGGAAGCACAGAACAGAGTTCCCTAGTGGCAGGTATAGTTTGATGTTTTTCAAAGGTCCAGCTAAACAAGACTGTAGAATAGACACAAACTCAATAGTTCAATTTCCATTCTCCCCAGGAGTCATGTCCTGTGGGACTTAGTCAATAGTCATTCCATTACCTTAATAAACATGAACTCAAAATGTGCCAGCTGTGGGGAACACAGGAGCTATGTGATGCAGTGCCAACTCAGATGACATTCAGGAGAAGAGGATTGCCTATACTGTAAAATAAGAAGCGCTATTGATAAAGGTATATACAAGTTAAAGCTGGTAGCATAGGAATATACAATTAATTTGCAACTTTTTAAAAGTTAAAAGTCTAGTTTGACTTTTTGTTCCTTTGTTTTGTTAGAAATATTTGTGTGTAGATTGTCAATGGTCCACTCACAAGGTTGTTTTCCTGTCCTTAACTTATTTGGCTATGGGGTCCTTCCACACAGCGCACAGTCCCGCCACATGGAGCCCTCCCTCTTTTGGCAGAGACGTTGCAATCTCATCGTTTTCTTTCTTCTTCTTCATCTGCTTCTCAGTTTCCTTTTCAAGCTCTTCTTCTTTTACCTGACACATAAAGCTTGGAGTTGTTCAGCCCTCATTCTTGAAGCTTCCTTTTCTTCTCAGGTGACAGTATCTTCTTAAGTATTAGCATCTATATCCATGTCGTTAAATTCTATTTGTTACACTGAGGATTTCTACATTTCTATCTCAAATCGGGGCAATTGTTTGGATTTTAGCCTCATGCATGTACGACTTCAACTTGACATTGCACTCGGTCATCTCACAGGTGCTTTAAAATAGCGTGTCACACTTTGAATTGCTTGTTTTGTTTGTCTGTTTCTCTTTGCCTTCCTCATCTCAGCAATTGGCTTCAGCCAGTCCTTCAAGTCAGAATCTAGTCAAATGTGACTTCAGTCTTTATGTGTAGCAACCTTTCAGCAAGTCTTGTTTTGTTTTTCTTAACATGATGTAATTTATTTTAAATATAAATGTCAGCATAGTTTTCATGGTTACAAATTCTGAAAATATTAACTTGAAAGTCAGAAGCAAAACAGGAGCATGCCACTGCTATTTCTTAATGATGTTCTGACTATTCCATGTGGGACATTTAGAAGGAGAAATAAATCAGAGGTATGATAATTGTAAATACTACCATTATTTTCTGAACACTATAGAAAACATTTCTAAATAATAATTATAATATATGCACTGCTATATAATAATTTACTTAGATATTTAGGAACAACAACATTCAAAACTCCATGTTTTATATAAAAAGGATATAACTTCTCTAATGCTAATATTCAGAAGACAAAAATGTGAAAATGGGAATAAAAAGGGAGAGATTTATAATAAGAAAGCACCTTAACAGGTTTTTAAATAACACTGGTAAATCAAATTAATTAAAACAATACAACATAGGTACATGAATTCAAGACAGACCAGAAAGTGTAATAGGATATTATACTTATCTATGTATCTGTCTATCTATCCTGAGTAGTAAAGGTGAAATATAGTCACCAGAGAAGCATAAAATATTTGGAACTTCTGTCCAGGATAAATTCAACAACCTCTGGGCACTTGGACAAGCAGTAATCAGAATCATTGAGGACAACACTCAAATAAATCAGGTAAATTAAAAAATTATATTTTTCAAGTTGATGAGAAAGGTCTTATTGAGGGCTAAGAATTAAATAAATTTATAGAAATTGCTGCATACATGATTCTGTGTACTGTCATATATTGAAATCATTACTATAGTGGATTGATAACTGGTGGTCAATTTATAATCCCCAGCTGAACCGAGAAAATGTGGTGCTGGGTGTGGGAGGCCCAACTAGGGATTGTTACCAGCAGCATAAGAGGCAGAACTGGAGAAAGAGAAGGAGGCTTTTAGCAGCTAAAGAGGCTGTTGGGAGCTGAGAGAGGCTATGGGAGCTGGTGGAAGCTGCAAGGAGCTCTTGGTTGTTTTGGAGGAACTCGCCATGCTGGCTTTCCTGAGGAACTTCGCTGTTTTCATCATTTGAGGAGCTCAGGACCTTTTTGGCACTGAGAATGGCTTTGGTTCACTTTGGGGGAGCTCTGGTCCTCACTTTGAGCATCGCTTTCTGGCTCCAGAGGGGAAGATGGTGCACAGCCGGTCTCGCGGAGAAGCTTGCTACATGGGCTTCCCTGATGGGAACTTGGCCATCTTTATCATTGGAGGAGCTTGGGACCTCACTGTTGCTGAAGATGGCTGTGGGACCTTTCGGGGGGCCTCTGGTTCTTCTGAGTGTCACTTCCTGTCTCTGGTACAGATCCCTCAGCCTGCTAGCACAGATCCTTCATCCCACTGGCACAGACTTTCTAGATTCCACCACTGATCTTTGGGTCTTCCCAGTACAGATCCATGAAACAGGCCTGCATGAGATATTGTTATGGGCTCTAGGCCTCCAGGTGGACTCATGGAAGGCAAGGTTATGAGATCTAGGTCTTCAGCTGGACTCACGTAGGATATTTCTGTGGGATCCAGGCCCTCAGCTGGATTCCCTGGTCTACAGTGTGTGGACAGATTTCCTGCACTGTCTTGTATATCATTCTTTGGGTGACTATTACAAATAGGCTTATAAAATATGTGTTCTCTATTATATTGTTCTCCCTTGCACAATAACCCCCAAACCATAACAATTACTTTAGGGAACAAGGAGAGAGATCCTAGAAGCCTGAAAATGTTCATAATACATTTATTCTGTTTCCATCAGTTATTATCCATCTAGATTCTGTCCAAGAGTCCAGAGGGCCAGTCCTTAGAGAAGGGGTAAGTCACAAAATCTTTAGTGTCTTCCCATCACCACTGATTGGTAGAAAATAAAAGCAAAAGTTCTATTAGTGTAAATCGTTCTGCTCCTACTAAGCCAATCATTTCCTTATTTATTCCAAGAGCTTTAATTCAATAGTGTCTCACTGGAGGCAGTATTGAGGGTGTGTAAGGGAACCATACTGGCTAATACTTACATTTCATTACCCAAGAAAGGTCCCCTTCTCTCAGGTTTACTCTCTCTGTAGAGAGTATGGTGATAAGTTCCTTTCTCCCCAGCCTGTCTTCCTTTGTGTTAGGGAGGAAAAGGGAGAAGAAGAGAAGGAAAAAGGAATTAAAAACAAGCAGGGAGGACCAACCCCTGCCTTTGCTGTTGAGACTCTCAAAAGTTTTATTGGTAAGTTCTCTGTGCAACCCTTTAGGGTGTGAAGAGAGCTCAGGTGGAGTCTGAGTTAGAAGGGTCTCTTGAGGCAGGTGAGTTGGAATCACTGTCATCAGAGTCACTCTTTATGTTCACTGCTGGAGTCTGAAGCACTTCTGCCTTTGTCTTCTTCTCCATGTTTCTTTTTATTCTCTTTTGATCCTCATGAGGGGTGATAGTCAGCCCGAATAAGTTTTGAGGAATTTGTCTCTAGAAGGTGAAGCTCCTGCTCCTCTCCAAGCCCTCTTGCAGATGCTTTACAGATGAGACTTCAGATATGGTCTTCTGAAATTGGGGTTTGAGCCTCCTATTATGTTCATACTCTGCTGATTAGAAGTAGACGCTCATATGTAGCACATTCCTCAGGGGGCGAAACTCTTGACTCCAAGATCCAGGTCCTTGTTGAACTGTTTCTGCAATTACTTAGTCTGGTACTTATAATATTCCCTCAGGCTCTGTGGGATTCACTGCCAACATCAGCCAATCTCTGTCATGTGGTCTCACACAGCACCTGTTGTAGCTCTTGTTGCAAATCCTGGTAGAATCTGTGCTATCCGTCATGATTGACCTTTTCAGCTTTCTGTGGAATTTCTTCTTGCAAAATTCATAATTCCTGGCAGGACATTATTTCGTCTACAATTCTTGAAATTTCATTGGATTTCAGTTTGGTGTTCTCTTGGGAACATCAGATTTCCTAGAACGATGAGCAAAATTAGGGTAGTCTGCACTGAGTTGAGAAGTTATTACTCAAATTTCTGTTCTGGACATCTTGAATATATGTTATTCATCCTAGAAGTCCCTTAACAGACCTTTGTCACTTCCCAGCCATGCAGCTCAGGAGATATTTGAGTGTACTGGGAAATAAGGGCCCAGCATTTTCTTTGAGAAGTATAATATTTCTTACATGTTTTTCCTTTTTAGAAATTGTAAACGTGTTCTTTAGCTTCTAAGATTAGCTCTTTCACAGTGTGGAACTTTAACAACTTGTGAAATATACAACCATTTAAATTTGTTTATTGCCCTGTAAAAATCTTTAAAAGCTATGCTGCTCAGACATACTGAATTATTTTGAATTAGTGATTGTTTTCAGATTAGAGGTTATTGCAAAAACCCTTAATATTTGTAAACTGAATTCATCAACACATTAAAAATATCCTATACCATGATCAAGTTTATTTCACTCAAGGGGTGCAAAGATGGTACAACTTATGCAAATCAATAAATGTAACTCTCCTCATAAACAGAATCAAGGATAAAAATTACATGATCACCTAAATTACTGCAGAAATGGCCTTCAAAAAATTTAATATATCTTCATGGCAAAAACTCTGAAGAAACTAGATATAGAAGAATAACACCTGAACATAGTAAAAAGTATATATGACATCTCAGTGGATGAGGAAAAACTGAATGTCTTTTTTATAAAAACAGAAATGTGGGGGCTGGGGATTCAGCTCAGTGGCAAAAGCACCTGCCTGGCAAGTGCAACATCGTGAGTTCGGTTCCCAGTACCGGAGAAAAACAAAAAAAAAAAACCCAACCAAACAAACAAACAAACAAAAACCAGAAATGAAACAAGGATGTTCACTCTTATCATTTCTATTCAATGCTGTATTTGAAATCTGAGGTACAGAGGTTAGACAAGAGAAAGAAATGACAAGGATTTAAATAGGAATGGGAGGGGGCTGGAGATTTAGCTCAGCGGCAAAGCACCTGCCTGGCAAGCGCAAGGTCATGAGTTCAGTTTCCAGTACCGGAGAAAAACCAAAAAAAAAAAAAAAAATAGGAATGGGAGTTGTCAAATTACTTGAATCAACTTGAAAAATTAATAGCTTTTCTATACCCTAATAATGAACTTTGAGAGAAAGAAATCAGGAAAACAGTCTTGTTCACAATAGTTGGAAAAATTTAGAAATCAACCTAATCCAGGAGGTGAAAGATCTTTATGATCAAAATTGCAAATCCCTCAAGAAAGAAATTGAAGAAGATTTTGGATGGCTGGAAATTCCTTCCGTGTTCATAGATTGACAGAATTAATATTATTAAAGTGGCCACATTACCAAAATTAATCTACAGATTAAATGTGTTCCCCATTACATTAGTAATAACATTCTTCCCACAACTAGAAAAAAAAATGATAAAAACTCATGTGGAAACACAAAAGACCTAGGATAGCCAAAACAATAGGCTGGTGGACACCATAATACAAAATTTCAAAATATACTACTTTGTCATAGTAGCAAAACAACATATTATTGGAAAAAAATGACACATAGGCCAATAAAATAGGATAGATGACACAGAAATAAACTCATGCAACTACAATTGTCTGGTTCTTGAGGAAGGGCCAAAAGCATATGTTGGCGAAAAGACAGCCTCTTTAACAAATTATGCTGGTACAATTGGTTATCCATAAGCAGAAAATTGAAAGTAGAGCCCTATTTTTAGCCCTGTATAAAAAATTAAACTCAAAATTGATGAAAGACCTACTGTAAGACCTGAAACTTTGGAATTTCTAGAAGAAAACATAAAAGAAACATTTCAAATTGTAGGCACAGGTAATGACTTCTTGAGTATGACTCCAATAGCACAGGAAATAATAAGAATTGACAAATGCAATTACATCAAGTCAAAAATTTCTGCACAGTAAAGGAAGAAATTAACAGAATGAAGAAAACCTACAGAATAGAAAAGTCTGCCAGTTACTCTTTTGACAGAGAATCAATGTACAGACTATTTTTTAAAAAGTCAACAGTCTTAACACTTAAGAATGTATAACCCAGTCAAGGTGGACAAATAAATTGTAGAGACTTCTCAAAGGGAGAAATAGAAATGCTCAGTAATTATATGAAACATATTCAACACCTTTAGGCATCAGAAAATTAAAACTTCATCAAGATTCCATCTGACCCCAGTCAGAATCAAGAATGTAAAAAACAATAAATTTTGGTGAAGACTGGTAGAAAAAGCAATCTTCACATAATTTTGGTGGGAATAAGAATAGTACAGACACTTTGAAAATCAATATGGAGGTTTCCTCAACAAACTACAACTACCATGTAATGCTGATATACCACTCTTTGGTATACATCTGAAGGGACTGTTCTCAGCATACTTCAGAGATAACTGCATACTCATGTTGACTGTAGCACAATATCCAAGATCTGGAATCAGGCTAGGTGTTCAGCAATGGATAGCAGGTAGAGAAAATATAGTATACATCCACAGGAGAGTTATTTTGCCATAAAAAATGAAATCATGTCATTTACAGTCAAATGGAGGGAACTTGAGATCATAAGGATAAGCAAATTAAGTCAGACTCAAAAAGACAAGCACAGCATGTTTTCCTTCATGTGTGGAATCTGAAAGAAACAAGAAAGAGGAGAACATGAAAGTAGAAGGGAACTATTAGACAAGAGGGGAAGGCTAAGGAGAGGGGAGAGGGGAGAGGGGAAGATAAGTGAGGGCTATAGTAGGAGTGAGTACAAAGCGGGCTATACCCATGTGTAAAAATGCCACAATGAAACTCATTCTGTGTAATTAATATGCAATAATAAAAAAGAAAATACGCAAGAGAAAAACAAACAAAAGTCAATTTGAAAGAAAGCGAGGGAGAAGAGAGACAGGAATATTGGCTAAGTAGGACAAATAATACATAGGATGGTAGATTTAAATTCAAACACTCTTTCAAATTAATGTATAAACCAATAATTGAATGAACCAAATATCTCAGTTGGAAAGGCAAAGGTTGATAAACTTCTGATTTTTTATGAAAAATCAAAAGGACATGATGGTATTTGAAGCACGTCTGAAGAGTATAACTAGACACATGTTGGAAACCAATATTAGCAGCAAAGAGGATCTCACAAAATGACCAAAGTTTGATTCACTAGAAAGATAACACAACTCTACACTGTTTATGCCTAATAATATGGCTCTAAAAGATACAAAACAAGTATTTCAACTTGTTAAAACTTCTATTTATGAGTAGATAAATTTACACTGAGAATGGGATACTTTAATATATGTTTCTCAACAACTTATAGAACATGGAGATGAAAAACTTTGCAGGATTGTAAAAAACTTGAATAACAAATTTGATAAATTTAACCAGTCATACTTAATATATATAATATGCAAAATATGTTTACAATATAAGTTATAAACATGTAAAACAATAATATTTTATAATTATATATTATTAATCATATTTTATTATACAACTTACACAGTTATGTTTCTTAAATAATATATGATACATTAAATATATAACATAATATATAATATTTGATATATTTATCTATGTTGCAATGGCAAGCAGAAAAACTGACATGGCACCCAGGATTTGGAGGCAGATTTATTTATGTCAATGAGCACTGATCAGGTTCATTCCAGAATATCAGGTTCTGATCTTTAGTGGTCTAAGGCTTATATTGTATAAGCAAGCAGGAAGTACAGAGGCAGAATGGCTTGTCAACTGGGGATTGGTTCTTACAATGTTCATCATAGTGACCAGCTGTGCATCACAGTGGCCAGCCGTTTCTAAGAGAAAAACTCGACTTGAACAGGGACAGGAACTATTATCTGAACAACTAAGAAACCGAAGTATACTGGCTGGGAAGGCCATTTTCTGTTACATTTCCCCCTCTTTTAGTTTCCCTGGAAAATCTTTGCCGGGCATATTACATGTGATCTTCTGAGACAAGGCCCAACTAGAAGTACTAACATTAGGGTTGTCAGTGATGCTAGGATGGGCTTTAGACAAGCTCCCCAAGATGGTCTTATTACAGAGTTTCTCCCTAAATAGTTTTTAGGAAAAGACATACTTTTGGTCTGTCTCTTGTGTAATATTACTCTGGAAAGTTAGTGTGGGAGTTAATCTGATCTAGGAGAAGTGGCTTGAATGCTCATCAAATCTTGGTCAAGGGTTTGACTGATTGTTTTATTCTCTTGAGTCAACTGTTCATAGAGTTTAAGGAAAAAAACACAGCTAGCAGGGGGTGGGAAAGGAAGGACAGGAGTAAACAGCCTGGAAAGGCACAAAAACCAAGAGGCATAGGTAATGATATCCTCAGGTTTCAGCCATGTATGCACTGGTGAGCACCAGAGTGACCAGAACAGGGCTTTCAGTGTGTTCTCTTCAGAGGAAGCCTCAGAGCAGCTGTCCAGGGAAACTGTCCAGTGGATCTAAGGCTGGATTTCTGAAACCTGTAGAGGTAGTTAATATGTATTATATGTGTGCGCAGGAATGTCTACAGATATGGCTGGTCTTTTAACTGAGTACAAGCTGTTTCTCTAGGGTTATGCTTAAGTGTTTCAACTTTTTAGAGCTTGTGGTGTGAATGTTGTATGTAGTTTTTATTTAGTTATCTCTGCTACAACCAAGACCTGTTGTCCTTGCCAATGATCAAGGGTAGACCATATCTAGGGATGAATTCTCATAGCAGGACCCTACAAACTTTTGTTTTCTTGGCTAGCCTAAGTAGGTGCAGATGAGCACTAAGTCACGGCAGGTAGAGGTCAGGGCCAGTGACACAGACCCTGAAACCTGAGCTGACTATAGAGCTACAGGTGCCAGCACTGTGGATTGAGCTTGTAGAACATATAGTTGAGGCAGGTCTGGCTTTGCACCATTGGTGGCAGGTGTCTAAACAGCAGCAGGAAGCAGTAGCAGGAGAGCTTTGGCCAAGACAGCCTTTTCCAAGGTGCCCACAGCATGTCTATCCTGTCTTAACAGCTGCTTCCATCTGTACAGAGGGTGCACTCAGCATCTGTCAGGGGTTTATTTTTAAAAGTCTGATCAGCTTGAGAACAGTTTTCAGGCAGTCATGGTCTGTTGGGTCAGCTCTTTGGGCAGGTATGTGGCAGGACTGAGTGGCCCACAGTTATTCAGGAGGTCCAATACAGCATGCGGCACCTGGACAGTTAAGTCTTTCCCCAAAGTGAGCTTGTCAATTTTCTTGATCAAAAGGACAGTGGCTATTAAAGCATGATGGCAAAGGAGGAGACAACCCTTAGTGACTGGATCCAAGTATTTGCACAGGTAGGCCACGAGGCCCTCCCGGGGGCTGACAGTCTGCATTGGTTTTCTAAACTCAAGGATCCAGATTTTATAGAAGCCAGCATCTCCAAGAAATGTGTGGAGTTTCTTTCCTGTAACTTGTTTCTGCCAGATATTGTAGCACTCCTTTTGTATTTTCACAGCAGGAAGCTTGAGTGTCATTAGTAAGAAGTGTTTTTTCAAAAAGAAAACAAGTTTTTGAACCTCCAGGAGGTTGAGTCCAGGTCAGTTGTATTTAAGTCCAGAACTGAGGCCTTTCCATTTAAAGGTGAAGAGGGGCTGGCTGACAGGAGCCAATTAAAGGCAGAGAAGGCATTTTTAGATCCCAGTAGACTTACCAGGAGGCTGTGGGTGGCAGGACACTGGGACAACATATACAGAGGGCAATTGCAGAAGCTTGTCATCTGGGAGATCTTCAACTGGCTTTACAGGCAGGAGAGGTGTATTTTAGCAGTTTGACAGTCTATTGATATTCTGTAGTTTTGAAGTTTCATTTTTTCCTTTCTCAGTGGTCTGTGAAGTCTAGGGCTTCCCTGAAAATAGTGGGAGAGTTCCTTTTATGGCAACTGAGTCTAAGTGAGCAGAGCTGGCCTTTTGTCTGAGGATTTTCCCAGTTGCAGGGGCTTATGGGAGCAACTCACGAGCAGAGGAAGAGATTTTTAAGATCTAGAGCAGTCCAAAGACGTTGTGTGGGCCAGGAACAGGTGGTGGCTGCATCACTGATGGCATGGTGATCTTGCTCAAGGTGATTAACAGTCTGTCAGGCTGATGTGTGGCTGGATTCCTGTTTGCACTTCTCATGACAACTGACAGCAGTGGGGGTCATGGTGAGGTGGCACGGTTGATGGCCAACCTCAGAGGCAAGTCCTTATTTCATATCTCTGGGAGGAATGTTTTTAGAACTTCAGGATTGTGGTTGTCTGTCTCAGGCTGATGCAGACATCATTTTTCTCTCTGGAAACAGTCAAAGTTGAAAGTTCAGGGTTAAAGAAGAGAGAGGCTGACTGGCTTGATGTGAAGGAGACATCCTCCCAGGCTGCAAGTTTGTGTCTGGCAGAAGGGGTGAGAGGCAAGAGTCCCAGTTGCCCTAGTGATGCTAACTTTTTGACAGAGGGAACTTTTGAAGGCAGAGATTTCCATTCCATTGTTTACCAGGAAAGTCACAGGTTGACCCCCCTTGACTTTTGCAATTACCATGGACTCTTGGGGGCCCAATTTAATAAAGCTCAGTCTGTCCTATCAATTCAGGCCTGATAGAGTGTAACTCATTTGTCAGGGCTGACAGTCCAATTTTTCCGCAGTCAAAACATACAACCCAGAAGAAATTGTTGGCAGTTATCTCAGGTGGGCATTAGATGAAGCCGTCTGACCAGGATAGGCACGTCTTCAAGGAGGGAAGCTATGTGGCTGAATGCAGGCAATAGCTAGCTGAAACCAGTCCATTTGGCTGGAAGTAAATGAACTGGGAGTACAGAGTGAAGACACAGGTGTTGGCAGCAACTCCAGTGGCCAAAAAATTTGCAAGATGGAATTCTTAGGAAGAATGGGCATCTTTTTCTTTCTTTTCTTTGAGCAGTTTGGTTTTACTTTAAACTCTGTAATCTCAGGAAATCCTCTACTGAAGTTTTTAAAACATACAGTCAGGGACCCTAGGTTTTCTCTGGTTTTCACCCATTCTATCTCCCTATGGTGCATGCTGTATACCTTTGAATGATGGTGCAGCAGACAAAGGGTGGGTGCCTTTCAGAGAGAGAACATTTGGATGGCTGCCTAGCCACACCCCTTGAGGGGATTTAGGTGCAACTTAGTTAAGGAGGGCTTGAGGCCTCCAGTATGCCATATTCTGATCACTACAGAACTGCAGGTGAAGCCCAGTCTGCCACCATGACCTGTGCTTCCCAGTCTTGGTGCACAGAAGGAGTAGCCTACTGTTTGCACTGTCCATTCCACTCACACGTTCATTCAGCAGACACTCAGAAGTGAAACACTCCAACTCCCTCCCCTTGAGTGTGGTCCTGGTTAATGGGAGTTGATCAGACTCCCCCTTCTGCTTGAACTGAGCAGGGCTGGTAGACTAACTGGGGCACCCCTGGAGGTCTTACTAGAATCAGGCAGGCAAGTAGACAGACAGACAGACAGACAGACAGATTGCATCCTCCTCCCTTTGAGGTCCAATGTGAACCACTCAAACGAGATGCCAGGAATCCTCCTCCAGACCTCTGAGGGCACTTGAGAAATCTCAGTGGTGCTCCTTCCCACTGGGACATGGAGGGGCCCTCGCTCCATCTGTGAAGGCCATGACCAGTGACCAAAGAGGTCAGCATGGTGCTCTTCCTAGCAGATGCACCAGATGCAATGGCAAGCAGGAATACTGAAACAACACCCAGGATTTGGTGGCAGTTTTATTTACATCACTGGGCACTAACTGGGATCATTCTCAGAATATCAGGCCCTGATCTCTGGTGGTGTAGGGCTTACATGGAATAAGCAGGCAGGAGGTACAGAGGCAGAATGGCTTGGCAACTGGGGATTGGTTTATACAGTGAGCATTACAGTGATCAGCCATTTCTAAGAGACAGAAGCAAATGGAACTGGAACAGGAACTGTTATCTGGGCAATGAAGAAACTGAAGTATATTGGCTGGGGGGCGCTATTTTCTGTTACAATATAATATACCAAGTTTCCTAAATTTGTTATTGAAATTCATTACTCAAACATAAATATACTAATGTGTTTACTATTTATTACAATGTACAGTATATACATAAGTATGGACGTATATATATAAAATTGGAAAATTTACTGATATATGTACATTTAAAAATCTCTTTATATTTCTTAATTTTTAAGAATTTTTTAAGATGATTCTGTGCTAAACCATGGTTTATACTTGTACTATCACCATAAAACCAATATTTTCATCTTTATTGTTAAGCAGAATTTATGGTGTGACTCATAATAGGGGCAGCTCATTCTCCTATGACATAATGATCTTTCAAAAGTTTTATTCTAATCTACTGAATCAAATGGAAAGGACCAAATCATTGGACTTAACTTCTGATCTTCTCTTTTCACCATCTGAAAATGCTATTGTAAGAACTGGCATGATGTAACAGTTTGTAAAGCTCTGTTGTTGTTAATGGAGCCAACATGTTCACTGTTATGGCTGAACTTTTTGTGGGTGCACAAGAAAGCATGGAATCAAAATGAGTGAAATTAACTCAGAGCAGGCATTTACTTTAAATGAAAAGATATGCTTCATAGAATCTTATGTAAATTCACTTCTGCAGCTGCACATGTTGATCAGGGTTTTTCAATTCAGTACTCTTAGCTAATTTGAATTTGATGCTGATAAATTTTTCAGCAGATTTGCGCCTTGTTATATGTTCAGTAATATCACAACAGCCTTCATGGTGGGTAGTAAATGTTGAAAATAATTTTTGGAAGTTACACAATCATTAACTTTTTCATACATAGATATGCAGTACTTACTTTTTCATTAAAAATTGTTTCTTTCTTTTGAACTAATTACTACCAACAGTTTATTGTAAATTGAAATGATGACAAATAATAAATACTTCTATATTTACAATCTGTACTTCAGGATGACAAAACTATTGTGGCAAACATATTCAGATCACTCACTTTTTGCTCTATAGTTCTCATCATTTATTTCCACACATATTTCATGTAGACCTAATGTGTAATTTCCCAGTTTTCTGTGAGCTCTGCCAGTTGTACAGTGTATGGCTTCCTTGGTATCAGTTGCACAGGGCATGTGTCATTTAGCTGGAGAGTCAGATAGTTGCTAGCAGCTGATGAGTGCAGTTGTAATGTCAGTGAGCTTCTACAAGCTTTCCTAGAGAGGAAAGTGTTAGTTCTGTTGTGCATGAGAAAGAATTGAAAAGAGAATTGGAAAAGAAAAAGAGATTAAGGCCAGCTGTCTCTCAGCTTTGATCATCTGCTAAAGTTTGAAGTACTTATGTCTCTCACACACAGAAGACACCATAAGAGGAGCTGGAAGCACACAATGGAGGTCTACAAAGTCCATTAGACACTGGCTGCTGTAGGTGTTGATTAGATACTTTTGTTAAAGATATCAAAATAAAGAAGTTTCATTCTATTCTTTGTCCAGCCTCTTTCTTCCTCTCCCATCACTGATCAAAGAAAAGAACAGAGAAAGTGTGAATAACAATGCATCAGAAAATATTATCACATATCTTACAGTATCAAAGAAGATGATAATGGGATAGTATTAACTCCTTTATGACAAAGTCTGAAAATTTGAGCAAAATGGCTGCATTTCTAGAAAATTTCACTGTACTGAAATGGACATAAAAAACAAAAAACACGAATGGTTGTATAACTATTAACAGAACTGAAAAGACAATTTAAAATTTTTACAGAGAAAATATGCCTAAATGGATTAATCATTGTGTTCTATCAAATATGGGGGGGGGACACAAATAATTTCAATCTTCTTCAAACTTTCTGGGGATTGAAAAATTAAGCTTAACACATTTTTGAGAATATCATGATTTTAGTAACATCTTAAGAAGGCTATGATGGAAAAATAAAAGTGTACATAAATATCACCTGTAAACATAGTTGAAAATAAACAAAATCTTAGTAAATTTAATAATCAGTAACCACAAAAGAAAACATAGTAAGTCCATGTGAAGTATATTGCAAGCACAGACTAATATAGAAAAATAATAAAATTCATTGCATTTACCAGGCAAAAATGGGTAAATATCCTATCTTAATTTTAATGTGTGAACAGAGATATTTGTTAAAGTTCAATATATTCTTTAAATTTCAAAAAGTTTATTAAAGTAGGAGAGGAACGTCTTTTAGTTGATAAAAGTATGTAATACAGCACATCATGTTTAACGTTTGTTAATATTTAATGCTGAAACTTTACCTGCAGATTGAACATAGGGCCTTTGCACTGAGCTACAAATCTCTTTTTTATATTTTATTTTGAGATAGGGTCTTGCTAATTCCCTGAGTTTCCCATGTTGTGTTCAAGCTTGCCATCCTCTTGCCTTCATCCCTCAGAGTGCTGGAGTTGCAGGCGCATGCTACCCCACCCGGTTTCCTCATGTGCTTCCCCAGGGGTCTTATTCAGTGGAATAAGGAAAAAACAAGCAGGTATGGTGTCTAGTTCCAGCACTTTAGGAAACTGAGGCAAGAGGTTCGCAACTTCAGTCCCTGTCTGGGAAATTTAGACACTTAGCCAGAACTAACTGGTCTCAAAATAAAAAATTTTTAACAACGGACTAAGTGCAAAAAATTTCTAACAAAGGACTATATAACTTAGTGCAAAGGCCTTGGGTTCAATCTTCAGCAACACACATACACACACACACACACACACACACACACACAAACACCTGAGGGCAAAACAAAGATTTTATGAATTTATAAAGAAAAACATAAATATTTATTATTGTTGGATGATATACTTTATGCAGAAAGTTTAAGACAATCTGTAGAAAAATATTTTAAATTAAAATATGCAAAACAGTTGCTTGCACAACGTCTAGCAAACAAACTTTTAAAACAAGAAACTATTTAATGAAAGGGTTAAGATGTCAAACACTTAAATTTAAAACTATGGAGAATACTATAAAAATTTATTAAAATAAAAAATGGAAATAAAAAGTTACAATAGTCAATGGATAATATGCCAAAATATCACTTTTCCTTAATTTGAGCAGTTCATTTAAATAAATTCCACTGATAATTCCAGTACATTTTTTTTTTTGTGTGTATATAGTGTGAAAAAAATGATTCTGAAATTTAGGTAGAAAAACAAAGTTAAAAGAATAGTCAAGTTAATGTAAATATACTGGCGACTCTGGCAGTGGGCTCTAGTCTCCTTTCAGATGCCACGAGACACGCAGGAAAGAAAGAGCAAGAGACGAAACAGTGGTGTGGTGGAGATGGGGTTGACCAGTTGTTCACAGGGAACAAAAGGCCAGGAGGTAGTCGGAATCTTGGCATACACTGCTTGAGGAGGGGATTACTGGATGACAAAGTGGTTGGAGTTGTCTTATGCTAAGAGGGATTTTGCCCTGGAGCATCTTTAGTTTTAGTTGTTTTAGTCTTATTCTTAGTAGGTGGGAGAGGATGGCCCAGCCCTAATGAGGTAATGGGAAGTCTCAAAAGGGTGATACCAATAATGTCAATTCATCCCTTAGGGAAGTATGTAAAACTAGCCATTGTGAATTTGTGGTCTCCAATGTAAATATATTAATTTGTACCAATTCACACAGGAACAGCCAGGGAAGGAATAGAACACAGTGCCCAGAAAGAGAACAAGGCAGACGTTAGAGCTTCGTTGATGACAAAGTGAACTGTGAAGGAATGCAGGAGAAGCTACTGTTTTTAATACATGGTGCAGGGGCAGGTGGATATCTTCATAAAATAAAGAAAATAAAATGTGATTCTGTATCACACCTACACAAAAATCACCTCTAGGTAAGACCATAAAAATTGTATAGGTCTTTTTATTCTCTCTCTCTCTCTCTTTTTCTTTTTTTTGGTACTAAGAATTAAACTCAGAACCTTTTGCTTTCCAGGTAGGCATTGTGTCACTGAGCTATGTCCTGGCACAAACTTAAGATCTCAAGGGAAAAGGTTCTCCTGAATTCAGGTAAGTGAGTTCTTAAATATGGCACAAAACACTAATTAAAATGAAAAGAATGATAAATTTGATTTTATTAAAATGGAAAATTTCTATTTATTGATATATATTTTTAACATAGTGAAGAGTTAACAGAGGGACTATTATACTCTCATCAATTCTAATTAATGCACTCAGAATAAAGACCTCTTATAAATTGGTTAAAATTAATTGTCATTTCAATAAAAAATGGGCAACAGATTCACAAATGAGGGAATCCGAAGAATCAATGTACATTTAAAATGACATTCAAAGTCATTGGGAATCAGGAAGAACATTCTGAAATGTATATGAGTCTAGGAACAGTGGCACATGCCTATAATCCCAGCCTTGGGAGTCCGAGGCAGGAGGATCACAAGTTCGAGTCTTCTTGTGTGATTTGGCAAGACCCTGGCCTGAAGTAAAAGAGAAAAAAACAAAAAACAGGACTGGGGATGTAGTCCAGGCCTCGTGGGCCCGTGGGTTCAATTCTCAGCACTAGCAAAGCAAGAGCAAAAACAAAATGCCTCTATCCTTTATGAAAATCCGCTGGAAACCCAGTAAACTGGAAAGGATTTAAATCTCACAATACCACAGAAAGAATATGGACTAAAAGAAGTTTCCAAAACTAGTAGAAGTATATGTTGGCAGAAACAGGTTGCAAATATTTTGCTTTTATTTGAGAAATACAGATGTGCACAATTAGAAATTCCTCTCAGAGATATGACTTATTTCTGAAATGCATACTTATATACCCTATTGTACATTTGACAAGAATATTCAGTGTTGCTCATAACCCCTTCAGAGCCTATCCAAACATCCAAACAATAGAATGAGTAAAAAATTGTTTATTCATGTAAAAGAATAACATTCAGCAGTGAAATAAACAAACTACAACTATGTATGCAGCATATATAAATTCTAACATAACACTCCACGAAAGAAACAAGACTAAAACAGGCAACAGTAAACTACATTGATTAGGAATTCCTGGGTCTATGGCAATGTATAGAGCAAAGAAAGGACACGTTATCATAGCAGTCAGCATAAAGATTGCCTATGGGGCAGAGTCTGGGACCAGGAAGTAACACGGAAGGGCATTCTCTGATGCTCACAAAGCTCAGTGTGGACTGTGACGGATTTCAGGCAGGGGTTCACCTTACTATAATTTGTTAAACAGTGTAGTTGTCTATAATTTGTTAGGCTGCATTGCTATAATTTATTAAACTGTACTGAAATATTTTATATGCTTTCTGCATCATATTTTATAATTAAAAATGTTTCCATATGTGCAGAGGGAGGGGGAAGAAGTCAATTACATAGGAAGGCAAGGATAGAAAGGGTTCCTTGAGCTGAGATTTGGACACAGCTCGAGGAGCTAGAGAGTCACCTCGATGCCACAACGTTCTCTCATGTATCCAGACTGGGAGACTGTTCCAACATGGCTACAGGATGCAAACGAGGGAGAAAATATGCTGGCCATCAATACACTGGCTGAAAAGCAAAAGCAACTAATCTCAGGGTCTATGATCAATAGATTGAGTGTAGTTGACTGCTGTCCAGGTGGTTTTTGTGCTCAGTGTCTTGGGTCATTCATTTAGTTATTCATTCATTGATGCAACAATTTCTGATCATGCACCCTGTGCTGTGCTTTGTTTAGTTTCTTGAGGAGAAGTGATGTACAGGATTAGTGTGACTTAACTGTGAGTCACATGATATTACTGTAGGCATCTAGCTACTTTCTACAGTAAGTCGAGTGACTGGGGATTCCAGCATCACTACAGATACTTGCTTCATATTCTTCTCTACCTTAGACCAAATGCACTGTGTTCTCTTATACAAGGGTCAGAGTATATATGGAGTTTTCCTGAGTCCACACACGCCACCCAGGGTTTCACCTTGCCCCACCTTTGTACCTGCAGAACTCTACTAACCCTGGCCCATTCTATTAGTTTTAGGAAATAACACAGTACTGTTTTTACCTAGGTAAATCCTGAAGTGTCTCTAACATGCCAGATTCCTTCAGATTTTAACTTTACTTTCAGTAGAGCTTGTTTGACACATAGTAGAGAGAAAAAGATACCATTATAATGGTTTTCTCTATAAGATACAATTTCAAGAAATAGTGCAAAGTAAAGAGAAACTAAATCTTGAGAACAGCTCTGGCATAACTGCTATTTCAAACTACAGACTTGGGGATTCTTTTTACTCTCAAAAGTTGGCAAAAGTTTGAATTGTTTGTTTCCTCAGGAAATTTCACCCTCCAATAGTATAAAATATGGAGTATGGCGAATTTCACTGGATAGATCTGAAGGAGACCGTGGGATGGGATGCAATTCTTAAACAGCAATTATTTTTGGCTTACTATATGCAGTAAGAAATACTTGCATGATGTACATTTTGGTCAGTAATGAGTCACATATGTAGTGTTTCCTATAATACAGAAGATTATAAAGGAACAGAAAAATTCCTGTCTCCTAGTGATGCAGTACCCATTGAAGTGTTGTAATTCAATTCATGGCTCATATATTTGTGTGTGGGGTGGTGTAGACAAAGCTACTGTTTTGCCTATCATAGGAAAGTGTAGTACATAAAATCATGTGCTGTATGCACTATTGTACTTTTAATTATTATTCTAGGGTGAGCGTACTTCTTATACTTAAAAAGTTTCTTGTAATACAGTGTGCTTTGTTTTTCCAGCAGCACCTTCATGCAGGTTTACCACATCCCTTTATTACACCAAGAGGACATATTGAGTAATTAGCAAATATAATCTGGGTTTGTGTAATAACACCCTAGGATGGTCACACAATGACAAAATTACCTAATGATATGTTTGCTGGAATGTATCCCTCTTCCTAAGCAATGTGTGACTTTGTGCGTGTGCAGTGCACATGTGTGCTTTTGTGTCTGTAGCACAATAATTCTTTATTTCATATTTCATTGATGTGTATTCTCCATTTTTAGTTTTTGTAACTGGGCTCTTTTCTGATAAAAAGGGGTAGGACTTCATCTCTAATCCCATTGCACTTTTCAGTATTTGATTGCCAAGCCAAGAGATTCTCTTAGGTTTCATGTGACATTTGTTTCCTAGAGTATAAAAATGTTCTTAGAAGGCCGTATAGATGAACTATAAATGGCAATTTCTGAAAATTTGTCCTGGCAAAGGTTTTTTCCCTCTTAGTATGTATGTATTTATTCATTTAAGATGAGAAATTCTTTTACCATATTTGGAATGAAAATTTCCCTTAAAATATTTACATTTTACAGTAGAAAGGGTAGCAAAACACAAGATTGTGTAGAAGCTTAAGTATTCAAATTTCTGAAGAGCCAAAAAATGAAAAGAAAAACAATGGACTATCACAAAGCTGTTATGTATGGTAATAAATTTCTTCAATGAGTGCAGATTAAAGTAAAGGAAAGATCTTTTTCCATACCTTTAAAAGATTATAGTGATACTTGCTAAATCAGTAAATATTTACTGAATGCTTATGATGTTCCAGATACTATGCTAGTTTCATAGGAAAAAAATTAACAACCCAGTAGGATAAAGCATCTGTCCCCAGGAGCTCATGACTTGTTAAGGATTTAGAGATTTAAATTGTCAATGACAATATAGGGATAAATGTGATGAGAGAGTTTAGAATAAAATGCTAGGCAAAGAAATTGGAAGAGGTTGGAAAGATTAGCTGGCTTAGGAAGTAAAAATCAGGAGGATTTCCTAGGAGAGAGTGGGCTGAGCTGAGATTTGAGGAAAGTTAGACCCTTAAGGTCAAGTGAATCAGATGGGTGGTGATACAGGTGAAGGAGTAAAGCACGTAAGACACAGGCTGTGGGATCACAGGGACTCAGGGCTGAGAGGGGGGTTAGTGCAGATGAACAGCAGCCTGTGAAGAAGAGTGGACAGAGCATGAGGCTGGTGAAATGGTTAAAATCCAGGTAACACGAGGCTCATACATCTTTCTTTCTTCTTTTGTGGTACTGAGGATGAACCCCAGGGCCTTTACACTGAGCTACACTTGATCTCTTAGAGAATTTTTTATTTTTTAATTTTGAAGATAAGCTCTCACTAAATTGCCCAGGCTGTTCTCAAACTTTTGGTCCTCCTGCCTCAGCTTCCCAGAGTACTGGGATTATAGACATGTGCCACCACATTTGCTTGTATGTCCTTTTAAGGACAGTAAATTTATCTTCATGGTAATGGGTGACCATTGAACAACTTTGAGTAGAGAAATGAGGAATCATTTGTATTTTAGAGTGACCTCTCTGCTGGTGACTTGGAGAAAAAAGTCATAGGCTGAACTTGGTGCTTTGGGAATGAGGTCATCCTGAGGTAAAATTTAAATCATCAAAGTGAAAAATTTAGAACAAAAGAGTTAATTGGGTTCCACATATCTATATAACTCAGAATTTCCTTGGAAAAATTTCCAAGTTACTCCCACCTGAATTTGCATGGTATGTCATAGACTTTAAAAAGTTAGTAGATAATGTAGTGGCTTTTAAATGAATAAAAAAAAATTTCCATCTTCAAATAGAAGGTGATATTTCAAGGAAAATATATATAATGCTTTGTCAATGATGTGAGATATAATAAGAACAATGTCAAAACCTGACTTAAATTATTCTCAATAAGAGAAGGTGAGGTCTTGTTATAGCTTGAACTTTGTCCCAACAAGCAGCACTATTTGTTGCTAGGGATTGGTTCAATAATGGTCCAAGGGAAGGGTGAATGGCAATTTCTCAGATGATGGGAAGCACCCGATCAGTCTTCCATCTGCACAATAGCATTACTTGATATTGTCACTGGTTAAGTGCTTTTTCAGCTTTAGATACATTGATGTGTTGAAGGAGGGTAAGTGAAAAGGCATTCAGAACAGACTTCAGATAACCAGTCCTGACTTTTTTTCAGCATCGAGAGTTGAACGCAGGGGTCATTTACCATTAAGCTGCATCTGAAACCCTTTTCATGTTTCTTTTTGAGATAAGATCTTGCTTAAATGACCTAGCTAGCTTTGAACTTGTGAAGCTCCCGCCTCAGCCTCCTGAGTAGCTGAGATGACAGGTGTGCAGCACAGATGTCAGCTTATCTTTTGACATTTTCTCCTACTTCAGAGCCATTAGTGAAACAATTCATGATGGTTGTTTAGGTTGAGAGACCTAAAAGGATGTTTATTTTGAATGAGTATTCCAATATGATATTTCTCATAATAAAATAAAAACATCAACATTATTTTTGAAGGCTCACTGGCCAAGAATTTATAGGTGAATATTGTGTTATCCATCTCTTCTAGTTAAATCTGGAAAGAACCAAATTTATGATGCTTTACTTTGAGTGAACACTTGATGCTGCTTTCAGATAAAATTACAAGTTAGAACGCTACAGAAAATCATATTATAATTAAGCAATTCTAATTGCCTGTTTTATCTTTTTGAATAGTTACTCTTGCCTTCAGTTTATTAGTAGACGTTGTTTATAAAGTACTCAGTGTATAGGAAAGTTTGAGCAAAACTGAAATTGTGTGGGGAAATGAATGAGCAAAGACGGGAATCTGAAATAAGATGTCTTGTGGCAGCCAGGCAATTATGCTTCTCCACAGAATAAGTGCTTAGTATCATTTTTGTGCAAGTAGAGGACATTGCTGGTGATTCAGAGGAGACAGAGAGGCAGTTCTTGGTGCTTTTTAGTTCCATATAAACCATTGCATTGAAAGTAATTAAAAACACAAAGTTAGATACTTAAAAAATAAAATGAGTTTATTCCCACTACAGCCATAAGATGTTGAATGATTTTTTTTTTTTCCCCTCTGGTACCGGGAACTGAACTCACGACCTTGCGCTTGCTAGGCAGGCACTTTTGCCGCTGAGCTAAATCCCCAGCCCCGGTGCTGAATGAATTTGATGGTACTGTGGCTCCTCTGGTTTCCAGTCTACAGGGCTCTATCCTCAGGTTAGTTTTGCCGTATTTTGGTTGATTAACCTTTTGGAAGGAGATAACCTCATCTTTGATCATAATGATTTGCCTCCTGAGGTTGTCCTTCCAAACCAATACTCACCTCCTGAGATAGTTGTCTCGACTCTAACCCAAGAAGCAAGATTCTTTTCTCACACAAAAAAATCAGTAGATACAATGTGAAAAAATGAACTAATTAGAATTGGGATTTGATCTGCATATTCACTACCATTGCTGTATAACAAGGTACTGAAAAGTTAGTGACTTAAGACACCAAACATCTATTATCTGAAAGTTTCAGTGAGTCAGAAATCTGGGAGTGGTTTATTTGGGTACCTCTGGCTCAGGGTCTGTCACAAGGCTGAAATCATAGTCATGTCTGGGTCTGTATCACCTCAAGACTCAACCAAGGAAGAACACTCTTTAAAATTCCTTCATGTGGCTTCTGGTTGGATTCTGCTCCTTGGGAATTGTAGGACTGAGGGTGTGAGGTTTTTGCCACAGCAGACTCCATGGAGAAGCTCACGATGTGACCACTCACTTTTTCTGGAGAAGGGAAGCAAGACAGCAAAGGAGTGGATCTCAAGATGGAAGACAGAGTGCTTTGTAACTTAATCTCAGAAGTGACAGCTCATCACTTTTGCTGGTTTCGTTTATTAGAAAAGAGTCACAAGGTTCAACCTGTTCCAAGTGGAGACAACCACACAAGAACCTGAGTCCTGGAAGGCAGCAATCACGGAGGTCGTCTTGCAGGCTGTCTACCGCAAACTGAAAGATCGAGAAAGTTCACATCCTTTCTAAACTCCCGTCTCTTTTAGTCAAATTCTAGAGATCAAAATTCTTGATATTTTTAACTAGGATCCCTTACCAGGATTTCCCAGTTTTTTTTTTATTCTTCAGGGACCCCTTCATCCCCACACCCTGTGAAATGTTGCTGCGTGTCTGTTTCTTAGAGCTCTTAGCCTAAAATTAGACTGGTGGTGTGATCTCAGAGATGAGCATAGGAGCTGCACCCTGTGATCTTTGACACAGAAGATTCTATTTAAAAAATTTTAGAGTCAACTTTGACTGTTTGTGCATTCATTATCAGTTTATAGATAGAAATGTTTCTGTACAAGTACAGAACGTCTAGAAGATTTTGTCTTTAGCTGTGTGACTTTAAGGCAAAACTCACTCTCTTCAGCCGCATTACCACTGTCCTTGAGACTTGCTTTAAGAGAGGAAGGTACAGAGGGAGGAAAAATGTCCTGGACGCATGACCACAAGGCTGTTCTATTTTTCCAATGAATGTGAGTCTGCAGTTACTTGTGAATATTTTCCTCATTATGCTTGGGTTATTAATAGGTCAGTCTTGCTACTTTCTTTTCAGAAAGAGGATGTATCTAAAATTTTGTAGGTAAGACTGTTCATTGCATCTGCTTTGAGAATAAATGCTTTATTTCAGAACTACAAATTTCAGTGTGTTTTAAATACCTCTACTCTGTCATGAATACATCAAGGGCAACAGTTTAATTAGCTCAGCAATTATCAAGCATCAAGCACAGCCGAGCATGGTGACAGGGTCTGAAAGTGTGAAGATGAGTTATACACACTCCTGCCCTGTGGAGCTCACAGTCTGCTGGGAGGACACTCAGGTAAACCACTAATAACAGGATACTGTGGTACGTGATGGAGAACCACACACAGAGTGCAAGGATATGACTAATTTTGCCTGGGGATTTGTTTTCCCTGGCATCCCTTAGAGCCAAACTCTGAGAACCTCTGCTGTGTTCAGGAGAAGTATATATGTTTGTACTGTGTAATCATTTTTTCAACTGCTCTATCACTTATGGGAAATGAGAATAACATCCTCACTGAATTTTCAAGTTTTTAAAACATAAGTACTAAAGTTTTGTCTTTGTCTCTTTTGTTTTTTTTTGAGACAGGGTCTTGCTATATAGCTCAGGCTGGCCATGAGCTCTCTGTGTAGTCTAGGCTGGCCTTGAACTTGTGGCAATCCTCCTGCCTCAGCTTTCTTAGTGCTGGGATTACAGGTGTGCACCACCATGCCTAGTAAATGATGTCTTTAGAGGTAGAAAATAATTTCATTTTGTTATGGTTGACACGTTACGGCAACTTGAGGAGTCTAAAAGTTTAACTAAATAACTCAGTAGTTCTACACCTTGAGGTAAAAAGGACATGTCCTTCCTGCTCTAGGATGTTGTTCATTGTGTCAAGTTGAGAAATTTAGAAGGTTAACAAAGTGACTCAGCAGGAAGACAGGGTCCTTACTTTGTATTCATCCTGAGCCTGCCAAGAGGAGGGCATGGATGGTGTGGGTGTGAAGGACCCACCCCCTCACCAGGGCCCCTAGGCTGCGTACAATAAAAGGGAAATGAGGAAGGACTGATTGCAGGTTCAGGGGAGCTCCAGTCTTCGCCTTCAGGTTGGTGGTCCTCTCCCAGCTTCCAGTGCAGACTGTTCGGCTTCCGCATGGGACTCTTCATCCATTTGGTGTAGACTCTTTGGCCTTTGTAGTAGATTCTTCAGTGTTCTGTCACAAACCAATCAGCCTCCTGATCTGGACTTGCACAAACACTGCAGTGAGCTCCAGACCTTGGACTGAGCTCTTCAATCTCCAGCATGCAGACACCCTCGGCACGCCTCCTCATCCGACTCTGTGGCTAACCATGGTAAGCCAATCTTGTAATTTCTTATACATTCGTATGTCTTGTGTTATTTCTGTTTCTTTCATGAACCCTGACTGAGAACATTTTATCACAAATTTGTCTTTGAAACCAACTGCTAGATCTCAAATGTCACCTTGGCTTTCCTAATAAAGGTATTAACCAGGAAATACTTTCACCAAGAGACACATCATGTGCATTACTGTAGATGATGCTAAAAGAGCATATTTTGTGCTTAGCTACCTGTGCATTCATGTCAACTTCATCACAATTTAATGTATTCATTTATGCCTAGAAAATTTGAGTTTCATGAAATATAGCAACCATGCTGAGGTATTTGTTTTCTAGAGCTGCCATAACAAAATACTGCAAAATAAGTGGCTTAAAAACAACGGAAATTTATCCTCTCACAGTTCTAGGGATTGGAAGCCAAAATCAGGTGGCTGAAAGGCCGTACATTTTCTGAAAATTCTGGAGGGAAATCTTTCTTTGTCTTTTCAGCTGCTAGTGGTACCTAGCATTGGCTTGTGGCATGTTCGTGCCAGAGACCGCCTTCACCTCTATTTCTGTCTGGATTCTTTTTTATCTTGTAAAGACATCAGTCATCAGATTAAGGGCCCACTCCAAGTCTAGCTTTTATCTGTAGGTCATTGACTAATTATGTCTGTAATGACCCTCTTTCCAAAAATGGTCACATTTTAGGTTCCTAGTGATTATGAATATTGAAGGGACAAATTCAACTAATACAATTACTCTAACAAAAAAATTGTAACTAAAAGATAAAAACTTTCTCCTTCATATTTTAAAAACATACATATTTACATTTTTAATATTGAAGGATAGAAAAAAATAAGAGTGAAAAGGTAAATTTTTTAAGGCATCCGGCAAATTTCGACAGATGCAAGGAAATTCAATATGCATGAGAATTTCAAATTCTTGGGAAGAATAAAACAAAGAAAAAGTAAAAAAA
>NW_004955435.1:6130124-6138090 GCF_000276665.1 Chinchilla lanigera
CTAAAAGTTAAACTGCAATGGTCACCTGGAATCCGGTTGTCTGACAGCTCATGGAAGAAGTAAAAATTATGATAATTGTGTGACATTCTTGTAAGATTCCCAAAAATGAGGTAATGGTTGCTATAGAAACCTAAACATGTACTAAACTGAAGGTGAGACCCAGTCAGCGCAGACATCTTCTCTGGCTCCTGGTTAGAGGCTGTCCGTCAGCCGGCTTAATAAAGCTTTGTTCATTCCTGCCTTTTTGGTTTTCTCATGAGTGCCTTTCTCATTGAACTCACTTGTCATATCAATACAAATACTTCTAGACTCTATTTCACTTCTTTTGTGTATATTCCCAGAAGTGGAATTGTTGTACTATATAGTAACTCTGTGTTTATATTTTCTTCTGCTGGGGATTGAAAGTAGGGCCTTGTGCATGCTAAGCATACTCCCTACCACTGGGCGATGCCCCCAACTATTTTAAGTTACGTTTTAGGAACCACTATATTGTTCTGCACAGTGGCTGGACCGTTTTACACTCCTTTCAACAATGCCCAAATGCAGTCCTGCACAATTTGAAATGTTGCACAATTTCTCCACATTCTCTTAGACATTTGTTACTTAAATACTTTTTTTTTTTTTTTGGTACTGGGAATCAAATTCAGGATTCTGCACTTGCCAGGCAGGCCTTGTGCCACTGAACTATATCCACAGACCCATACATACATTTTTTGTGGTATCAGTCATTTAGAAAGATAATTTTTGTGGTTTCTTTTTAGCGGGGCCTGGGTACTCAGAATTGAACTCAGAACCTTGTGCTTCCAGGTAGGTGCTGTGCTGCTGAGCTATATCCCCAGCTCCAGAAAGGTAATTTCTGTTCTGTAGAGTTCTCAGTCTGGTGAGGCAAACAATAAGGTAAATCAATGACTAAGAGACAATGTGATAAATGATGCAATTTTGTGAAAAATGCAAACTGAGAAGAAGGAAACTCCACTGGCCAAACCTCTATTTTTTTTGCTTTCTGAGAGTACCCACTCATCTGCCTGTAGGTGCAGTGGGGAACAATGGCTTGTCTGCCTCTGCCTTCAGTTTTTGAGTAAGTGTACTTCATTGACAAACTCCAGCAAGTCCCGGAGAAAAGAGTCTGGGAAGAGAAATTTCCAGTGTTTCATTCTCCTCTGCATAGGACAGCAGTTACAATGGCAGTGAGAGCTCTGAAAATCAGCAGACACACCTAGTTCAGTGGCCAGGAGAGGGAACTTGGTGAGAAGGGTGTAAAGCAGGCCTTGAAGATGGTCTGACTTGGATGTGACTACAAAGGAATTCCTTCTAGGTGGAGCTGCATGTGGCTGAGAGCAGCCCCAAATGCAGCCGGGGAACTGTGATTACAGTCTTCTTCATGGAGTGAGGTGAAGTCATGAGTGATAAGGTTATAAAGGTAGCTTTGAACAGACGATGGGAAGCTGAACGCTGGGCTGCAACATTTGGAATTGATGTTAAGTCAGTGACTTCTAACTTGTGGATCTAGGACCTCGAGGACCTGGGTAGTTTCCCAGTTATTGATATTGGGGCTGACCTCTGATGACTCGTGTCACATGATGACAGCAGACTCGTGACATGAGGAGAGGGCTGATGGCCATTCTGTTTATCCAAGGACAGTCTGCATTAAGGACATGAAGAGAACAGAGGCTCTTGAGAAATGCAGTACATGCGACACTTAAGCTGACAGCACTGGGAGCTGGCTGATAGAAAAGCCAGTCCTGGAAACGGCTGGAAACAACACAGAAATTGTGCGTACCTCCTGGGCTGCAAGGCTACGGCCTCCCTCCAAGGCGCACCACGCTCCGTCTGCAGGGCTCTCAGCTGACCTGTTAGGTGGCCACGTCTGCAGCCTAGATGCAAAGCGCTTCGTGTGTACACGCTCGGTGCTGACGCCTACAGACCTGGAGTTCATATTGTCAGAGGATCTTGAGGCAAATATACATGGGCACAGGCCAGAAGCTGAACAGATATTCCTCATATTATATAAACTAATGTTTGCTATTATCTATAGACAACGTACCTTAGTAAAACATAATTGCATATTTATAAATATTTTGTTACATTTTAATTATCTATTATGTTTAATTAAAATGTTCTAATAGTAAAACTGTTATGTGGGGGTCTGTACAAAATTGTCAAAATCATAAAGTGATTTTCATTTTTAAGAATCTGCACATGATTAGTCTAGGTAACATAAAATCATTGAAGATTCTTTTTTTTTTGAGATGGCATGTTACTATGTAGCTCAGGTTAGCTTTGAATTCACTATGCAGCCCAGGGTGGCCTTAAACTCACAGTGATGCTCCTGCCTCAGCTTCTTGAGTACTGGGATTACAGGTGTGAACCACCACTCCTGGTTACACCATTCAACAATTTTGAACAGAACCAGGTGAAATGGTGGTGTGGAAAAATTAATCTAGTGGGCCCCTGTAGTTTTAAATGTAGAGACTAAATGCAGATAAACTGTTGGGAAATCTTTAGTAAAAATTAAATTTGAGAAATTAAGTAAAAATTTTTAGTGAAAACTAAGTTGAGCATTCTCGGGGGCTGAGAATAAACAATGGTTAAAGCATGATGTGAGGCTGTGGTGGAAAGAATGGGGTATCAATTTATTATCTCTCAGCTCGAAATCTAGTCCTCAGTGCCTGCTCCACGGCAGTGCAGCTGAGCACCGTTTGCCAGCCGTCACAGTGTTCACGCTAATGTTTTGCAATGAAGCATGCTGAGAAACACTACAGGTAAAAAGAGTTTCTCTTGCTGGCCCCAGTGTGGAACTTTTCCCAGACTTCTGTGCGCATATGGCTTCTCCAGAGTCTAGTCATTCTCTCCTGCAGTTTCTCTGGAACCTGGCTCCTACCTGTAACATGAGTGGCTTGTCTGAACCCTGTGGTCAGCAGCTTCTTTTTATCCCCTTTCAAGGGCTTTGTAGTAATGTCACCAGTGACAGACCACCATGTGGATGGCTTTCCCCAACACCCCAGGGGGCAGGGGTCAAGCAAGTTCTCCTGGCACAGTACCTCAGCAATTTCTCAGCTCTCTAATGAACCAAGGGGTACACTCTCCAGTGAGGGCTGGATCGCAACTTTAGTGAGACACACAGTGCTTTAGGAATATTAGCTCAGGGTTAAGAGCGGTAACTGCTTCTTTTATTCTGTTCTTTCTGTATTTCTTAGAGGGCTTTGGTGGTTGTTGTTTGGCTGCTTTTTTGCTTTTATTTTGCTTTTTGTTAGTGTCATGTTGAAGTAAATGACATTTAGACTGAACATTCTCTATTCAAACTCTTATATAATTTCTGTCCTTGATCAAACTCTGAAGCTGTAAATAGCATCTAACCTTGGACATTTACAATTAAGGAACATTTTCCATGTCTCTTCTTTATTTGAAAATATAAAAGGTATGTGCTCTAGCCTAAGAAGGGTATATTGTTATTTTTCCATATGTTTCTTGTTTTCGGTGAGGAGTTAAAGGAACATCATATAAGCTTTTTTGCAGGCTTCAAGCACAATGAATTTCTTGAAAAAGCTCTTTATAAATAGAAAGCAATAAGTTAACATTGTTTTAGAAATGTTTTCTGTGGTTGATAACAATGTGATAGAAATTTAATAATTCTGGTCATTCCCTAATGTTTTCTCTGTTGTAAAGTGACACACGTTATTTTTACTGAAATTTATCTGGGGTTATGACACTTGGGATTTAACCGTTAAAAAATGTGTCTATAACTTCCTTTTAGCAACCAAGTACCAGCTACTGTATTTCATCTTTGGTGACATTTATTTAAACCTTAAGGTATTGAAAGTACAACATATTTCTGAAGATAACTCATTTTGTTCAAAGACATGCTTAAATATTTTTGCTTGAAAGTTATTATCTAGTTGAGTTTTGGGTGTAATAATCCATATTTAATGGAAGTATTAAAGTGGGAGAAGGGTGGACACTTAGTTCCTTGTTCCTTTAATGAGTACAAATCACCATATTCCTTTATCGAGAAAAAATGATATCAATGCCTTTCTGAAGGGGAAAGCATTTATATATTATCAAAGTACTTTGCTGGTATTTACTCTTTGCCAAGACACTACATTAGGTCTGATACAGTTGAGTAATGTTTTTCCCCCTTGCCTTTGAAAGAATTATATGCAAAACTCACAATTTAAAAAAAAATCTAAGCAATGTTAAATGGGATTTCCAAGATTAGCAATTAATAGGAAATTCATGGACAGTCAATCTTCCCTTAAGTAAGAGGATGGTTGTGTTATTACTCAGCACATTTACTAGATGGCGCTATAGTTCATGTGTCTTATCTAGAGGTCTCTCTATAGATGTCTCTGAAAGTATTTAGAAAGCAATTTCTTATTTTTACAGAGTTGTGATTATTGGATTTTTAAAAAATCACTGTCTTAAAATCCTATTTGTTCGGCATCTATGTAATTTTACTTTAAGATAATTTAAGACCAATCATTTTCCTCCAGCCCTTACATGAAGAGATCTGACAACTCAAAATAAAAATGTTTTCTTTGAATATTCATGCTTGGAGAATAGAAGATTAAACATGCCCAGAAAGAGTTTTACCAGATAAAAAATTCTTAGTGAAAACTGAGCTTTCAGTGTGTGTCTGTACTTGAAAATTGAGTAGTAAAATTAAATGGTACATGCTTCTCTCGAGCTTAGAAAATATCTTTGCCTTAATTTCATCACTGTTGCAGTAGAAGATAGACATAAACATTCTCAATTGACTAGGTAAAGGATTTGAAGTGAAGAAAAAAATGTAATGTACAAGGTATAGCTTGCTTGGTTATAAATATGGAAATGTCACATTTTCAAAGAGGCAATATCTTACATTTATTAGTTTTCTTTTTTCAGCTAAAAAATTATGATAATGATACAGATATGCACATATTAAAAAATTCCCTTGATGATATAATCTGACTTTGTAGAGTGAACTACAGTAAACAGTTTGATGTTGATACTTCAATAAAATTTTTTAGATGTAAAACATACATTTTTCTAATTATAGAGTATCTCTACTTTTGCATAAAATTGTTCATCTGCCTATAAAGTTGTAACCTTTGTAACCAGTTGTCCCATGATTTGATACTATTAATGAAAAGCAGGATAGGCTCCAAGAAAGTGCTCACAGGAAAGAAATGAGTTCAGGAAATAATTAGGCAGTGTGCAAACAGAAAGACATTAGAAAAATTAGGTAATGTTTACCTTTATAAGATTGGAAGAGCCAACTATTTCTAGATGTCAAACCTTAGAAAATGAAGATTTCAAAGGTTTTGAGTGGCCAAATGCATTAAGGCTTTCCAGATAAACAAATTACTCATCCTTGGAAAAGTATCACATTGTGGGTATTACCTTTCAAATTATTGTTTCGGCAGTTAACGTCCATTAAGTTTGTAGAAGAACTGTGAGAAACAATGAATTATTTTAGGTTTAATTTATGGCTTTGCTTAAGAGTACTAGGAATTCATTGGAAGCAAAAAGATAGTTTACTAAATTTAGTTTACTAAAATTTGGGGGAAATTGTATAACAGGAATTATGAACTTGACTCTGATGAAGAATGGGATGGTAAAATAACCATTGAAATCCTAAGACTTAGACAGAAAACAACTGTTTGCCGCCCAAAGTGCAAACAATCAATCAGGAACTTTGTAGTCACGTTGCTTTGCGTGCCACCCACCTTTCGGGTTTGGTTAGCACGTGTTTGCAAACAGCAAGGACTGGATTCAGTATGGGACGCTCGTGCGTATGCGTAATGCATCTTTTACATCCCTCTCACCTCCCTCCCTCTTCCTGTCGTCTCTCCAACCTCCGCCATGTGCAAAAGACCTGTCCCACGGTTTCCTACGATCTTTTACTTTGCTCCTTATTTATACTTTAGGTTTCTCACATAACAGAACCCACTTAATAGATATGCTTTTTAAAGGGTTTTAAAACTTCTTTTTTGTGTCTCAAACACATTTTCATATTTTATTAGTACATATTTTCAGTACCTGATATTTACATTCACCGTGGGGAACTGGCACACATATGACATACATAACACATCTGAATTCTTTGAACCGCTTCCCCTCGCCTTTCTTCCCCTTCCTCCAGCTCTTGGTCCTTTTCCTTTTTGCAAAAGTTCTATCTTCCTATTTCCTATTACCTATCTTTTATTTTGTTTGCTCTTTAATTTATTTATAGTTTGAGTTTCTCATATACTAAAAACCATGTGATATTTAAGCTTGTGTGTCTGATTTATTTCAGATAACGTTATATTCTCAAGGTACATTTGTAGCCTTCAATGCTGTGTTAAGTCACTGTCTTATCAAATGATCCAATAAATAAATTACCTATGAAAATAATAAGAAAATGTGATGCTTATTTGTTTTGGAATGACGACCATCATAAGGACTACAGTGTATGTTCTGCTTAGGATCCTTTCAATCAGTGCTCCAGAAAGAGAGACTGAGAGGGAGGGAGGAAGGCAGAGAGAGGGAGACAGGGAGACAGAGAGAGAGAGAAAGAGAGAGGGAGGGAGGGAATTGTTAAGGAGACATCTGAATCTATCTCGGGGTAGCAACTGTGTTTCATAGTTAGAGATTTACAGCGTGCTTCTCCTTGTGTGTGAGTGGCTCCAGACAATGCCTACAAGCTGGATGTAGGGTGAAGAAGAGGGAGAAATGCTCCAGGAGACATGTACATTAATATTTCAAAATATCTTGCCACACAGTTTCCTTTCTCTGCTGCAGCGCTCCCTTTCCTTCATTGTGGAGCACGTACAGTCATGTTTTATATAACTTTATATATTTTATTTTTCCTGAAGTAAAAAATTTATACTAATTTTTTTGTACTTAAGGAAAGTTTACAGGCAGGTGTGAAGCTAGCGGAGAGTTTCACACACCTCACTTCCAGTTTGCTTTTTTTTTTTTTAAGGGAATGAGAAAGTAATTCTTTGATAAAATAGTAGAGATAATACAGAGTTTCGCTAGACAAGATGGTAGCAGTTCACCATTGTGATTCCAGTGCATACTGTTACCTTCAAATCAGTTGCTCAGACCACCAGACACAAGCATGCACAATTGATCAGAACATAAAAAGCTGTAAGCATTAACTGTTCATTTCAATACACCATCACACTTCAGCAATACAGCCTTCTTATTCATTTTTATCTGAAGTAAAAATAGATGAACTATTTGCTTTGGGAAATATTTGCTCTTGGATTTAAGACATTGTTCTGATTTCCTTAGTTTTTGCCTGGTGTTCTGCATCTGTTTCAGGATCTGACTTATGATGATACGTTATAGTTAATCATCATGATTTCATGCTCTTCTGGACAAGGACAGTTTCTCAGACTTTCACTGTTTTTGGTGGTGTTGAAAGTTTTGAGAAATACTGTTCAGGTATTTTGTACAAGGTCCCTCCAAAGACATTTGGTTGATGCTCTTATGATTAGATTGGGCATGGATTTTTTGGAGAAGTACAGAAGTAAAGTGCTGTTTTATTAATGGCTGTGTTTGTCAGGTTCTGCAGCTGTAAAATTACCCTCTTCCCTTCAACTGTTAACCTTTCCACACTCTTCAGAAAAAGGAATGGATGTTCAGTCCGCGCTAACAGTGGTGAGGGGTTGTGCTTCTCTTTAAGCATAAAATATTTACATAAAGTATTTGGAATTCTTCAATTTGTCTTTCCTCCCTCAATTATTAACTTATTCATTTATTTATGTCTGTATGATTCATATATTTACGCATACATTGGATTATCACCCCACAATCATTTCTTTTCTTTTTTTTTTTAATTTTAAAGAGTAAAAGAAGGATAACATAATAATAGGAGGGGCTTACCAAATTACAGAAAAAGTGGTAGGAAATTATCAATGGTTATTGTTTTACATATTGTTATCTATAAGATAGTTTCTCAGGAAAACAAATAGACAAATGATAGTGAGTTACAGACAAA
>NW_004955435.1:6139730-6148010 GCF_000276665.1 Chinchilla lanigera
TGTTTTGCTTATGATTTTCTTTTCTTTGAATGAACTAAATTTTGAAACTGAGTAATTTCCTAGAAAGGATTCAAAAGAAATTTTAGCTGAGTGTACAAAGCATTTCAACTCTGGGCATCTCCTTCATCTCTTACATTTCAGGCCTTATTTATATAGCATGAAATAGAATGGAAGTTTAATGATTCTTCAACTAAGTGTTTATACATAAATTATCTCCAAACAAGCATCTTGGGTGTTTGAGATTCAATAAATGAAAAAGACAATATTTCCTTGGAATTCTTAGTCCCAGTTTAGCTGAAAAATCCCGAGTTCAACAATACGTAACTCTGCAGGGCGTAGTGGCACACACCTGTAATCCCAGCACTCAGGTGGCTGAGGCAGGAGGATCATTGCAAGTTTGAGACCAGCCTGGGCTACAAAGTGAGCTCAAGGCCAGCCTGAACTGCATAGCGAGACCCTGTCTCAAAAAGGCAAGACAAAACCAAAAACCGAAAAACAATAAGTAACTCATGGTATTTATCAGGGTAGTTCAAACATGGATTTGTCAGGATACTCTAGAGATACTGAACAAATAGGATATGTGTATGGAATTTATATTATATAAAATATTAATAATTATTAATGTCTCACTTTATGGTATAGGTTGAGAGGTCCAGAGCAAGGGCTCCTGATATTGTGTGTTCAAGGCTAATTCTGAGTATAGGAGAAGACTAATGTCCCTTCTCAGTTTCAGAGCTTGAAGGGAGCCAGGAAGAGAGAAATTGTTCTTTCCTCAGGCCTTTAATGAATTGGATGCTAACCATGCACACTGTGGGGGCAATCTACTTTATTCAGTGCAGTCATTCACATCTTAACTTCATCTAACACCCTCACAGATATATCCAGAAAAATGTTTGAAAAAAATTCTGAGGAGCTGATGGTCCAAGCAAGTTTTCATGTATAATTAACCATCACATCCAGTCACCAGCTCTTTCATCCCAGTGCTTTCATGTGATATTACTTAGTCTCAAATCTCAAGAGGTCTAGGACATACTTTCATCAGGGCAAGATGAGACATTATAATTTACAAAGAAGACAATGCACAGTGAACAGCAGCCCTCAGCTCTGGGGCCTATGAACAACAGGAACATCACCACTTGAAGTTCTACTTTGTTTTAGCCCAGTTCTTGTTTAAGAGGCAGAGAATGTACCAACCAAGCCAAGTGCACTTGGTTAAAATGGCATAGAATTGTAAGAGGTATCTCCCAAGTGCCTCCCAATAAGTTAAGACTGTTAAGTGATAGCTAAATACCTGTAGGATAGTTGACATGTACACAGTTCTACATGATTATTTGCCATACAATAAAGGCAGATGATTTTATTCTCTACCATTGCTTAATAATATCATCTAATATAACATGAGTTTGAAGCTCACTAGGTTATTACCTCATAAGTCCTACCCTTCTAGTAGAATCAAAATTCTCTCCCTAAGGATATTATGTTCCTCTCTCAGTGGGATTGTGTGCCTCCAATATGTTATGAAGCACGCTATGTTATATTTAGTGTTCACTAAGGATAAGTGTAATATAATATATATATTTCATACATATGATGTGTGGCATTTACAAAGTAGGCTTATAATAGCTACTTGCAGAATCAGGGATAGAAGAATGCAAAACGGCTGCCTGGATGCTGAGGAGTTGAAGAATCCAGTGGAAAGTTGAAGGGCTGGAGTTCACTGCATAGTTCTGCCCAAGTTTCCACTGGAAAGCTGAAGGCTGAATAGTGTGCACCGGAAGCCTGAAGGAACTGAGAAAAATGCCCAAAGGTGATGGTAAAGACCAGAGCTCCTCCAAAGAACCAAAAGGGAAGACTTCCTTCCTCTTTCCCTTTTTATTCCATCCACGCTACAAGCCTATTGGTTGGTAGCACTCACATTCAGGATGCGTCGTTCCTCCTCGCTTTGCAGGCTACCTGTCAGTCATCTGCAGATACTTCCTGAACTGTGGCCCACTAGCGCGCCAGGCATTTTTCAATCCGTTCAAGTTGGCATTGCAATTAACTATTACAGATGTCGTGCTTCTCCCTCTTGTTCCTGATTGTCACCTGGTTGACGAACATACAAGATCCTGGTTGGCTTCTGATGGACTCTTTAGACCTGTTGATGTCCATATTATATATGCTAAATATTTTAACTATAACTTCTGTACAAAATGCACTAGAGTGCAACAAGTTCAATCTAAATAAACCATGAAGATGAGATATTTCACTAGTTTCCATTAGCACTCCTCAGAATTTCTAAGGTTTCATGAAAGAAAGGTATAAGATACAGTGGAAAAGCCAAGGTTTTTTTCACTCTCTTCTCTCATACCAACTGTGTAACAAGAAAAAAAATAAAGCCTGCCTCAGTCTCTGCCTCTGTTTGTCCCTGTCTCTCTCTCTGTCTTTCCGTCTACATCTCCATCTCTCCATTTTTTTCTGATACAAATATATAGGGCATATTTCTTACTCAGCTTAATCTTGACGCTACGTACCCGGAGAACACACCAGCCACCACCTTGCACAGTTGGAAGGTTCAGTCCCACAAGATTACCTTCACTTTGGATCCCAATCACAAACTCCAAGTTGTGGTCTGTGCTTCTATATGACAGACTATACATTGAGATTTCTCCCTCCCTCTTGGTGGGTGTTGTTGATTTTAGAGAGTGGCTCACAAAACTCATAACAATACTTTACAGATGTTTAACCAGTTTCTTTTAAATGTTATTACAAAAGATACAGATACACAACCACATGCAAAAGATAGGTGGAGCAAGGTCTGTGGCAAGGGACTCTGAGTTTGCATGCTTTCTCGAGGTCTGCCACACTCCCAGGGGCTCAATAATCCAGAAGCCCCCTGAACGCAGTCCTTTTGGGCTTGTACAAAGACTTCATCACAAAATCATTGCCTTTACATGACTGTCTTTTGGAAGTGTGATAAAAAACATAGTGAATTCTGGTGTCCAGTGTGATCCAACAAAAAGGCAGGTTCATGAAAACATCACGGTGTGTCTTCATCCACTTCTCCGTGGACATGGCACCAGGTGACTTCTGGTTCTTTCTCAAAGTCAAAATGACCATGAAAAGTAAACATTCTGAGTCACTTCAGATCAAGGCATCCATGACAGCACAACTAGAGGCAAGAAAGAGGGCTTCTACAGCTGCTTCAGAAATGCCAAGAGCAATGGGATAGGAGCATTCAAAGCAGGGAGAGTATTCTAAGGGGCACTGATGTCAATTTGTTTTTTCCTGTAAAATTGTTTTACATTAAAATCTTCAGTAAGTATTTTGGGTGTGCATGCATGTGTGTATGTGTGTGTGTGTGTGTGTGACACCAGCGGAAGTGGCGGAGCAGGTGAGGTGGGATGGCAGGTGGTAGAGATGGTGGCAAAGAAGGAGCCCATGTTTCTTGCAGCTTCAGCTCCAGTCGTTCTGGTTTTGCCTCCTGTGAGCATTGCACTTCAGTAAACTTTCCTGTGAAAGAATGAGAAAGCTGGGAGAGAAAAAGATCAAGAGGCAGTATGTACATGTATGGATTTCCCATGATGAATGGGTTTATTACTAAACACACTAGAAAAAAGAAACTGAAAATCATTTATGTATTATAACTATCTCATCTTGCAAAGTAAGAATTTGATACCATGAAAGTTAAGTAACTGCAATATATGAATATTCTATCAGTTACTATCCTATCAGGTTGTACCAAAATTTGGACAATAATTCATGTTTCTGACACCCAGGGCTCTATCCTTGATGCTTTCAGTGCATAGGATAAAAAAAAATTCCTGTCTCATATAAACATGTCTTTGACATTATCTTAACATTGTGTTTTTGTATGAATATGCATGCGTAATTGAAATGTATTTATTTATAGGTTTCCTATTCCACGGAAAATTTGAAATGGCTTATAACAATAAATACAATGAAATAATATAAACAAATGAGGAAGATTGAAGATGGAAATGCAGGTGGATCTAGAGATAAAAAATGTCTATGGTAAAGTCTGCATGGTGGGCTATACTTGGATTCTGAAGGTTTCAGTAGAGCCATTACAGACAAAACAAAGAAGACACAACACACATGAAGTTTCTAGAACCCTGAAAATACGTGAAGTGAAAAGCTGGGAAAAGATATTGAAAGAATTCTGAACAAACAAAGTAACTCTACCCACCTGCTTGTCAGTGTTTTACTATTCTCTATGGGCATAAGGCTTCCCTATTTCCCCTTGCTCAAATTTAATCAGCTTCCAAGTTCAGGAACACAGTGTGGAGCTAAAATAGGTAAGTGGCTGAATCCTCAAACTGCCTCACATCTGTCTGTTTGAGAGCAAACCACAGCATTGCTTAAATGTTTTACGCCACATTCCACTTGGCAAGATCAAAAGTGAATACTAGCTACAAATTTAAAAGACAAACAGTAATGAGGACTTTTTAAAAAGTTGTTTAAAACGGTAAATAAGCCAGGCTAAGCCACTGTAAGAATTTGCATGTCCTTCGGTATGCGTGCCAGTTCTTCTGTCTGAGTCTATTTGCTCACTCTTGCACAAAGATAAATATTGCAATTGTGCATGATGTAAACATTGGAAATCTGTGTTTACATTTGTATTTCCAACTGAATATGCTAATAGTGTTTAATCAACAGTGATACTGCTTTATATCAATGTTTTTTGTAGTGTACAGTCTCAGAGATAATGTTGTGATAGCCAAAATTTCCCCCACATCAACACTTGGAGACATTCCCAGTTTTTGAAACAGCCATTTGATTCCAACACATGCAAAAATCCCTTAATCTTCCTCAGGATTATTTCTGTTTTCAGGAAGCATGAAGTATGGCCTTTGTTTCCTTGAAGGGTGACTATAGGATTGAACAGATTTGCTCTTGCAGCAGTTCAGAAGTGTCGCTAGTCCACATGCGCTCACCAGCTGGCCTGGAGAACCCGCAGGGGTGAGTTCCAAGGTGGCACTGTGGGGATAAGTGGCTGCTGGCTGCTGTAAGTCTGATCTGGAGAAGCCTTGCAGCCTACTGGCCAAAAGGCAGTAAACACAGCAGTTGAGTGAAAAGGATGTCGCTGACTTTGACTCACGAACTCACAACGAAACTTTCCAATCTGCTAATAACCAAGATAAAGGAGGCAAAAGACATACAAGACTTGGCAAGCTTCTGAATGTAGGCAAAAGAAGAACTTTGTAGGCGCAGCCATCCAGGTGTACAACACAGCCTCCTCCCTCGCTAAAAAGGCAAGAATAACCACCCCAGATTTTTAACTTGTTTTAAAATAGAGAAGTATTTCTTGTTCTTTGCGTATGGTCAAAGTGGGGAATCCTTGTCTTCCAGTGAATCTGTGAGAGCGCTGCTGGTTTTTGACAGAAACCTGATATACTTTTCAAAGAATACCATCATCTGGAAAACAATGTACACTTTGCATTTTAGCCTTGTTAAATTGTATCCAGATTCTGTCTAATGCTGCTTCTCTCCCAGGACATAAACCATTTTGGTTCTTAAACACTTATGAGAGGAGCCCTGCTTGAGATGCACGGATAGCTTACATTAGTGCTAATGGGAGTTATGCTTCTGCACCAGTTGAGAATAGAGCCTGCAGATTTTAAATTATGCTTGATGCAGATCTTCCAGATGGAATAAATTATGAGCAATGCTTAGAGGGAAAAGATCTAAATATCCCCCAAAGCCATAGTTTAATAGCAAAGCAGTACTTCTGAGTAATGGAAGTGGAGTCCACAGTAATGGCTTTGCTGCTATCACCATGTTAAGTAGTTGATATTGACTCTTGAAAATTCTTATTGAATTAGTGCTGCCCTTGAATTCCATTATTTTCCAAAGGACCTGGGAGAGAGTTCTCAATCTTGAATAGCCCCCTGAAATGAATTCAGTCTGCTTCAGGTTTCAAGGTTATTTATCTTAAATTCAGAGAATTTCCAATCAGCAAGAACAAAACCAACAAAATCTCTATGTCTGTTTTATAATAATTCTTTCCGAAGATACTGCTTTCCACTTGAAGAGGGGAATAATGTTTGCTTCCTCATCTTTACAATATTTATGTTTCATTTTGCTTTGAGAATTATTGCTAATTGCTCATTTTATGACACATTGCTTAGCTTTTTGTTATAAGATGTGTTGCATGTTATTTGAGATATTTTGCTTTGAGAATTTTTGGCCCACTTCTTTGGTTCAGACAGCTTTTTAATTGTTTGGTTTCTGGATTTGAGAGAGTTAGTATCAAACTCCAAAGAGACTGAAGTAGATAACCGGGGCGGACAATTTATGAATATACAATGAGATATTGTTTCCAGAAGAGGATGGTGGCAGTTGCTGTTCAGGACACCCTTCTCACCCCTGGAATCAGCGTAGCCAGAAGTCAAAGGAATAATTACAACGTTATTTGGCAATGCTAAATAACATTTATGAGAGGCTATTGTTTGCACTGAGCTCTTCCCTAGGTGCCAACAGATCAGACCATACTAGAATAGAATCCCCCATGACAGGTGACATATAATCAACTGAAATTCAAAATGGGCCAGTTTCCCCTGAAGAAGATTCATAGTAACCAGTCAGAAGGGGAAAAGTCAACCAGAGCTAGCATGATAAGAATGTTTATAAGGGAAATAACTTTAAAATGATCTTTCTGTTCCTTGTTGCCATGTAAAATGGCATTGCAGAAGCTGGTAACACGGGTTGTAAATATGCTTAATAGGTACGCTATGAAACAGTGGGTGAGACACAAGGGAGATGTGTCTGCCAACCAGTGAAATGAAAAGCAAAGACTGTAAGGAGGTATGGCTTTCTTTGTGAGCACAGACAGTGACCCAGCTCAGACCATGCCCTGATCGCGAGATTGCCAAGTGATCCCCCAGGAGCATGTTGCCCATGAAGATGCTAGTAAGGGTGACTCATGTCTTGTTTTAAGCTGCCTCTGTGCCCAAGATGGCTGTATCATGTCACATCCTGGATACCGCACTTCTCTCCTGATGGATTAACCAAGTCAAATCTTTGGCAGTTACATGTCAGTGGGACTGGGGCGAGGGTAAAGGCATCAGGCAGTCTATTCTCAGGGAATAGAGAAGGCTAGAGCACGAAGGACTGGAACCCGTGATGGCTCACCATGTGTAATTTGATGAACTGTAACTGGGCACAGACAAAATGCACAAATATATTAGATAAGGGCAAACTTGTGAGAAAAAAGTAATAAGTGCTACAAATGGGTCCAGCAAAGGGAGTAGCCAAGACATCCATAATCAGGCAGTGTTTCAGGTGGTCTACCCCTAGGCAGCTAGATCCTATAATCATTTTGCATCTTTCAAGAATGTGTGGGCATGTTGTGTTTGTCTTGTACTATTTACCCAGGGACATTGCCCCTCAGCATGGCATATGGACCCCCACTTCCTGTGGTGAGTCTATCTAGGTCCTGGTTTTATCTTGACTTTGTGCTTTGCCCCCAAAGTCTTTTTGAAAGACTTACAGTATTCTCCTTAATCTTAAAGACAAATAGATATTTTTTATTGTTATCTACTTCTATGTTTTTGGTTATGCTTCCTTTTTGGGTGTTTAAGACCAAGTGTAGATAATAGAAATTAATCTCTTTTTTATTATTAATGCCAGTCAAGGAAGCTTAGAGATTCCTTTTGGGGAGATGTAAAGAACCTTCTAACTCCCCCACCAGTTGTTGCTTCTGTGAAGGTGGGTCACAGTCTTATTTGGCCACATGACTTCCTCTGGAGCTCCACTCTCTGCAGTGATCCTTTTGCTGAATGTACCTTGGCTGGCTCACATCCTTTGGGATTCAATAGTCCCCTTGTTTGGGAGGGTGAATGGATCACCGGAGTGACAGAGCTCTTCGAGTGTTACGGCGGAAATTCCCATGGCATAATTTGGGCTGTATTCCACAAGAGACCCGAGTTTATTGAGAACAAAACCAGAGTTTAATTTTGAGGCTAGCCACCCTCACTTCCATTTGCCAATGTGGAGGCGGGGGCCAATGGCCAACTGTGTTTCACCTTATATACATTTTGGCTTCCATTTTTGGTTTCCATGTCAACAGATTGGGATGTTACATTCGCGGACGCCAGTGGGCATATGGTCTTTCTCTCATCCTGTTGGACCCCAGGTCAGTCGAAGGTTGCATGTCTAACCATGATAGATGTTTTTCCCATTACATTCCATTTGTCTTCTTTTTTACAACCTATGCATTCCTTTAGGGTTACAATGTTTACCTAGGGCCAGGAGATGGAACTGCCCAGGCAGGGTCAC
>NW_004955435.1:6148110-6149236 GCF_000276665.1 Chinchilla lanigera
ATTGGGACCCCACAACCAGTTAGTGTCCTCTCCCCAACTGTCAGCACACACAGCAGGAATCCTGCAGCAGACCTCTCCGGAGCTCCAGCAATCATTTATTTTCTTACTCAAATTGTTTTTAGTTTTTTTCCATTAGGAACTCTTTCAGTTGTTTTTTGTGTTTCTTGACATGCCACCATATATATTTTTAAAGTGCTACCTTATTTTATGATCCTTCTATTTTTTATTTTTTATTTTTTTTCCAGTACTGGGGATTGAACTCACAACCTTGTGATTGCTGGGCAGGCGCTGTGCCGCTAAGCCAAATCCCCAGCCCTAATGATACTTCTAGATTCATCTTGTGCAGTTCCTATATTTTTTTTAATTGAAGAATAAATATCAAGGGGATAATAAATAAGAGAATTCAGAAATACTCATTTCACCCCCTGTAAGCTGTTCTTTTTAACATACACACTCTTCTTGTAGATATTTTTGCATTATTTCTTTTTTTTAAATTGTAAGTATATAAAACCATTGGTAACATCACAAAAATAATATTAAATTAAGCTGGATGAGCTTTAGAATTTAGGAATCTTGATGAATCTGATAGGTTTTCTTTTGAGTCTGGATAAAATCTAGTAACTCGTTGTACCATGGAATGTTTACTCTGTTGCTGGCTGTTCATACCCTGGTACTCTGTAAAAACTGGCATCAGGCCGTAGCTTCTGTTTTCAAAAATTCCTCAACCTTCTCCTGCTGAGCAAGCAAAGGGTGACGGGCTGTCAGAGGACTAGCTTTGAGAGAGATGGCTTCTGCTCTGAGGATGTGGGAAGCCTGAGACATATTGCAATTTGCAGCCAGAAAATAAAGAAGTGCTTAAAACACAACAGAAAACAAAACAAAACAACTACACAGAAGGTGTTACAACTGGCGCTTCTAGCTCATGTGTTTCTTGTGAAAATGTCAGTGAGGGATGTAGCCATTTGAAGGTATTGCAGAATCTACTTCCAAGCTCATGCACATATGGTAGTTATCAGGAGACTTCAGTTCTTCTTACTATGGGGCTTTTTGCTCTAGGGTAATTTGAATATGGCAGCTTGGCTCCTTTAGAGTGAGTGGCATATGTGTGTGTATGTGTGTGTGTGTG
>NW_004955435.1:6157666-6187748 GCF_000276665.1 Chinchilla lanigera
CACTGTCCCAGGAGGCTTCCCAATGCACTGCCTAAGCTTTTACTAAAACTATTTTATCTAAAATAATATGCTAAGATTCATTGCCCCTACACTAGTGGGATCCTCTCATGCTCTAGGTCTTGGGTGAACTTAAGAAGAAGAATCACAATATTGGTTGTCTTTTGGGCCATTTTGACTAAATCATTTGATCTCCCTTGGCTTTGGTTTTCAAGCCTTAGTAGTTGAAGATCGAAAGTTCAATTATAGCAGTTTTGACATCTTCCAGTATTAACTATGGTGTATTTTTTAGACATTGGAAGTCAGCGTCATATCTTACCTATCTTCTAAAGTATGGCTCATCCAAAAATACTCTTTAGGTGGCCTGCTGAAAGTTATACTTGGGAAGAATGCTTATAGACAACAGTGACAATGTTTCTCAAGGAAAACATTAAAGACAGTGAAAGCAGTATCTAATTGTCATGAGACAATTAGGAACATATAAACATAGACCTGAAAATGTCTATCATTGCAAATATTTTTGTTTTAGAGAAGAACTTTGGCAAACTGATTTTCTTTTTAATCTTTGTATTTTAGAATGCTTGTATGCTTGGGGAACTTAAATGCAATGAACATATCATGAAGTCAGCAATAATTAGCATTATAGTTACACAGAAGATTTTTACATATCAAGTTAGCCTTTTACTTTAGAGATGAAATTTAGAATCTGGCTTGATAGTATAGTTATTTTTATGGTTTAGAAAGACATTTTATGGTAAGAGTGAAAAGTTTAGCAAAGAGTAGAAAACTGAAAAAGAACCATCAGGAATCTTGGCACTAAAGAAATCAATAAATGTAATTTAAAAATCAGGTGGGAAGCCTTAACAACAGAATTGATCAGGAAGAGGAAATAATTTCTGAGCTTAAAGACAAGTCTTTTGAAATAACCCTGTCAAATAAAGTAAATAAATAAGATTGAGGAATTCTAAAAGACGTACAAGACATCATTAAGCCAATGAATGTTCTTGTAACAATAGTTCTAGAAGGAAAAGAGAATGGAAAAAGCATAGAAGCCTATTCAATGAAATAAATGCAAAAACTTTCTAAATCTCAGGAAATGTAGGAATGTCCGTATTGAAGAATCTCAAAAGATACACAGTGTATTTGACCAACAAAGATTCTTTCTAAAGTACATTATAATCAAAACTGTCATATATATAAGACAGACAACTCTAAAGATAGCAACAGAAAACTCTTAAATCATCTGTGAGGGAATCTCTATTAGAACAACATTAGCCTTCTTTACAAGAAATACTTAAAACAATATATGTTTATAATTTATAGCAGCACAATATGTAATAGCTAGATGTTGGAAACAACCCAGATGCCCTCAATGGAGGAAATGGATAAAAAAGATGTGGTCTATTTATACAGTGGAGTACTACTCAGCCATAAAGAAGGATAAACTGGAGACTTTTGTAGGTAAGTGGATGCAACTTGATACAAAATGTATAATAGATATTGTGAAATGGGAAGAAACTGTTCAAAAGGAAAGAGAAACTGAGATGGGGGAAAGGAGAAAAGAAGAAAGGGAAAAGCAGAAGAAAAAAAAGAAAAAATGCTTAAAGAAGCAAAGCAGAACCATGGCAACTACAATTGGAGAAATAAATGAAATACAAAAACACACATGTGAGCAGATACACAAAAGAGAAAGAGAATCAAAACCAATCAATATACAAATCTTCCAACTCAGAAGGGCGAGTTAAAGAGAACTAATGGGTGAGGGTTATTCAAAGCAACCAGAGAAAACTGTAACAGAATAGGAGCCTGTCAACAGTAACTTTGTTTTTTTATTTTTTATTTTTTGGGTTTTGTTTTTTTTCCAGTACCGGGAATCGAACTCACCACTTGATGCTTGCCAGGCAGGCACTGTGGCACTGAGCTAAATCCCCAGCACCTCAACAGTAACTTTGAATGTGAGTGAATTAAATCCTGAATGGAAATGTTTAAACTAAAGTAAAATGGATTAAAACTGAAGCTAAAATGAAGCCAAACCAAAGAAACAAACAAACAAACGAACAAGAACTAGACCCAATTCTGTGCTATCTTCAAGAAACTCACTTCATCAGTGGAGAGCAATTCAGACCAAATATGAAGGGGTGGAAAAGGTACACTTTCCAAATGAGACCCCAAGTGAGCAGGAGTAGTTATATTTATATCAGATTTTTTTGGGGGGTGGGGGTACTGGGAATCGAACTCAGGACCTGAGTGTGCCAGGCAGGTGCCTGTACCTCTGAGCTGTGTCTCCAGCCCTGAGAGTAGGTAACATTTAAGTCAAGAACTAGAAAAAGAAATAAAGATACTAACTTGAGAAGAAATAAACAATCAGTTGAACAAGAGGAAATAATGTTTAACTATATATGTACCTAATAATATAAAGTAAAAAGTATTAGCTCGGAAAGGAGAGATAGACTATAGTACAATAAGACTTGGACACTTTAATACTTTCTTTCAGCCTCTTTAGACAAAAATATCAACAATGAAACATCAAAATTAAACTATACTATAGTCCAAGTTAACCTCACCGATGTCTATACAACTTTTTATCCAAAAGTTGCAGAGTACATGTCTGTCATGAGAACATGGAAGAGATCAAATAAAAGGCCACTGAAAAGGTTGAACCAAATTTTACAAAAATGAAATATAGCATGAGTTTTCTCTGGCTGCAGTGGAACAAAATTAGGATTTAGTAAGAAGAGGCTTAGAAATTGTAGAACTACATGAAAATTACACAACTTTCTCTCAAATGACCCACTGATAATGGATCAGTGAAGAGATCAAAGATGAAATGAGAGTTCTCAGGTGGAGAAAGCGGCTCAGTGGTGAGCGCAGGCCTAGCATGTGAGCCTGGGTTAAACCTGAGCAGGAAACAAAGCAAAAACCCACTTCAGTAACAAAGCACCCGCCAAAGTATCACAAACCCCCCTCAAACAGTACAAAACCTGCAACAGCCCCACAGTGCAACAAACAAAGACAAAACTTTTCTTGAAAAGAAATGAAAACACAGCATTCCCAAACCTATGGAATCTAGCATAAAGCAATCCTAAGAGGGCAATTTATAGCAATAGAGGATTACATCTAAAAAGAAAGATTTAAAATTAATTACCAATGATGTAACTCAAAGAATTTCTTTTTCTTGAAGCAAGAAGAAATGAACCTAAAATTAGCACAAGGAAAGAAATAAAAACCAGATCAGAAACAAATGAAACAGCCTAAGAAAAGTGCAGAAAATCAATGAAGTGAAGAACTATTTTTTTAAAAAAAGATCAACAAAGTTGGCAAGGCTTTACTAACCTAATCAAGAAACATAAAGAGAACTCCCAAATGAAGTCAGAGAGGAAAACGGAAGCATTACACCTGACACCACAGAAATAGGATCATTGGGAACTCTTATAAACAAGTATGTGTCAACATACTGGACATGGATACATTTCTGAACATGAACAGCTAACCAAAATTGATCTATGAAAATACAGAAAATCTGAACAGATCAATTACAAGCAATGGGATTGCATTAGCAAAAAAAAAACTTCTACCAATGAAAAATTCTTGATTGATGACTTCATAGCTGAATTTTTTTTTTTTAAAAAAACTAAAGGCAGCATTTCTCAAAGTATTCCAAAGTACAGAAAGGAAGGAACCCTCCCAAACTTATTGTATAAGGCCAGTATTACCCTAATACAGAATCCAGACAAAGACAACAAAAAAGAAAACTACAGACTAATACTCCTGATGAACAAAGATATAAATATTCTCAAAAAAATACCAGCAAACTAAGTCCAACTACATATAAGTAAGATTACACATGATCAAATGGCATTTATCACAGCACTAGAACAATGGTTCACATATGGAAATCAATAGATGTGGTACACAACTCAGCAAAATGGAGAAAGAAAATTACACGATCATCTTAATAGGTACAGGATAGACTGGAAACGACCGCCAGTCTTTAGCGTGGTGGATTTTGTTTTTCATTTGACGATCTACCCTCAGTTGTTTAGTCCTTCTTTAGGTATGGAATAATTGAAATGAAATGGCTTTTGATGACCAGGTATAATCATTTGCTTTTGGTTTTGAACTTTCCCAAATTCTTCAGACTTATTAGATGGAATCCACACTTTTAATGCAACCAAGAGGTATAAAATTTTCTAGTTCAGAAAGCATATTCATTTTTTCCAGTCTATTTGGAAAGTATTTCTTTGTCAATAATATACTACCAAAAGTCTTCATCCATATATTAAAATAATTTTTGAGGGCTTATAGTATGTCAGATGCTGTTCTAATATTGCTCAAAAACCCCCTCTCTCCTTTTATAAGGAAGGAACCTGACAGGGAGGAAGTCTAAGAAACTTTTTGAAGACCTCAGAGCAGGGGAGGTTGGAGTTCACAGCGGGGTCTCTGTGGGCATTGTCACTATGCCCCCGAGAATCTCAAGCTTTGTTTTTCAAGATTTGTCTGAAGTTGCTGAAATAAAAAATAGCATATCCTGTAGAAGACACTACTGTGTTCTTTTTTGTTTTTCTTGGTCAGTTGATGTAATCTAGCCCTTGGGTCCTAGGGTCACTTTAATCAGGTCCTTGGATTTGATTAGCGTTCATGTCTATAATGAAAATGCAGTGGAAAAGATACCGGAAGAATGCATACTACTAAGTGAAAGTAGCCAGTCAGAAAAGACTATTATATGCTCCTAAATGTGTAAAATTCTGGAAAAAGCAAACAAAAAAGGAGACAAGACAATCAGTGGTCTCTAAGGATTTGAGGTGAGGGACAGTGAATAGTTTCAGCACCGAGAATTTTAGGGCAGTCAAAGTACTTTCATTATACTGTACTATTGGATGCACATCCTTATGCATTTCCTGGAGTTCATGGAATGTTCAGCACCAAGGGTGAGGGACTGGGGTGCGTCAATGCAGGTTCATCGACTGTAAGCAAATGCAGTGGTCTGGTGTCAGGTGCTGATAGTCAAGCTGGTGATGCATGTGTTAGGGTAAGGGGTAGATGGAAAAGCTGTAATACTGATCTCAAAAATATAGTTTTTAAAAATATAACTGAAAGTGTCCTGGGGTGGGTGTGTTCCTTGGAAAGGTTCGGAAATGATGCCTGCTCCCTCTGTGAAGCAGGCGGACACTGCATATCAGTTCTCCCCCCAGAAGCCTCCTTCCTGTTCCCTCTCACCATCCCTCTGGTCTGTTTACAAAGATTTAAGCAGAAACTAAAGCCTCTGCTGTGTGTTTGTGTATAGATGCACAGATTTCCTATTGTGAGAAAGAGGAAAAATATGATTATGATTTGGGCTGAATACAAGAATCATTTTGGTTTATCCCTTTGCCTGTTTCCAGGCTTTCATTGATGGGGTAGAGAGCGGTGAGGCAGAATTAGAGGACAGCTAGCATGGAAATGGAATTCCCTCAGCGCATGTGAAAGCTACATTTTTGTCACCTAATATTTTTCCATGTAATGATACCTGTTGCTTTCTATAAACATTAATCATCTAGAATTACTACCCACTTGTAATTCTTGGAAAGCGCTTTTTTTCTTTTACCCCCCGATTAGTCACTTCTAGGATTTAGTCTCTGCGCAACATTTTATATGTCAAAGATTACTGCCTCAAAAATCCATCAAACCAGACAGCTCACATTGGTATTGGAACGGAGCGTTCAAGTATGTGAGCGAGCCTACTGGCTTATCTTGCTTTTTAAGAATATAGATGGATAATTCTTCCCAGGCACACCGCTGAAATTAAAAAGCATTGTGTGGTGGTGATCGGCAAAATAAAGTCATGAGGACTGACAGTAGTTGTTCCCTGCGTGGTGAGAAATGGTGACTCAACGGGAGTCAGAAACAAGCAACAGGCCAGGCCGTCAGACGCTGTTCCCAGGTTAGCCCAAGAGAAGGGCTGGGGCAGCACTTGTTACGGCAGAAATTCCTGTTTGTCCCAAACATTCCAGAAGAGATGCCAATCACCAGTGAGAACAAAATCAGAGTTTAATTTGAGGCTAGCCACCCTCACTTCCTTGCCAATCTGGAAGCGGGGGCCCATGGCTAACTTTGTCTCCCTTTATATACATTTTGGTTTCCATTGACAACAGATTGGGGTGTTACATTCTCTGACCCCGGTGGGCATATGGTGTTTCTCTCATCCTGTTGGACCCCAGGTCAGTTGCAGGTCGCATGTCAAACCGTGATGGATGTTTCCCCCCATTATCTCCTTTTTTACAACCTATGCATTCCTTTAGGGTTACAATGTTTACCTAGGGCCAGGAGATGGCACTGCCCAGGCAGGGTCACAGAGGGTCACCTAGGCCTAGGCGCCCCCTTATCTTGGGGAAACATTCCTGGGCAGTGTTGATCTGGGGAATTAGCTCTTGCACTGTCCCGGGAGGCTTCCCGAGGCACCATGCAGGCTTTTTCCAAACTATTTTATCTAAAATAGTATGCTAAGATTCATTGCCCCCTACACACTGACAGCTGTGCTGCAAGTCGGAGAGGATGGGAGAGGGAGCGGGCCAGGCAGGCTGGCTCCCAGCCACTCTGTCGGTGTGTGGTTCACTAGCTGGGTCCCCATCACGCTGCACACCCTCGCCTCCCTGTCCCGGGCGATCACTCACTTTGGACGCAGTCGGTCAGCAAGAGCTCCTGGACACTGAATAGCTGCAGGACGTGTGATGTGGGAGCTACTGCCTTATTGTTACTATATTTTAGTCATGCTGGGATGAACTTGACTCCTGAGATCAAGGCAGGAGAAAGGCATTCTGGGATGGACAAGATGGGTTTAAGGAGGAGCCCAGGTTTGCATTTGTGCCATAGAATGCACCTACCCAACTGTTTGCTGGTATTTTTTAAAAAATAAAATAGTTCCTGAGGGCCGCTGCTGAACACTGAGGACCACTGCTAATGTTTTCCTGCACATCAGACCGTCTTCACCATGGATAGCATAGTTCTTAAAAGATTTCATAAGAGCAGCTGGGGAATTTAAAAATATGTTTGAAAGAAGATTTAATTTAATAGCAGCCAACTTCTGTACTCCATGAGAAATTGTACTAGAAAACTTCCCGTAGTTACTGTACCTTATTCTCTGTCTCTGGCTAACAGGCTGGTGTGTGTATACTGGATGACTGAGGAGGAAGCCAGCCAGATGAAAAGCTGTTCATGATCATGGGCTACACACGTGTTTAGTGGTTACCAACATTGCACTTATAGAGATTAAGTCGTGCTCAAACATGTTTGAAAAGTATCTTTTATCATTCACTCAGGGTATACATGTAGGAAGAAAGCGGGATCATTTGCCAGTCAGAAGCCAGGGAAATTTTCATCCCAGTGCTGGGTAGACTAGTTTGAAAATCTCTCTTTTATACATATACAACTCATAAACCCACTGTTTTTCAGGAACTGTTCTGGAATCCAGAAAATAAAGAGGCCCTTTATTTGCAGAGAAACCTATACTATACATTTGGTAAGTGATTTGAGTGCTCATTTTGAGAATAGGAAGAATAATAATAAACATAGGCAAACTGTGGATCTAATTAGAATGTAGGTACATGTATTTTACAAGCAAGAGCAGTTGCAATAAACAGCATAAGGTTTTTGAAAACAAGTAGAGTCACAGTGAGCAAGGGAAGGTGTTCTGGTTTATTTATTTATTTGGACAGGTTTAATCTGTGGATCCCAGGCTGGCCTTGCCCTTGTGATCCAACAATCTCAGCTTCCTGACTGCTGGGCTTACAGGCATGCAGCGCTGAACATAGCCGGTTTTCTTACTTAGACATGCATTTGACAGTAAAGGGTGCTGCAGGCTTCGAATTCACAGTATTTTTTAAAATATAAAAATATGATCATCTTGGTTACCTTTCTCTCATTGCTAAGACAAAATACTGATCGCCCAAAATGAAGGAAAGAAAGGTTTATTTAGCTCACAGTTTGCAGAGATTTCAGTCCACACTCGGCTGGCTTCAAGGCAGAGTGGCACATGGCAGAGGGCAATAGTTCATGGGGGCAGAACAGCAGAGCAACAAGAGCAAAAAGTGGAGGGGGGAGCTGCAGCATAAGCAAACTATGATTGATTCATGGGCGTGAGAGGGGCGGGTGCAGCACTCACACCTGTGAACCAATCATAAACTCTAGAAGCCCGCCCCATGACTACATGAGGCTTTGGGGGGACCTGCAGACACAAACCCTAACGATGATATAGATATAGTAAAACATTACAGATAATTTCCATTTATTGAGCTTTATTTTTCAGAATATATAGCATGCAGAAGTGTGTGTGTGTGTGTGTGTGTGTGTGAGTGTGTGTGTGAGTGTGTGTGCAGTTTCCTGTAAACCACAACATTAAATATTTGTATGCCGGCATAACTTTGTACTTGGAAATCATTTAGTTGTTTCCTCTTCCTCCTGCACTAGCGCATCAACTCTACTGCATTTATTTTATTTTATTTTTTTTTTTGCCGTGCTAGGGACTGAGTCCAAGGCCTTGCATGTGGTACGTTCTCCAGCCCGCGCACTTACTCCACGTGGCGATCTGCAGAGCTGGGTGCTCTGCTCTAAGTCACACACTTAACATTCAGGAAAGAATATTAGATTTTGAGGCAAGCTATGGATTGCAGTCCATCCTTTGCCTTCGATTATTAGGAAAACCACATTTAATCTCATGGTTGCTCACACGTGGAGTAAGAGCTCACTGCTGCAATAAGCTGAAATGACCGAAACGTGAACATGGTTATATGCCAGGAAAAGTCTGTCTTCTAGGCGGAAATGGACAGATCCTTTCGTATCTCCTGTTGATAGCCCAACGTGTCCAGAAGGTGGCAGCAGTGAGCAATGATTAAGAGTATGGCCACATCCGCGGCTGAGAAGATGGATTACCTTTTCCCAAACGAGAGGGAACTAAGTGGCTCAGATGTGGCAGATACATGAAGACATCTAAACAAATGAGGGACATTTTTCACAGGCTGGTAACTTTAAAGTCAGCTGGAGGAGGCTACATCTTCCCAAACTTTATACTGTCTCCTTGATTCATTGGACCAACATGACCACTTTAAAATATGACATCATAAAATTATTTTCTAGCCTCTAGGAGGCAGGGAAAAAGCACGACAGTGGGATTAGTCATGCCCGGTCAGTCTCATGCTAGCACTACCAGAGTTCTCAAAGCAGTTTAATTCATTACTGTCAAACAGTCTTATCACACCTGTTTGTATAAGTGTGTGTGTGTGTGTGTGTGTGTGTGTGTGTGTGTGTGCAGGAATGTTTAAAGGCAGACACCGGTCACTGTGTATCCCAATAGTAATTATCTAATGGCTAAAAGCTATAGAGTTATGTGTGACTGAGTGTGTACTTACTTGCATAACACATTTCCACCCAAATTTACAAGCTTGAAAACAGCACACATTTTTGTTACCTATTTCCCCTCTCTTTTTCTGTGCATTAGGAATCTGGGAGTAGCTGCGCTGGACTGTGCTGGCTTTGAGTCTCTTGTGAGCCAGCAGTCAGACATCAGCAGGGCCTACGGCAACCTGAAGGCTTGCCTGATAATTGAGGACCCCCTTCCAAGATGGCTCACCCCCACGGCTGGCGAGCTGAGGCAGCTCCTCATTCACGGATTTCTCCATAAGGATGTTTAAATGTCCTTATGGTACAATGGCTGGTTTCCACCAGTATGATCAATCCCCCACAAACAAGCCAGCAATATTATTTATAATCTAGTCTTAAAAATCACACATTCTCCTCGTTGCACTTTAATAACCACAGAGAAAAACTCTTTATTTATTTATTTATGTTTTTGAGACAGGGTCTTGCTGTGTAGTTCAGGCTGGCCTTGAGCTCACTTTGTAGCCCAGGCTGGTCTTGAACTCATAATGATCCTCCTGCCTCAGCCTCCCGAGTGCTGGGATTACAGGTGTGCACCACCACGCCTGGCTAAGCTCTGTTTCCTTGTGAAAAGATGATAAGATGGGGCTTGAACACAAGGAGATACAGATCACTGAGGGTCACCTGGGGGGCTGGCTACTAACCTTTTACAAATGGTTGGAGGAGAACATTCCCACTAGAAAACCGTTATGAATATTTGTCACTTTGTCCTCAGATTGTGATGCAAAGTCATGGTGTCGTGGATTGAGTTCCTGCCACATTACAGGAAGCAGTGATTACCCCTGCTTATGCTGGAATTACTATTGAAGACTACTGAAGAAGCTCCCCCAATTTTGATTGTTTTGATTAAAACAATCAAAATACAAGCAAACAAACAAAGAACAGATGACTCTGGATAGAAAGGCTAAATTCCTTTGTCAGCTTTTTGATTGGAGACCAACGTGAAAAGTTCAGCCTCTTTAAAACCAATGTGAAAAGCTCAGCCTCTTAAAAATGCACCTTCTCCCTTAAAAGGGAAAGGCAGAGCCCTGTACTCTGTGAGCATTCTGGAGTTTCACACAGATGATTGCCAGAAGCTTTTATTCAGCCTGCTGCCCCGTACCTAAGTGATAGAACTCTACTCCTTATTTGACCTTAATGTATTACTGAAATTCTCATGTTCTGCTGAGCAGAGTCAGTTGTTCCTCACCCCAGCTGATTATTGCTGGCGGTGTGCTCGGCTGGTTTACATTGTGGTGAACAATTACCAAGTGGCCTGAACTCGAACGATGGAGCATTAGAATGGGAAGAGAGTGGGTGGAAACTTGTCCGTCCACCGTTGTCAGCCCTGACCTCTAAATTTCTTGTTTCAGGACTCTGTTTATCGCCATTTGAACTTTGCGGCTGTTTGCCACCTTTGACAATAAATTTCAACTTAACTGAAAAAAAGCATCTGATATGTAAGTGTTTCTTTAACCACCTGTGGGAATACTTAGGTGAAGTCTATCACCCAAGAGATTCCAGTTACCTATGATTGGTTGGAAAATATTTTAAGGTGTAAAACTTATGGTATTAAAAACAGTTCCTAATGTGTGGGGATGTAAGGAACGTTGTAAGGGAACGCTGCAGGCCAGGTCTACTGGTTCATGGGTCTTTAGCAACTCTGTTCACCATAGCAGTTCCTTTCTCTCTGTATCTACTCCAAAGGCACCCAAATATTAAATTATTCTTTGACTTAAGCTATTCAGATTCCAGGGATTTTAGCCAATATAGCATATATTACTGTCACCCACCCTAAAAATCTGTCCTCTCCTGAGAACCATTACCTTCTGCTGAGGCAGAAGGTTGACTGGGATAAGGACTGCATTTGCAGTTGGACATGCTCATGTGCCTAAGATCTAGTGAAAGGAAGATAAGGACAAGTGTGCGGTAGTTTCTATAAATGTTTCTTACGTTGGGTGGTAGGTGGGTATACTCTGACCCTATTTCATTCTGCTTGCTTCCAGTGTTTAGAACTTCCATCTGTTTGTTGGTTGAAGCATTACTTTGGACCACATATAAGAAATCATTAGAGTGGGAAGCAGTCCTTACTGCTTCAGAAGACAGTGAAGTTGCCATCACAGCCCTTCTTTGCTTATGGGAACAGAAACTTTTAGTTGCTGATGCTACTGCTGTTTTGATAAAGAGCTTCTTTGTTGGTTCTTCATGAAGGCTTGGACAATTTTTAAGATGCTGATAAACACGTCGTTGCCAGTCAGTTTGTACTCCAGACAGAAGGAAGCTAATTCTCTTCCCGTGTGATAGGGGCACGCAGCATCGCAGCACCCACTCAGCCCGCCTGAACACGGGCTCCAGATGCAGTCCCTTCTGCTGCCAAGAAAGCAGCTGCTCCCCTCGCTTCTCTGGGTTCTGATGCAGATTCCGGGGTGATTCATCATGCAGCACACTCTCATTCGTTATGCACTGCAAGGAAGAATCCTGATTTCAATCTTCGCAATTCATTAATGTTTTCACATATGTAAAGTTATTCCTAGTTAACGTGGCAACTGCTTTATAGCATAATGAAATCAGTGGTAACTTTCTAATTTTCCTGTGTATATCAGAGGTAGCTGGATAAGCATCAGAAACTCGGAGGTCTTTACATGTTCAAATGATTCAAAATTTCTGCAGACAAAACATAAAGGGAAAATAGACTTGGAAATAAATATGTAAAACATGAAACCTGTAATGTTTGACTAACGAGCTGTAATCCTTTCCAAATCAAAGCTCATGTTTAGTGTGGCTGCTTCAATGGCAGCACATCCTTTAAATTGAAATCATCTGTTGTTCAATTAAAGAATTACTTTATGTTCACTGTGACTAGTTTTTGCAAAGTAATTATGGAATACTTCTTATGCATAAAACCCTGAGTTATAAACTACGATAGAATAAACTATATAGGAATATCTAAAGTAGTAGGAATGTCTTAGCGAGCATACTGTTATCAGTATAAACACCATAATTTATTTAAGATTTGAAGGAAATGTACTGGAGTTTCAGCAATAGTTTACAGTGATGTGAGAGCTATTTGGTGAATCTTTAAGACTGGTAAGCTTCATTGGTGCTTGAAGAAGGCTATCCTTAGACTTAAAGGACAAGTATGATAGCTCCAATTTTGCCAATGAGAAAGCAAGACTCAGAGAATTAAATGACCTTCTCAAGATCAAAATGCTGATTAATGAATTACTTGCTTCTGAACTTAAGTCTGTCAATGAAAAAAATTATACTGTTTCTAATACAAGGCACTAATTTCTATTTCATTTTAGGCTTTCATTAATATGCCCTGTAGCATAGTTGGGAAATTGTAGTGATTATTGCTTTGTTCTTAGTGGGTTCAGATATTTGCAGACTTTGTGACTGAGCCCAGTTCATTTACTGATTAACATCTGGTGCGCTGATCATGCATGTAAAGTTTCCTAAGAAGCTGAAAACACAGGCCAGCTTATGACCACCTTCTCAATCCACATCCCTGAGTGCTTTTGTCCAAAGATGCTTCTTAGTTTTGAAGAGGACATGCTGAGTGATGGTATTCTACATGTATGCCCACAGGAGGTATACAAACTTTCAATAATTTATTTCTAGGGATTTCTGCTGAGGATATTTTAGGAAGATTTTCCAGTGATTGTCCTGCCTCAGTCTCTAGAGTGCTGGGATCACAAGGGTGCAAGGCAGTTTAGGAAGTTTTACTTAAAAGAATATTTTAATCAACTGATACAGATACTACTATAGAAATGGATGAAAATGCCCACACTATAATAGACTGTCATTGGAATGGTTTGTAACGCATGAACTGCGCAGCAGGTTGTTCAACTAGTAATGAAGCAGAGGACATTATCATCAGCTTGTCCGTTTAACTCTTCGTGCCTAATTTGCAGAATAGCAAAGGGAGACCTGGTTGAAGTTTAGAATATTGCTCCTTTAGGTCATATCCAGGAGTCGGATCAGTGTTGTGCATTTAGCTCTGTTCAGAGACACTCTCTTCTCACTTTACATTATCTGTCTCCAGTGGAAGGCAAACTGTGTTTTCTTACCATACTGTGTACAAACATCAAACCTTTCGCTTTTAAATGCAGATGAGCAAACTGTACATTTGAGGATGGGTGCAGCAGTGAGTGGACTTAGATAAAATGAAATCCTAAGGGTTCCTTTAGCTCAGATGAAACCTTTGAAGGGTTGAGAGGTAGGTCTTACATAAGCAAATGTTAAAATCTCTCACTTTTTAGACAAGTTAGCGCGCATCTTGTTGCCAGCAATTTAGCGCTCCCGTTGAGATAAAAAATGGTGTTTGTAAAACCTTATTCATTTTTTCGGTGTCTCATTTGTTTAGTCATTTAGTAAAGTAGGAATTCTTGGGAGATAAAATACCACAACAGCCACCTTACAAACAAATAAATAACGAACTCTTTCTTCAGATACTTTATCATGAAAAATGCAGTTGTTCTCCAAATCATTTTTCTGGGAGATATTTGCAGCTTGTGTTCTTTGGAGGTTAACAACTATTTAAATCAGTACAAAGTGCTATTTGGACAAAATTTTTCCCATTTGACGCATTGTCCTTCAAAGCTAGAACCCTGAGGCAGTAAGGAGTTGATTATTCCTATATTTCTATTTTAACATTAACTAATTTCCCACCTCCTACTCTCCAATCAGGTTGATAGGCATTTGTTACACCTTATGGTCTCATAACTTCCCCAGAGTTCTAAACTATCCAGGAGGTGAAAGATTAGTTTTCTGGTTGTGTAAAGTAATAATTGTACCTATATTATAGCACAGATACAAAGATAAAACAAATTAATATAAATAAAATGTTTATAAGAGTTCTTGCTATATTACAGATGATCAGTGTAAATTGGTTATAATTATTATGTAACTGGTTTAGTCATAATCATTACATTTACTGAATAGCAACAATAATATTTGAACTAGTTTTTCTGCCATCAGTCTAGATTTTCTCTAGTTTTTTCTTCACAGAATAAGCCAAAGTGATCATTTTAAGGTGAAAACTCGCTTCGCCTCAGTTTTCTCTGCTGCTTTGTTTTGATATCTCCCTGCTCCTCACAAGGTACAATCTAATCTTGTTGTTGTGATCAGCTTTCTGCACAGCTTTTCTGTCTCATTTCTTAACGTTCTAGGTCAAAATTCATATCCTTTCATTTAGTATTTCTAAATCTGATATTAAAAATAATGATTAGCTTTAACATAGTTTTGTTTAATAATTCATGAAGTAGTGGCTGACTACTCAGCAATTAACTTGATTTACAGATTTAGATATTTTAAATTCCTCTGAATGTTTAGGGCCAGGTTCAAGGTCAAGGTTAGGGTTAGGTAAATATGCCCACAAGACCTCTCAGCACCACGCTTGGGAGGACGTTTGCGAGTCATGTTTTGGTATGTTTGTCGTACACGAGTCACACATATCGTTGCTTTTACTGCTTTTGTGCTTTTCCTACCGTGATTTTGGTAGATAGAATTAACTTTGGCTGGTTGCAGGCAATTTCAAGTTTGTTAGAATCAGCAAATGTTGTATTGCCAGATTGAATTCTTCCTTCTAATTTTTTGTCTTCTTGATTAGAGACCATTCTTTTATTGGTGCTCTTCCTCACCCTGCCCCAGTTTATAAGGAGCACCGTACATTCCCAACACACCAGGCTGCTCTTGCCCTCAGACCTTTGTATCTAAACTTGGAATCATCCCGTCCTGACATCTGAGACGAACTTCTGTTTCTTTTCTTTTTTTTAAATTTTACTAGCATATGTTTGCAGAATGTAATGATTACATTTGCTGTAGGGAACTGGTACACGTGCATACCATATTTCAATTCTTTTTGCCCTCTTCCCTTCCCTTTCCTTTTATTCTATTTCCTTGTATTTTTTCAAATTCATTTACGTATCTTATAAGAACTTACACAGTTAATTTTCATATATACTGATTGAAAACCAGATTAATAGGCCAAGGACATATGAAAATATATAAGGCCATTGTACTAATTCAAAGTTCACTTTCAGAGACGTCGTCTCTGTTGAATTACAGTACTTTTCACTCCCTGTCACTTTTTTCTTCTTATCTGTCCTCTGATGAACTTTGTGTGGGAAGCTTTTCCTGTTTTGGAACTCAGGGATAAGGCCCTCTGTGCTTCTATTACAATTGTATATACTTTTCCTGCAATTTCCATCACTGTTTCTTTGTCTGTCATCTCCATTAGATTTCAGTCTCTTCCCTTTGCCTCCCTTCGTCCCTCACTCCCTCTCTTCACCCTCTCTTTTCGGTACTGGGGATCAAAACCAGCAAGGGCTTCTCACTCAGCTATGCCCCCAGGACTTTTTTCAATGTTTTATTTTGAGACAGAGTCTCACTAAATTACCTAGGCTGGACTCGAACTTGCAAATCTCCTGCCTCATCCTCTATCAGTGCTGGAATTACAGACAGCTACTTAAATCTCTTGCAGACAGCGAGAATGTCCTATTACTGCAGAGTACCCCCTCCAGCCTAAAGAAAGCTGTACAGGAGGTGCTTAATAGTTAGAAAGAAAAGAAGTAGGAGAAGTTTAGGAAATAGCTTTGAGACTTTAATATTGTCTTTTTATCCATGGAAGATGGAACATGATGAGATCTAGGAAATGCTACTCCAAAATATGTCCGATTGGCATACTTTTTTATTTTATTTTTAAATTTTTTTTAAGAAACAAAAGAAGGAAAGCATATTAACAAACAGACATCCATTTACAAAGTAGCATAAGAACAATACAAACAAAGCAGAGTTACAGACAAAGTTGTAGGAAATTAACCTAGGTTGTTGTATTACTTATTGATATCTTCAAAGTGGTTTCTCAAGAAAACAAATAGAGACATGCAAAATTGATCAAACAAGTAATCATTAACTGTTCCTTTCTGTAGAGCAATAGAAGGCAGTAGGACAACTATGCTGGCTATCCTGTATATACATACATACATAATTTCCCCTTCTTTCCCTTCTGGTTTCCCACAACCCTGCGTACTGAATATTTCAAACTGAAGAAATCTGAGGAAACTACAGAGGCAAGAATTTCTTTTCTTTCTACTCATTGCCTTGAAGTGGGTCATAAGACCCCCCAGTGATAGGAGCCCTTTTTATACTCCAAAAAGTCTTTTATTTCTGAAAACTCTTTTATTTCTGAAAATGATAGGGGAAAGAGAAGAATCCGGCATACAGATCTTGTCAAATTTCTTCCAGTTTATCACCATTAGACTATGTCCTGTCTACTCTTCATCATAACTAGCATAAAAACGCGCAGGCTTAACCACTCCTGGGGCTCCTCCTTTCCTCATGAAGGCCCCATGTCATCTGAAACCCATATTAAAACACTTGTTTGCATTTCCTTTGTTAATCTTCTACTATAGGGGCCTCCACCAATTAAAAAAGACAATAGAGGAAAATATATTTTTCCTCCCCTACAAATGCTGTAGGGATAAATCCATGAAGCTATAAAGGTTTCTAAAATAACTGAAATAGGATTTTTGTTAGTCTTACCACTTTACCTAATTCTGTATCACTGATGGAGTTGAATCATTAACTCTTCTTAGGGTAAAATGGCAAAATTCACCTTGGCCTTACAGAAATGCTAATAATTGATGAGTTGGATAAGTAATCTAAAAGCAAGAATGAAACTTTCTGTCATAGAAACCAACACTGTTTTCTCACTACTGACATCGATGCCAGACAATGATCATGATATTTATGAAGTTATTTAAGATAAATCAGACTCACATGTGTAAACATCATGTTATCTCCCTAGTGTAAGAACCTGAAAGAGTAAATAAAATCTGAAAGGTACAACAGATATTGTGAAAGGAAAAGAAACTGCTCAAAAGGAAAAAGCACTTGGAATGAGGGAAAGGAGAAAAGAAGAAAGAAGGAAGGGAAAAATATATACACACACACAACACACACACACACACACGGTAGCTAAAATACTTGTACTACTAATTTCTACTGTTGTTTTTTAAAGGAACATTTGATATTTAATTGTTTTATCAATCTTACACACCTGTATCTGCTAATCTGAGCAAGTATTTTGAAGATAACAATATGTAATACAACAACTATGGTTAATTTATCATCTTGTTTTGAAATTCTGTATTGTTTTTATTGTTGTTGTCTTTGTTTTCATTCATTTCTCTTTAAAATAAAAACATGGTTCAGAAGTTGCTACTTTGGTGTTTTCTACTACACAAAAACATGCTCTCGTGGACTCCTGGCTAGTCTTGAAGTAAGGCCTGGCTTCTAGACCATCTACCTGGATAAAGACAGCTCCTGGGTGTTGGTTTTTCAAATTTTGCTCTGGACGATTCAAGATTTTGTTTCTGCAGGAATCCAGTTAGACATGGCCTGGAGACCATAGAGAAAGCAATTAGCGTTTATATTTAGCTATAACGTTCAATGTATCATACAATATTTGTACTCTATTTCTGCTGAATGGCTCCCTGACTAGTGACAGTCACAGACCCTGTTGTTAAATTCTTGGAATCACTATCTGAACAAAAATAAAGTTAATGCACTCTTTTTTTAGTTGCAATGAATTTCCAGGTACCACATAAATCATGAAAATAGTTAGTGACAACAGATGTTACCAATTATTGCTTTATAAAATTTTGGTATTTGGAAGAAACATTTGAAGTTGAACATGTGCACAAAGTTGAATTTATGTCATTCTTTTATATTTAAATTTGGAAGGAAATGACAGCTGAAAGAAGTAAAAAAACGTAAAATTATGATGCTATGTGTGAGACTGTTGTGCAGAATACTCTTGTAATTCTCCTGTTAGGGGATGGGTTGACACACACGGCCGTGTTACTGCAGGTGATTATGGCTTATGATTGCTGTGTTTTGAGGGACATGATTTACCTTTTGCCAGAGAGAGAGCTCAGAGCTCTCTCCACAGGAGAAAGTATTCTGAGAAGACAAAATTATGAGTCCTATTAACAATTGTGTGTTATGTATTTTTATGTATTTTGAAGTTTGGCATTCATATTGCTTAATACTGTCCTTTCTTAAATAGATGTAGAGGTCTGATCTAGTTTTATGTCACTCTTGAGAATGATTTCAAATGCATTTCAATATAATACTAAATTTCATGAAATTAAAAATAAAATTTTTCACTGTTTTGAAGGTGAGGAAATACCTGTAGGGTGATGCATGTTAGCTAGTGAAGAATACCTCATACTCTATGGATATGAAATGCTAGATCATCGAAGTAACTCAGATTTTTTTCTATCTTTTAATTAGTTTTTATTATTCCACATAGAATATAGGAAAATAGAAAGGCAAATAGTGATTTTAATTTTTTTGTTTGTTTGTTTATCAAGAATTCAAAAAATATAAAGCATCCTCTGGGACAGGGATGAGGACAATTACTAAGTTAAGCCTGAGCTAGAAAAGCTAATGTGAGAATTAACAGCTATTTTTAGGAAGAACGTCTGGGAGAGTCAGCCCCTCACGTGTCTCTGGGGCACCTCGGCATTCACGAGTCCGACCTTTGGGGGTCCCTTCAGCACTGTTTGCGCTGCACAAGTCGTGGTACACCACTCCAGGGCTGGCTTAGAAAAGCCATCGCCGCTTCTGCGCGCTCTCCCGCAGCGCTTCTGGCAATACAGTCTGCTACAGGTCGGCCTCTGCATTGTGCAGAGGCCCCTGGGAGAGGGCCTGAGGCCTCTGGATAATAGCTCTTGAGGAGCCGAGGCCTTCGCATGGATGGGCAACCTGGAAGCAGACGCCTAACCCCAGGCACACATTCCGGTGACTGTCACTCCGGGTGACATCGGAGTTGCAACTTTATGAAAGACACTAAGTCAGAACCCCCCAGTTAAACCACTTCAGAACCTGGAGACATTTGAGATAATAATTTTTTTAAAAAATGTAAGTCATTAAGTTTAAAAAAATTATTATATGTTTGCAATAATAATTAGGTTGACCGTAGGGAATTTGTACTTGTACTCGATCATTTGTATGATTCCCTACAAATTCCATAGGGAATTTGTACTAAGATCTCGACCATTTCTACTCCTTCTTTCTCCTCTGTCCCTTGCCCTCATTTCCCAGAATTCCTTCCCATCTCTACAAAGTCTACCTGAACTACTAAGTTTAAGTGCAAATTTTACAGACATTTTAGTGTAGATTAATATAGATTAGCAATGCAAAATCTATCAGGAATCACACACTGGTTGTGCACAGCTTCACATATGCCTACATGTACATATGATACCAAAAAAAGACACAAAGAATCCACATTTGCTATATGTTTAAGACTTTGCAGCTTCTAACTTTACATTCCTAATAAGACCTATGAGAAAATACAGAATCGGTTTCATCGCAAACATTTGTGGCTAGCCTCTGGGAAAGTGGGTGGAGACCTACAGTTTGAATGGAGCAGTGACAAGGGTTTGGTCGGTTTGTCTGTCTTTTGGTTTTGTGGTTGGGGTTTTCTGTTTGTTTATTGTGGTTGGGCTAAGATTCCCTGCCAGTGGGTCTCCTGCTTGGAAGAATGGAATGAATTATTTCGTGACTTAGCATTATATAACCAGGATACTTATGCAAGAAATAGAGGTTATCTTAAAAATAAAGGCATGATATTCAAATCCAGTAACCATTCTGTTGAACTCTGTATAGATCTTGCTACTGTCAAGGTAAAATATGTTGGTTTCAAAGGCAGCGATAACAAATTATAATAAACTAGGTGACTTAAAACCACTGAAATTTAAACTCTCTTAATTCTGGAGGCCAACAGTCTGGAATCAACGTATTCACAAGGTGCAACTCCTCTTTTCTGGTGTCTTCCAGGTTTTTGATAGTTCATTATGGCACCAAGGTTTTAACAAGGTCTTCACCCCTGTGTTTTTCTGTATTTTCTGCATTTTTTTATTAAGATATCTTCTATTTGATTTAGGCCCACCTTAAATTCAGTATAATTTGATCTCAAGATCTATAACTGACTACATCTGTAAAGATCTGTTTTCCAAATGATTTCACGGGGCTGGGGATTTAGCTCAGCGGCACAGTGCCTGCCTGGCAAGTGCAAGGTTGTGAGTTCAATTCCCGGTACCACAAAAAAAAAAAAAACAAAAAAACAAAAAAACAAAAAAACAAATGATTCCACCTTCATAGGTTCTGAGGGTTGAGACTTGAACATAATATTTGGAGGTCATAATTGAATTCATGATGTAAACTGTATATAGGATTTCATTTCTTCCTTTTCTCCTCTCTCCTCTTTAGATCCCCTTCCCATTTGATCATTTTCTTCCTATTTTACAATATCTGTTATACATTTTTATTCTTATTTACACTTTCATTTTCTCACACTAGAGAAACAATGTGGTATTTAAACATATGTGTTTAATTTATTTCACTTAAGAGTATGGTCTCAAGATGTATCCATTTACCTAGAAAAATCTCAAGTCTACGTTTCTTTAGGCCTGAGTTGTACTACATTGTATAAAAACCACATATTCTTTATCCATTTATTGGTTGATGATATTTGGGCTGTTTCCAAGATTTAGCTATTAAAAAGTATGCTGCTATAAATACAGGTGTGCATGTATCTCTGTGGTATGATGCTTTTCATTTTTCCAGAGACACTGAGATGAGGACTAGCTGGGTTGAATGGAGCCTCTAGTTTTAGCTTTTGAGGAATCTCCACACGGATTTCCATAGTGGTTGCACTAGTCTACACTTCCACCACCTTATCTTTGACAGAGGAGTCAAACACCTTTATTGGAAGAAAGCCTATTCAACAAATGGTACTGGAAAAACTAGCTTTTCACATGCTGAAGATGAAAAATAGACCCTTATCTTTCAGAATGCCCTAGACTAAAATTCAGGTGGATCAAAGATCTAAATATTAAAACAGAAACACTGAATCTGCTGGAAGAGAGAATAGGTAGAAATCTTGAAGACATTGATGTAGGCAAAGACTTTAATGAGAAAAACTCAATTGCACAGGAATTACCATGAAAAATCAACAATTAGGAACTTATTAAACTGTTTTTGCACAGCAAGAGAAACCACTAGTAGAGTGAAGGGAAAACCCACAGCATGGGAATAATTTTTGTCAGCTGTTCTTCAGACAAAGGACTAATATCTAGAATATACGAAGAATGGAAAAACTCAGAATCCCCAAACCTAAAGACCCAGTCCAAAAATGAGCACCTGAAATGAATACGCACTTCTCAGATGAAGAAGTAGAAGCAGCAAATAAATATATGAAAAATGTTCAGCATCACTGGTCATTCAGGAGATGCAAGTTGAAACAATGCTGAGATTCCATCTTACTGCAGAAAGAATGGATGTTATCAAGAAATCAACCAATGACAGTGCTGGAGAGGCTGTGGAGAAAAAGGAACAAAGATCATTTCTGAAGTAAAAAAAAATGAACAAATTCAGTAAAATAACGTTGGTTTCCTGTTAGTTTTGATTTTCCTGCTATAGCCATAATATAATAAATAATTTACAAATCAATGCTTTTCTTGTATAATTAGATAAATGTGAGGCTCTCAGTCAAAGTTAGCAGAAAGACTATCAGTCAGAGTTGGCTCTATCTTTGAATTATGTGTTGCAAGTGTTCACTTTTACCGCACCCTGCTTTACCTATGAATGCTGTTAATTAGAGGCTTGCACAATAATGTCCAGTGTGACAAGGGTAGAAGAGGCTCTGTTTTTATTTTAAGAATATCTTTTGGGCAATTTCATTCTTACTTTATATTTTTTTTGAAAGACATCATGCCTGGGGCAACTGCAGGCCATGGTGGCACTGATGTATGCTCCTGCTGAAGAGGAGATTCAGTGGAGATATATATGTATATCTTCCATTAATGACCCCAGTTCTTCAGCCTCCCTTCTAGCCTTGATTTTGACCTTGTGACTACAGTTCTTCTCACTTCATAGCAGAATCTCTTTCCTTTTCTCTGGGTTCCGAGACTGGCCATGCAGTGTGCAGATATAATGTACGCAGAGGTTATTAAAAGTGCTTGTAGTGTGCTGCTTCCACTCCTGAACCTTTGCCTTCCCCAGGGGAAAGTATCTGGGCTGGGCTGCTGGAGCAACAGTAGAGATATGGGGAGTAGAGTCAGGTTTTCCCATGGACAGATGTGACCTAGGGTGTATAGGTGAGCCCATTGGGGAACGGAAAGCTTATCTGGCTTACATGGCTCATGTACACGCTTGGTAACCAGATAAAGACTGATTTTGAGACTAGTTTATTAACAGCATTATTGTGGCAACAGGTAATAGATACAAATAGCATTTGAGGTTTACTTCTTTTGGGCAGAGTATAAGGATCCTGAACTGACAGCTTCAGGGACATATTTTTCCCTTAGATTGAGATGATTCAACTGCTAGATTCCAGAGACCTTATACTAATTTGGACACAACAGCCTTGTAACTGTCAGGTTAATGTTGAGGACCAGTAGGGCATGTGTTTTAAGGTCACAGCACATGCTTTAGGTGCAACAAGAAGTATTAAGCCACAGACAAAAATATTAATTACTAGGAGACACCTACGTAGGTCTATATATGTATTTTTTTACTAATGGAATAAAGTAAAACTGGTTTACGTTAAATCACAGTGGCTTGAGAGAAAAGCTATCAGTGACATTTTATAATGCTCTACTTGCCCTAAGTCCCAAGTTAGGTCAAGAGAGGCTTAAAGGCTTTCTACCTGTCCAAAGGCTTTTTTGCTACATAAATTTTTTTGTAAGAAATTTTCTACATATTTTCTATTCACTATATAATCACGTTATTTTGCTCTTTTCAGAAATTTTTGGAGACTAAAATTAATTATTTTTTAACTCTACTACTTGAGCATTTGGAATTTCTGCGCATTTAAATATATCAAACAGCTATAGAGTGCTCTAAAATTTTAACATCTACTTTTACAACTTAAAATATAATTTAAATTTTATCATTGCCATACTGTTTAATTATTGTATAATATTTTATTTTCCAGATAGCATAATTCAACAATTTCTTCTTTTTCCCACTTTTTCACCACTGTTCAAAATACTACTACAGCAAAAATTCTTTGTTCATTTCTGGTAACTTATTTCTGAAGGAATTATAGAATTATTGGCTCAAATATTACACGCATTTTAAAAGTTAAAAGTCCTGAATATGCATAGCCAAACAGTATTTAAAGAAAGATCATGTTGCATTCTGCAGTGTATGATACCTTATTTACAACAAGCTCCTCAGCATGAAATACATGTTCTTTAAAAATTCTTTGCTAGTGCGCATATGTTATGCAACTGATAAAGCTCAGCATTGAAAACAACAAGAACACAATCATTTGCCGACTTTAAAATAATGACTTCTCAGTCTAAAGATCACAGACATGTTCATGCCTCTAAAGTGGAACTAGAAAAACAGCAAACAGTGAACTTTCTCAATTCCTATATGTTTCTCAAATAGTCAGGAACAATGAATCATAAAAGCTATTTTTACTTTGAGCTAATTGTGATTTTTGTCTTGTTTTATTTTCCTTATTCCAGGTATAGTCTCAGAAACAAAAAACAACATCACCGGAAAAAGAGCAGCTGGTGCTCTGAGAATGCTTCTGCACACACATTTAAGGATCATAACTGTATTTTAAAATGCTTGAAAATAGGAGACAGTGAGATACAGGGTGATTATATGAAGACTTGGGATACAATAGACTACAGTATATTGGTTTGAATGCCATCTGTGAAACTCATGAGCTCCATTGTTTTGGGCAAGGTGATTAATCATATTTAGCCCGGGTTTCTTCTTCTTTTTCCTCCTTGTGTGTGTGTGTGTGTGTGTGTGTGTGTGTGTGTGTGTGTGTTAGTGTAACTGGGAACTGAATACAGAACCTTGAGCAAATGACTTACAGCTGAGTAACATCTCCAGTCCTTTGTATTTATTATTTTATTTTGTGACAAGATTTTGCTAAATTGCTCGGGTTAGCCTTGGACTTGCCATCCTTCTGCTTCAGCTTCCTGGGCAGCCAAGATTGCAAGCACGCACCAACACACCTGGCTAGTTTGTACCATTTACATGGGTATAATTGTTATGAGCAGTAAGCAGTGTAATGTCATTAAGTGAAAGTGTGTCTAATGATGATGACAGTTATCAAAGAGCAGAGAATGCTGCACTGGCTCAAGGTCATAGCAGAGAACTGGTGACAGGGTTCTGTAAATTTTGAAGCATCAGCAAATTGAAGGATCACAAAAATTCAGGGGAACCAGTAAACTGCTGTTGACTAAATAATAAAGATATTCGGTCTCTAATGGCCACTGGGGCGTTTTCCTGTTGACCTGTAGGTAACTCACTTTCCCAGTTGTCATTCCCAAGAAAGCAGTGACCATAAGTAAATACTTGTGCTCCCTCAAATTGAGGCATGTTGCACTTTATGTCCTAATGCAGCGCTATTCTAGCCATATGTCTAGAATATGCCTAAGGGATTTCAGGCATTTACTGGGATTACTCTAAATGATGGTATCTTGGAAAAGGGACATATCTTGGTGTGTCCAGCTGAAAGTGAAGTTGAGTGTTAGGTATTGCTATAGGCAGGCCTTAAATTCACAGAGAATCTAACTCCATACTTAGGAGACCAGAAAATAGCACTGATGATCTTTTCAGACCTATAGTGATTAAGAGACTATAATGAGGAGCTTGGTAGCTAACAATCACCTAAAAATTGATAGAAAGGTGGTTTTTAATGAGCGTTCATGTGGTTGGAATTTCCCAATGTCTGTATGCCAAATCTAGACCCATGATTTTATATTCACAAGAAAAGAAATGTAGAATATGTATTGACATGTACTGCCACATTTGATGAGTTTGGGTCATTGTCAGGATTGTCAGTAGCTAATTTGTTGTGTAGGGCTATTCACTGACTATTGCAGCTGTCACATTGCCTGTGTCAGCCATGCCACACGTAAGTTATTTCAACCTAATACAGAAAAGCAAAATTTGATACTCTGTAAAATTCTTTTAATGACACTCCCTATTAAAACTAGCCTTACTTAAATGGATCATCATGATTAGGAAAGGGACCTTGGTGTCCCTAAAAAGAAGTCTTCTACTAATGAGGATTCACATAAGAATTAGAGAAATTATTTAGAGTCAGCTAAGAGAAAAAGATTTTAAAGACTTGATCGGGGTGAGTCGACAGTGGTTCAAAATTAGAATTGCTGTTTGTGAGAAATGTTATTAACCCAAACTGAATAGTCAGTAGAGAAATATAAGGAAGTAAGTGAGGCAGTTCTCATTAAAATATAGTCTTTTTGATGGGGTAAAAATGAACAAAATGCACTGTTCTTGTACTACTATTATAGACAGCTAAGTTAGGCAGAAATATTATAGGCAATCAGACAGAGCTAGGCCCTCAAGGGAGTCAGTGCAGAGGCTGAAAACACATTATGACTGTGGCTGGAGGTGAATCCACTGAAGGCCAGGCTTACGATAAAGACAGAATGACCAAGCCTACCTTCACAGGGGAAAGATAATCGCTATCACCTAGTCCAATAAAGTCTAGGTAGACATCAGTCACTCCAGTGGGTGATGAGGACCCCCGATCCATCCCTCCCTAAAGAAGGTCTTTGTTCCTTCAATGCACACTTGCTATGTGACCTGCATTGTCTTGTGCCATGTTGCACTCATGCTGTGATTTTGCCCCATAAACTACCTTTGAGAAGTGGGCTCTTGGGGCAACCTACTTTTGCATCTCTTCCTGTCTCTTAGGAGCTATTTCTCTCAATAAATATTTCCTACTCTTAACCTCCAAGGGTCCTTAGAATTCATTCTTTGATTTTGCGGAACATAGACTCTGTGTATCTGACATCCAGCAAGTTGAAAGTTACGTATTATTTTCCCTATATCATTTGGAGGCTCTATTGAGATAATTAGTAGGTAAGAGCTTGCTTTTGTTTTATGGTTTCTGGATTGTGATTCATTTAGGTGACCAGAAATTGTCATTTTTTGGTCAGTTGCTTAGCCTTTGTCTTTTTATGCATTTTTTTTTTTTTGTTAAAATGATAAAATAAATTTAAGTTGAGAACTTTGGAAGACTATGATGTTTTCTTGATGATACATTTTACTTTTGCAGGCTAAGACTTATATTCCTGCCGTGTATATGCTGTATTTAGGCTTAATAGTGTCTGAATTTATTGGTACTCCTTGCTTGACCTCTTTGACTTGTTCTTACTGTTATGGTTTGTTATCTTAGACGATAGCACTAGGGAAAAGTAATGTTAGAGCATCCCCTAGTGGATTTTGATAGTAACCAAAGTGTGAATTCATGAAATGCTGTAAAATGGGTCTTTTATGAAATCTAGCTTATATCTGGAAAATAGGCATGCTTACTAATCACAGGCCTCCAACTACTAATTAAAAGGCAATAGCCAGTAGCCATTCTTAAGATTTGGAAGACAGGTTTCACTGGGACAATCTAGCCTGATCCTCCTCTACACTCTAGATGGCAATGTCAAGCCTGTTCAGTGTCAGTTTCTTTCTGGTCTGATCTTCTGCTGGTAAGGAAGCAATCTTAGCCCTTGAGATTCCTCAGTCTTGCCTTTCCATTAGCAAATTGTGTCAGTTACTCACCCTAAGTATGAAAAGAAAATAGTCCCTTTTTCTGATCTCATTTCTGATCTTTTTCTACCATTTTGTACTTTCCTTTTATGGAGGTATGTTTCTGCTACAGATTATAGAGGGGGAACCCTGCACTTTCTCAACTTATCCCTCCTATCCAGTAACTAAGAACTTTTAAGTTGAGCCCATAGAACATGAGCATTTTCTAATCCTGAAGACAGGGAAGTCATCGTAGATGAGGAATACAAACTGTCTCTAAGGTTACAAGAGACATTGGGATTTTCCCATTCAGGGGAAAACATATGACATTGTATCCCTACTTAGTGTTCTGGCCAACAATCTCCTGGTTGAGGGAAACTGAGACTCCATGGAAAGAACCAACTTCTACCAGAAAGAGGTATTTCCTCAAGCACAATATTTAAAGGACCCCAAATTTTCAGTTTATGGGAGAATCTTTAACCTCCTGGCTCTCTCTTCTCTCTGAGGAGGTCTGGTTCTTATCATTTATGTGTGATGAGGGGAATACTTTCATTAATGTGTGAGTTCTGGTTGCTAAATGAAGGGCACAGGTGTTTTTTAATTTCAAAGAGAATAAAAATAATAAAGAAAGAACAGTAGCACAATACCAACAGCATAGATGAAAACAAAACAAAGCAAAAACATTAAAAATGATACAGGGTTTCAGAACAAAATGATAGGAATTAACAGTGGCTTTTGGATTACATATTGTGATCTTCAGTGAAGTTACTCAGATCACCAGATGTGAGCATGCAAGATTGATCAAACCATTAAAGAGTTCAAAAAATAAAAAAGCCCATTAGAAATGATACAGAGTTTCATTAGACAAGATGGTAGGAATTCCCTAATGGTTGTTATACTGCATATTGTTGTCTTCTAGTTAGTTGTCTAGATTACCAGATATAAGCATGCAAAACTGGTCAAAAAATTAAGCATTAACAGTTCCTTTCAAAACCAGTAGACATCAGAAGTACAGTTATCTCAGCTATCCTACACACACACACACACACACACACACACACACACACACACACATTTCCCCTTCTTTCTTTTATTTTAAACAGAGTAGTAAAAAAAGAACAATAGTAGAATACAAACAAAACAAAGCAAGGACATTAAAAATGATACAGGGTTTCAAACCAAATAATAGGGATTAACAGTGGTTGTTATACTACATATTAGTAACTGCAACAAAGTTGCTCAGATTAGCGGATGCAAGACTGGAAGATTGATCAAACCATTAAAGAGAATAACAAAGTAATAATTTCAAAAATATTAGAGACAATGTAAAGTTTGACTAGACAGGATGGTAGGAACTCACCAATGGTAGTCATATTGCATACTGTTGTCTTCACATCAGTTGCTCGTATTTCCAGATACAAGCACGCACAACTGACCAAAATATTAAAAAAATTCAATCACTAACTCTTCCCTTCAACAAACTACCAGACATCAGCAGTACAGTTATCCCAGCTACCCTTCTATATGCATAAACATATATATATTGCCTCGTATTTTCTTTCTTCTTCTTTCTCTCATCCCAGTTGTTCCTTACTTTGCACAATTTCTTTCCCTTTCATATTGTCTATTGTACATTTTGAGTTATGTTTACTCTTTTATGTTCTTACACTAGGGAGATAATATGATGTTTACACATGTGGGTCCTATTTGTTTCACTTATGAATATGGCCTCTAGTTGCATCCATTTGCCTACAAAAGCCTCTCGTTTATCTTTTTTTTATAGCTGAATAATACTTCATTGTACAGAAATACCACATCTTTTTTATCCATTCCTCAGTTGATGGTCATTTGTGTTGTTTGCGAGATTTAGTTATCACAAATTGTGCTTCTATAAACATGGGTGCACATATATCACTGTGGTACGATGTTTGTAATTCTTCTGAAAAAATACCCAGAAGGGGAATAGCTGGGTTAAGTGGGACTTCTAACCCTAGTTTTGTGAGGAATCTCCAAACTGATTTCCACAGTGTTTTCACCAATCAACACTCCCACCAGCAGTGGAGAAGTGTTTCTTTTCCCCTACCATCTCCAGGATTTGTTACTGATTGATTTCTTGATGTTAGCCCTTCTTTCTGGGGTGAGATGGAAATCTAAGTGTTGTTTTAATTTGCATTTCTTGAATGACTAATGATGTTGAACATTTTTTCATGTATTTATTCACCACTAGTATTTCTTCATCTGAGAAGTGTGTATTTATCTCAGATACACATTTTTGGATTGGGTCTTTGAATTTTGGGGATTTGATTTTTTTATTCTTCATATGTTCTAGATAGAAGTCTTTTGTCTGAGGGGCAATTGGAAAAAACGTTTTCCCAATTTGTGGGTTTTCTTTTTACTCTGTTGGTGATTTCTGTTGATGTGCAAAATCTTTTCAATAAGATGAAATCCAAGTTGTTGATTATTTGAAGGATTTCCTGTGCAGTTTGATTTTGGATCATGAACTCTCTGCCTACCCCTAAGTCTTTGAGATTTTTACTTATTTTCTCTTCCAGTAGATTTAGTGTTTCTATTTTGATATTTAAATCTTTGATCTATTTTGACATTAATTTAGTACAAGGCGATAGACAAGAGCCTAGTTCTGGTCTTTGGCATGTGGAAAGCAGTTTTTACAGCTCCATTTATTAAAGAGGTTATCTTTCTTCCAGTGAAGATGTTTGGCTCCTTTGTCAAAGACAAAGTACTGAGTGTGTTTGTAGTTGTGTCTGCATCTTCTAATCTGCATCCATTGATCTTAAGGTCTTCTTTTTTGTCAGTAACATGCTGATATTATCACATGAGGATTTTGGTATAATTTCAAGTCAGGGATTGTGATGCCTTCTGCCTTTCCTTTGTTGTCCCAGATAGCTTTTGCTATTCTAGGCCTCTTCTGGTTCCAGATGAATTTTAGGAATGTTTTCTCTAGATCTGTGAGGTATGGTAATGATATTTTAATTGGAATTCCCTTAAATTTGTACAAGTTTGGGAGAATGGCCATTTTCACAATGTTGGTTTTTCCTATCCATGAGCAAGGAATATCTTTCCATTTTTGAAAATCATCTTTGAT
>NW_004955435.1:6189283-6190120 GCF_000276665.1 Chinchilla lanigera
TTCTTTATTTTCATCTGTCATCCATTGGTTGTTCAGAAGGTTGTTATTTAATTTCCAAGTGTGTATGGATTTTTAATGATTCTTTTTGGCATTAATTTCCTATTTCATTGCACAGTGGTTCAATAGTATGCATAGAATATTTTCAGTTCTTTTGCATTTACTTAAGCATGTTCTATGTGCTAGTATATGGTCTATGTTAGAGAATGTCCTATGTGCATCTGAGAAGAATGTGTTTGCTGATGTTTTTGGGTGGAAAACTCTGTAAATGTCTGCCAAGGTCTTTTGTTCATGAGTTTGGTTTAGTTCTGTTGTTTCTTTGTTCATTTCTTGTCTAGTTGATCTATCTTTTTGTGACAATGGAGTGTTAAAGTCCATTGTTATGATTGTGTTACTGCTTTTTAAATTTTTCATGTCTATTAAAATTTGTCTAATATAGTTTGTGCTCTTGTATTTGGTGCAAAGATTTTTAAGATTGTTATCTCTTCCTCTTGCAGTTTTTCCCTAAGAAGTACGTATTCAACTTCTTCATCTCTTTTGATCATTGTTGGTTTGAAGTTCACATTGTCTGAAAACAGAATATCTACACCCACTTTTTTCTGGATTCCTGTCCCATGGAGTATTGTTTTCCATCCTTTGACTTTCAGTTTATAAATTTCCTTTCGAATTAAATGTGTTTCTGATATACAGCATATTGTTGGATTTTGTTTCTTGATCTACTCTGTGAGTATGCTTCTATTAATTGGACTGAGGCTGTTTGCATTAGTGGTTATAACTGTTATATGTTGGTTTATCTTTGTCATATTATTTAACAGTTGTTGATTTCCTACATTTAGTCTC
>NW_004955435.1:6191495-6239570 GCF_000276665.1 Chinchilla lanigera
TTGTGGTCATTGAGGCTCTTGTATCTGTCCAAGACCCACCCTAGTTCACACACTAATGGTGGAGTGTTGAGGGTGCAGTCACCGAGGCTGCTGAAGTTGTCTGGCATTCACCTCCTGCTCCTGTGAGAGTGTTAGGGGGCAGTGCATCTGAGTACAAGTTTTAACCTGTGAACTTCGTAAGTGTATTCCTAAGGAAGATTGCCTAGGTGACTAGGTAAAGAGCACAGAGGTTTTTTGAGCCAATATTTGCCCCTATCTATCTCTGGAAGTGATCTCTTTTATGTTGGGGAAGTGCTCCAACCACTTCCAGTTTACCCTTTGATTTTTTTTCCTCATTCTTTCAAAGAATTGGAAAGCATTTATTCAGGTCTTTTGACTATTGGTTTAGGTGTGATAATAATACTTCCTCTTTAAACATGACTGTTATGGATGGAAACAATTGTAGTTTTTGCCTTTATAAACACGTGCAGGAGTTAGGAGTGTGAGTTTCTGAAGATGGTAGGGGTATGAGTCAGTAAAGATGGCTAGTCTGACCAGACTTATCTTCTGGTCATTCTCCAGGTAGCAGCCACCTGTTCTGGAGAAGGTTACCATGTGGGAATCCCTTGCAGGTGCATAGAAATCAAATAGGTGCACACCCATTTTCCTCTTGTGTTTCAGATGGGGAACTAAGTGCCAAATTCTCTTACCCCTTTGGAATGTATTCTTAAGCACTGGAAATTGTTTGACACTCACATATTAAGAAAGAACCATTTAATATTTCTCTGCACCTGCATATAATCTGCCTGTCCTCTGGAGACAAAATAGAACACAAAGGAAACTATCTATTATAATACTATTTCACAACTAGTAGTCTATGTAAGAGAGAGGAAAAATGGTCAGAATTACCTTATGTTCAAACTTTCTTTGCATTTAGAAATAATCCTTACTTTTCTTCAAAACGTAAATGTGAACCACAGGAAAACCAGACTGCTCTGGCTCTTAAGACACAATCAGCTGCATCTACTATTACTGATCCTGAGGTTCTCCTCCATTGCATTTTGGACACTAAGGGTGAGACTTCCAAGCCAACCCTATTTGAAGCCTTCTGCTGGGTTATTTTGTCCAAGTTCCTGTAGTGTCACTTACAAGAGAATGGAGAATGTGTCCATATGTCAAAGTGTCTTTTTCTCTCAGTGACCTCAAACAGATTGAGCAAGATCTGGGGAGTTTTCAGGTGACTCTGATAAGTATATTGATATCTTTAGAGGACTTACTCAGACCTATGAATTAAACTAGAAGATGTAATATTACCCTTAAATCAAACATTGACTTCTAATGAGAGACAAGTAATATTACAAACTTCTATTAAATTTGGAACAAATACCATGATGTTAATTTTAGAAGATCAGAAGACAGGCAACCAGGGAACAGCCAGCTCCTACTGGAGCCCAAGCAGTCCCTATGCAAGATAACTGCTGGAATGCTAATCAGATGGGAGATTGGAATAGGAAACATTTTCAGACATGTATTCTTGAAGGTCTAAGAGCATGAGAACTAAGGCCTTCAATTTTTTTAGCTGTCAGCTATTCCTTAGGAGAAAGATGAGAACCCCTATGCCCTCTTAGATCATTTACAAAAGGCATTGATGAAGTATACATCCCTGGCTCCTGATTCAGCAGAAGGACAGATTATTCTTAAAGACTAGTTTATTACTCAGTCAGCTTCAGGTATTAAGAAAAAGCTACAAAAGATGGTTTTTACTCCAGATAGCTAAATATTTTAGTGAGAATTGCTTCCTCAGTAATTTATAATAGAGATGGGAAAGAAGCCAAGGGGACAAAACACAGACCAAGAAAAAGTGTCTAGTTTGGTTGCAGCCATAAAAGGAATACTAAGTCTGATCCTCAGGGTTCCAAGAAGAGCTGGATGACTAAACTCACCTGATACTGCTGTGGAAAGTCAGGCCACCTCAGGAAGAACTGTGACAAAAATTGTCATGACAAGTGTCACCCTGAGCCATACATACCTTGACCATAAAAGTGACCACCAGAAGTCAGACCCCCCCTCCCAAGACAGAGGTCCTAGTGATCAGACCCATCTCACCAGCTGGCCCAGCAAGATTGAAATGCCCTGGGATCCTTCTCTCTGCCTTCTCTCTCTGACGAGGCTATAAATTCCACAGGTAAGCATGACTATAGAGGGGAAAGAAATCAACTTACTGTTGGACACTGGCGCATGTCTCTCAATCCTTCTTGTCAACTCTGGCCTTTCTTTCAGTCATCATACTTCAGCAAAAATAATTCCCTGAAGAGGAAGCAACTCACTATTTTTCACAACCCTTAGGGAGTCACTGGGATGGCTTCCTCTTCTCCCAGCCCTTCTCAATTATACCTGAAAGTCCAATTCCCCTCCTGGGGAGAGATACCTTGCTTAAGTACTGTAATACACATGCAGCCAAGTCAGATACACTGCCTCATCCTGATATAGATGGAAATATCAGTATGGGCAAAACTATGAAGTATGGGCAAAACTAAAGGTAGAATAGGAAGAGCAACCAAAGCTGCCATAGTGCAAATGCATCTCAAAGATCTTACTATTTTTCCTCACCAGAAACAATACAATTCCTAGAAATTACAGGCTCTTGTTACCTTTTGATAATAAGAGTATGGTGAGTTTGTATAACCAATCTATCAGCTTATAAAGGAAGCCCAAAAGGCAGATAGCCATATTTTAACCTGGGAACCTGATTCCCAAGCTTTCCAGAAGCTTAAAGAAACACTTCTAAATGACCCAGAATGGAGCCTACAAACAGGATACCATTTCAACCCACAGGATGATGAAAGGTGGGGTGTGACTTTGGGTGTGCTTACCCAGGTTTGAGGACCTGTTCAACAGCCTATAGGGTATCTGATTCATGAATTAGACATTGTAGCAAAGTTATGGCCTGCCTTCCTTAGAATTGTGGCTGCCATAGCTCTCCTGGTATCAGAGGAATCCAAGTTGACTTTAGGCAAAGATCTATTGTGTATGCACCTCACAATGTGGCAGGGCTTCTCTCTTCCAAAGGGAGCTTATGGATATCAGGCAAATGACTTCTTAAAACACCAGGCTTTCCTTCTAGAAGGAACAGCCATTCAAATAAAGACGTGTTCCTTCTTAAACCCTGCCACATTTCTGTCAGGAAAGAAGGAAATTGAGATTGAGAAACATGACTACTAACAGGTAATTCTCCACATGTACACAGCCAGAGAAGACTTGTTACCTGCATCCTTTACCGACCCTGTCTTAACCCTCTTCTGTGACAGCAATTCCTTCATGGAGAATGTGAGAAGAAAGGCAGAGTATGCAGTAGTGACTCTTCATTGGATAGTTGAAAGTTCATCATTGGCCCCTGTGACTAGTGCCTAGTTAACAGAACTCATAGCTCTGACAAATGCTTTACAACTCAGTGAAGGATGAAAAGTCAATATTTATACTGATTCAAAGTATGTGTTCCTAGTGCTGCATGTCTGTGCAGCCATATGGAAGGAAATTATCTAACAGCCAATGGACACCCCATAAAGTGTCATAAGGACACAGATGAACTCCTATCTGTATATGTGCCCTCCAAAGTGGTGGTAATTCACTGCAGAGGACTCCAAAAGGGAGCTGATGAAGTATCTCAAGGCAACTGCAAAAGAAGCTGCTCCCTCCCCCATAGGACCCTGCTCTAGGAATGATCCCATGATCATGTCTCGCCCAAACAATCTCAGTCAGAAATCAAACGGGCTCTCTCCCGTGGGTAACAGTATATTTGCAAACAGATGATGGTAATTATTTCTTCCTGGTCCTAGTCAATGGAAAATTATTGTCTTTACATCAAAACTTTCACCTGGGGAGAGACAAGACCCACCAGACGGTCTTAAAGTTCTTCACAGGAAAGGACTCTCAAAGATCATGCAACGGATAGTTAAGGAATGTGAGCTCTGCCAAAAGAACAGTCCTCTTAAGTTGAGCATAGCCCCTTCAGATACAGAGAGACATGGTAAATATGCTGGAGAAGATTGACAGCTTGATTTTACTCATATGCCAAAGAGTAAAGGGCTCCAATACCTATTGGTCTGAATAGATACTTTCACTGACTGGGTTGAGGCCTTTCCTTGTAGAATAGAAAAAATCCAAGGGGATACTTGTGCAATTGTGAAAGTTGAATGTTGTGTGTAAGTTCCTGATCCTTCTGTTAATATTTCAATGGCTGTTGAAGATATTAAATGATAGGTTAATGTTATGTTGTATTTGGAAATTCCCTGGATCATGTCCTTCTCCTTTTTGTGGGAGGTTATTACTAACTCTTCCTGGTGGAAACATTTGTTGACCGTATTCATAATAGTCTTGTTGGTCTTATTATTTGGCCCATGCATACTTAACTGTTTCTTTGGCCTTGTCTCCTCCAGACTTAAAGCTATATGCCTACCTACCTAAGATGAGAATGCCTGCCATATAGTGAGAGCCTCTACCTAAAACCTCTGGAGAGTATCTCTGACTGCCAATTACAACTATGACCCCCTATTCAGCCAGAAGTAGCCTAAACAGTCATTACCCCTTCTCCCCTCATGGTAGTTAGGGGTACCGCTTCAGAGGGGGAATATTGTAGATAGGTAAGTTAGGTAGAAATATTGTAGGCAGTCAGACAGAGCTAGCTCATTGAAGGAGTCAGTGCAGAAGATGAGAACACATTATAACCGTGGCTGGAGGTACATTCATTGAAGGCCAGGCCTCAAGATAAAGACAGAATGATTAGGGCTACATAACTCCCCAGGGGATAAGAAAATTGGTATCATCTGGTCTAATAAAGTCTATGCAGTGGATTAACTAACGGTCAACTTGTAACACCCAGCTGAACTGAATCAGCATGATGCTGGATGTGGCAGGCCCACCTGAGGACTGTTGCCCACAGCATAAAAAGAGAACTGGAGGGGAAGATTCGGTGCTGTTGATTCTCCTGGAGAAGCTTTCTGCACTAGTTTCCCTGATATGAACTCAGCTGTTCTCATTGTTGGATGAGCGTGGGTCCTTGCTATCACTGAGGATGGCTGCAGTTCTTTTCGGGGAAGCGCTGGTCCTTACCTTGAACATTGATTCCTGGCTCCAGTACAGATCTCTCAGCCTCCTGGCACAGATCATTCATCCAACTGGCGCAGATTTTCTAGCTTCTACCACTGACCTTTGGGTCTTCCAAGTGCAGATCCTTGATACAGACTTGAATGCGACACTGTCATGGGCCCAAGGCCTCCAGTTGGACTGTGGAGGACATTGCCATGGGCTGTAGGTCTTCAAGTGGAGTCATGCAGGACATTGCCTTGGCATCCAGGCCCTCAGCTGGATTGTTTGCATATCTAGTGTGTGGACAGATCTCCTGAACTCATTTGTATTTAACTGGTTGGGTGACTATTATAAAATAATCCTACAAATTATGTGTCCTCTATTAAATTTTTTCCCCTTGTAAACCCTGACTAGGACAGTCTAGATGGACATCAGTCCCCTCAGTGGGTGATCATGGCCCACAATCTATACCTTCCTAAGGAAGGTCTTTTTTTGTTCCATGTATGCTTACTATGTGACCTGCTTCCTCATTGGATCAATATTACCTAAGGGGCTATTCTCATAATCTTATTGGTTGAACATAATTTTGACCCATATTGTACTCACCTTGTGATTTAGCTCCATAAAACTTCCTTTAAGAAGATGGCTCATTGGCAAACCAGTTTTGCATACCCTCCTATCTCTCAGAAGCTATCTCTCTCAATAAATATTTCCTACTCTTAGCCTCCATTGTTCCTTAGAATTCATTCTTCAATTTTGAGGAACATAAATTCTGCCTATCTGACATCTGGCAGGTTGGGAGTTATGTATTATTTCCCCTATAATACTACCAATTAGTAAAGTATTAGTTGAAGAGGAGGGATCATGGAGATTGATTTTTAAAATTTTTCTATATTTTCTTTTGTACATTAAATGCTATTTTAATGCCATGAGGAAATGTTTGTATGGTTTCATTAACAACAACTCAGGAAGAAATAGACTAACGCACCTTCTAGCTTTGGAAGGAAATTTCATTTGACTTTCTACTTTATAACATTCTCCTAAATAGTAAGTCAGCTTCTGTGCTGAAATCCAGTCCTAGAGGAATTAAAAAAATCTCAAGAATAAGCCCACATTCTTTGCTGATAGCATCAAACTAAGGATCTTCCTATGTAACAGGAAAAATTATTGCTGTCTCCACTTGGGCTTTGGTCTGGGTAGGAGGAGAATCAATCTTCTGTTATGCATCAGTTTGCTTTCCAAGCAGAAGTAATGGACTCAAGCACAGAAACTTTGACCTTTAGCCTCCTCTAGGATTTGATTGGGAATCTGCAGTCCTAAGCAAAAACTCACAATTTAAGTCTTTAAATGCATCTTTGAGGAGCTAAAGGTAGAGTTCAGAAGGAAAGTCTCATTATTTTTAGGAAAACAAATTTTGAAAAATCCTGCAAATCAGGACCCAGAATGTTATATGGAATGAGCAGGAAATGAATCAAAGAAATTGAATTTAATAAAAGAATATGAACTTTGATTTGGTTGTGATCTAAAGGCTAGAATTTGGAGTTCTGAAACTCAGGGAACAATTAAAACAAATGGTGTCCCAAAATATGGTGATGAGTAGGTAGACTCTGAGAACATTGCTTTTTGAAGTGCAATTATAGGTTTTGTGTGGAAAGACTGGGGGGAGGGTGAATCAATGGTCTTAGCTCAGGTGTTAACTGTAATTATGTAACAGCACTGTGAAATGTTTCTTCATGAAATGAAAGGGGGGAGACTTGGGGTGAATACATCTAGGACAGCTGTAGGAAGAGAGTGAGCTAAACAGAAATACTTAACAGTACTGGAAAAAAAATGCAAGCAGAAACAACAGATTAGTGTAACAGAACATGGACTGTAGAATGTTAAAATCTTCCTCTTCCCTCTGGCAACTATGAGAGTATGAGTAAAGAAGGAGTGCTAATTTTGTTTGAATAATGAAGTAAAAATGATCACAGAGATCTAGGGGCACTTGCCGTCATTTGGGAGACAGTTGATTAGGATGATATAGTACTAATTATTTTCAGTTTTAGAAGCCTCTTAAAATATGTTTAATCCTGCATCTACAAGGACATTTTTTTGTTGTTGTTGTTTGTTTGGTTTTTTTCTCCGGTACCAGGAACCGAACTCATGACCTTGCACTTGCCAGGAAGGTGCTTTTGCCGCTGAGCTAAATCCCCAGCCCCTACGAGGACATTTCTTAAATATTTAAAGTCAGCCTTGCCTTTCACAGGTCAGACAGCCACAGCTTCCTCAAGAACTCCGCAAATACCTTGATTTTAGATTCTCTGTTATCATCTTGATCTGGGTTCACTGAAAATATATCTGTTCTCCATCTCTGCCTTAAAGTACACTCCTAGAATGGGACTTATTATTCCAAGGTTAGTTTAATTAATGGCAAAAGAAAACATGCAATCTTTCTTTATCTGAGCCCTGTGCTTTTCACCATGTTTAAGTGAGGCTCAATTGTGTTTTAAATTTCTTATTATACTACTGACCCACATTCAACTTAGATGTAACTGAATATCTAACTTTATTGGGCTTTAAAAATTTATTAGTACATTGTAGATATATGTAATGATCACATTCATCATAGGGAATTTGTACCTCTACATAATATATCTTGATTCTTCCTTTTTTCCCCATTCCCCAGCCTCCTCTCAATCCCTCACCCCCTCACCCCCTCCTTATTTAAAAAAGCTTTGTTTCCATTTTTTCCTTCTATGTTTTGTTTCTTGTCCATTCTTTTCTCTTCCTCCCATCTCCCTTCTCATTTGAACATTTTCTTCCCATTTCCCATTATCTGTGATACATTTTGGTCTTTACTTGCGCTTTCAGTTTGTTACACCAGAGAAACAATGCAGTATTTAAACATTTGTGTCCAATTTATTTCACTTAAGAGTATGGTCTCAAGGTGCATCCATTTAGCAAGAAATCTGTGAAGCTTATCCTTCCTTATGGCACAGCAGTACTTCACTGTATATTAAAAAAAAATCACGTCTTTTTATTCATTCATTGGTTGATGGGTATTTGGGCTATTTAGAAGATTAAGCTATTACAGACTGTGCCATTATAAACACGAATGTGCATTTATTGCTGTGGTATACTTTTAACTTTATCAGGAAGACACCAAGAAGAGGAATAGCTGGGTTTAATGGAATCTTTAGTTTCAGGTTATTGAGGAATCTCCACATTGATTTCCACAGTGGTTGTACCAGTCTATACTCCACCAACAGTGGAGAAGTGTTCCTTTTTCTTCACAGCCCACCAGCATTTGTTATTGGTTGATGTCTTGACAATAGCTATTCTTTCTAGAGTGAGATGGAATCTCAGTGTTGTTTTAATTTGCTTGTCTTGGATAACCAGTGATGTTGAACATTTTTTCAAGTATTTATTTGCTGTTTCTACTTTATCATTTGAAAAGTGTCTATTCATTTTAGATGCCCATTTTTGGATTGTATCTTTAAATTCAGGGGATCTGACTCTTTGAGTTTTTTATATATTCTAGATATTTATTCTAGACATTAGTCCTTCATCTCAAAAAGAGCTGGCAAAAGATTTTTCCCACACTGTGTGTTTTCTCTTCACTCCTTTGGTTTTTTGTTGTTGGTGTGCAAAAGCTTTTTAATAAGGTGAGATATTAGTTGATGATTCGTTGCAATATTTCCCATGAAATTTGGGTTTAAAAAAAAAAAAGAAATTTGGGTTTTATCATAAATCTTTTCTTACACCAAAGTCTTCAAGAGTTCTAGCTATTCTCTCTTGCAGCATATTTAGAATTTCTATTTTAATGTGTAGATCTTTGATCCATTTTGATTTTAGTTTAGTGCATGGTGATAGACATGGGTCTACTTTTAATCTTCAGCATGTGGAAGGCCAGGTTTTTCAGCACCTTATTGAAGAGGCAATCTTTCTTCCAGTGAGAGTGTTTGACACCTTTGTAAAAGATAAGGACGCTGAGTACGTTTGAAGTTATTTCTGCATCTGATTTATCATGAATAGGCGTTAGACTTTGTCAAATGCTTTTTCTGCATCTATTGAGATGATCATGTGGTTTTTGTCCTTGGTTCTATTAATATGTTGAACCATCTCTGCATTCTTGGAATGAGTCCTACTTGGTTATGGTATATTCTTCTTAATGATTCAGTGCATTCTATTTACCAGTATCTTACTGAGGATTTCTGCATCTATGTTCATCAAGGAGATGGGCCTGTACTTCTCTTTTTTTCTGTTGGAACCTTCTCTGGTTTTGGTATCAGGGTAATGCTTGCTTCTGGGAATGAATTTGGGAGTATTGTTTCCCTTTCAGTTTCACAAGAGCTTGAGTGGTAGCAGCATTTGGTCTTTAAATTTCTTTTTTTTTCTTTTATTTTTCCTCTCTCTAAATTTCTTGTAGAATTCAGCAGTGAATCCATCAAGACCTGGGCTTTTCTTTGTTAGTAAGCTTTTAATTACATCTTAAGTTTCATTGATATTGTTTTAAGTGGGATTTTTATATCTTGTTAATTCAGCATTGGAAATTCATGTGTATCTAGGAATCTGTCCATTTCTTGTTTTATGTTATTAGAATATAGGCTCTCAAAGTAGCTATTGATGTACTTCTGGATTTCCGCAGGATCTATTGTGATTTCACCCTTTTCACTCATAACTGCATGAGTTCAAGTCTTTCCATTCCTTTTTTTGATAAGTTTGGGTAAGGGCTTGTCAATTTTGTTTAATTTTTCAAAGAACCAACTCTTTGATACATTGACTCTTTGTATTACTTTCTTAGTCTCTATTGCAGGAAATTTGTTCTTTATAATTTCGTCTCTCATATGAGCTTTTGGCTTGACTTGATCTTTTTTTCTAGAAGCTTGAGTATCCACATTAAGTTTATTTGAGCTCACTGTTTTTCCTGATTTGGAAATTAACTGGTATAAATTTCTGTTTTTGGATTGCTCTCATTGCATCCTACAAGTTGCAGTATGTTATATATGTATTATTGTTTAATTCTAGAAACTGTCAAATTTCTTCTTTGATTTTATTCATTACCCATTGGTTACTTAAGAGTGTGTTATTCAATTTCCATGTGTTTATGACGTCCTTGTAATTTCTTTTGTCACTGATTTTCAATTTCATTGCAATATGCTCTGATAATATGCATGAAATAATTTCAATTCCTTCGCATTTACTTAAGCACATTCTATGAGCTGGTATGTGGTTATTTAATTTTTTTGAGACAAAATACTTTATATCTCCCTTATCTTACTATTGTACCATTCATTTTTCTAAATAGTATAATAATGCACAAGTGGTTCATCTTTATTTCTTCTTGAGTTCACTTTGAGTACTAATATACAAAGACAGCAGTTGCAGTATCCCTTTTTAAAAATTCTCAGGAGAGGAAATAGTTTCAGTTTTGGCATATTTGGATATACATAGCGGAATAACTTAGGATAGAACATAATTGAAAAAATATATTTAATAATTTTTTGACCACATTTCTTGGTATGCAATTTTCTGCTTGTAGTGTTGTGTTGAAATTCAAATTTTTTGGAATTTGGAGCATTTCAAATTTTGCATTTATGAATTAGTGATGCTCAAGAGTAATAAAGTTCCAAACTATATATTTTTTTCATTGTTGAGAATACTATAAGGATCAAAGCAGAGGGTGAATCATTATGGCAAGCCTTTGTTTTGATACAGTTATTTATCCAACTACACAGCCATGCAGTCATAGAACTGTGGATTCTAACACCTATCTGATGCATCCAGAAATCTTAATGAAGGAAGCAGCCTCTCTATAATTAGCAAACTTTATGTCACACATTCTAAAATTTTAAATTTCAGCTAATGAAGAGATTTAATGTTTTATTCAAAAGGGAACACATTGTAACCTATATAAGGTTCTTTAATATTTTACAAATATTGTGACCTCATTCAAATTTATGCTATTAGCTTCTTTTTAAATAGCTCTTTTGACTTTTACTAACTCAAGGCTTAAATTTCATTTTCTTTTCTCTTCAAAGTAATAAGAGGGCTCACTTTACGTACCTAAATGTGATCAAATCATTCCTTTACTAAATGTCATGATATCATTTTCCCCATCTGTCATTAAAGCAATTCTTAAAAGTCTATATGTTTGATATGTTAAGAACTAAGATATGCTATTTGTCCAGTTTTTTGATTATTTTCTTTATCTTTCATGTAAGATTTCAGTAAGTGATAAAGTTTTATTTTTAAAAAAGTGCAAGTCTGTAACAACCCCTCCTCAATAATTCTGGGCAAATAGAGTATTTTGACTGGTTTAGTATAAACTTTGTGAAGCTTTAATTCATATATTATACATTACATAAGCAATATATAAACACTGCTTTGTTCTATCAAGTTAATATGTTAGAAGCATAATTTTACACATTAGTTATTAGGCTAATAAGTTTTATAAACATATGAACATGATCTTGTTCTATCAGGCTTATATGTTATATAAACATAATTTTCTTCTACAAAGGTTTCAGCTGTCTTTGCAACACTATTGCCCCATAGTAGTTAATATTCGCAGTTATAGTTGAATTTATTCTGCTCAATATGAATAAAAAATAACTTGCAGAGCGTTGTGCATAAGAAATGTTCAAACACACGTGACACTGGTGTAGAAAAATGGATAAATCTTGCTGTTGCTTGGGGTTACTTTAACTCTGTCCACTCAAATCTGAGAAACCTAAGGCTTCCTTGGTCATGTATGGCAGCTCAGTGTAGTCCCTGATTCACAATATTGTTTCCACCATCAAGGTTTTGTAAACTAGCTGAGCAGAGCTTGGGAAACGTAGACTTAGCTTTCCAACATCTAGAAAACAGAGAGACGTACTGTGTGACTGCGGACTGGCAGAGAGTGCTGTTTGTGCTGTATACTGAAGTTTCCACTTGGGCCACTCAACATGTACAGTTACTCTTCCTAGTCGTAAAACTTCCCATGGCAACGGCAATTTGTCTCCCTCCCTCTCTCTCTCCCCTCTCATCTGTCCCTGTCTGACACATATTTCTGTAATAGAACACAGGCTGACGTCTCAAAAAGGAAGGCTTGTAATCTCATTTGTTGTTACATCCAGTTCTCAGAGATGTTCATATCTCTGGCTCAATTACTGTTCTTTATTGATACATTTGAGCTGTGTTTAATGTTTTAAAGTCATAATAATCAACTATTCCCATTTAAAATATAGTATGGAAAGTTTAAATGGAGAAAAAGAAAAGTTAGTGAATTTATAGTAGAAATAAACTTCTTTCATTTCTTTGCCTTTATTCCTCATTGCTGAAGTTATGGGTTCACAAGGGTGGACAATACAGTACAGGACACTTAATTTATAAGATTATTTTATAGTGGTCACTCGAAGAGTCATATACAAAGACAGTGCACGAAATCTTTCCACATACTAAAGACCAGAAGAATCCAGCTGAGGGCCTGGATCCCACGACAGTGCCCCACATGAGTCCAGCTGAAGAGTGAGGGCCTGTAAGAATGCCTCCCATGAGTCCAGCTGGAGGCCAGGAGCCCATGATAACGTCTTATGCAGGCTGTTTCATGGGTCTGCACCGGGAAGGCCCCAAGGTCAGTGTTGAAAGCTAGAAAGTCTGTGCCAGTGGGATGAATGATCTGTGCCAGCAGGCTGAGGGATCTGCACTGGAGCCAGGAAGTGATGCTCAAAGTAAGAAACAGAGCTCCCCAGAAAAGTACCACAGCCATCCTCAGTGACAACAAGGTCCTGAGCTTCTCCAAGGATGAGAACAGCCAAGTCTACATCAGGGAAACATGTACCACAAGATTCTCCAGGAGACTGAACGAGTGCATCATCAGGACCAGAGCTCCCCCAAAGTGAACAGAAGCCATTCTCAGCGACAGGGTCTCAAGGTCCTCCAAGTTCATCTGGAAGGCCAGCATGACAAGCTCCTCCAGGAAAATCAACAGGGCCCCAAAACTTCTAAACTTCTTCCTCTCCTTGGGCTGCTGTAGTTTTTCTAATTTTATGACTAGAAAAATTGGTATCAGCATTTATCCTGGAAGAGCCAATTGGTCCTGAACTTACTTCCCCCTACCCTCATTGTACAATATCATCCATATTTCATCTTGATTATCAGCATAAAGTATCTTAGCAAATACAGCAACTTCCAACTTACTCATCTAGGGACATTGGAAAAAAGATTACGTGAATTACAGTCTCATTGCAATTGTGGGATCAATACATTCCCTGAAAAGCTGAAATGTTGAGCTAGTGGAACCCCATACTGGCCACGCTCTGTTAATTTACCTGAACACATAGCAAAGAGGTAATTCAGATCAGTAAGCATCCTCAATAAAGTTTCTATGTATGGAATTTCTGTTAATTGTGTTGCAACTTTCACTATTTCCAGCTAGATAGTGTATGATGCTATTCTTTTGTTTTTCTCATTATTTTTAAGAATTCTGCACCATGGTTCTTTAGGCAAGTCAGGGCTTCTCCGTATTTCGTTCTAGTAAGGCTTAGTGCTCGGTAACTAACATATAATGCACACATATAGAACACTGGGTTTTACTTTTTTATTTTTTGGCTTTCTTTCCGGTACCGGGAATCGAACTCACAACCTTGGGCTTGCCAGGCAGGTGCTGTTAGAACACTGGGTTTTAACCATCACTTTACATTAAATTCTCCTAGAAAGAAATCTAAAAAAAGGAAAGAAAAAAGGGAGTAAAAACAAGTAAAAAACCCATAACTCAAAAGTCCCCAAACAATAACAAATAAAATACGTACCTGGACTCTATTCAAGGCTGAATAAGTCAGAAGCTCTTTTGATGGAGCCCAGACATTAGTATTTTTTTTTAAATAACCAGTATCACTGTAATGTGCAACCAGATTTGAGCTATATTATAGATTCAGAGAGAAACCCACAAGTCTTACTTTCTACTTTTACTTTTTATTACTTTTGTTTATTTTTTCTATTTTATTGTTTTTATGCAGAAATATAAAAGCAGCTCAACCTATTAATAAAACCTTTTACACACATATGGAGCTAGTTGTTTCCCCTTGATGGAGGAAACAGTCCTTCTCTATTGGGGATGGTCATCCTCTTCTACCTACTGAGCACACAGCTTCAGGAGGGACGCACATGGCGCGGGGAGGGGAGGAGCGGACACCCTACTAGCCATCCGGATCAGCCGAAGCAACCCTGGTGATCAATGAGGTCACAGCCAGATCGTTCTCACATCCTGTTTCTTGTAATCTTTAGATTCAAGATATGGTAAAATATCCACTTTAAAAATTTGCTATTTATTTGATTATATTACCATTATTATTATTATTATTGACAAAGCTTTGCTGGAAGACCAAGACTGATTATATTAGGGAACTGGTCTCAGAAAATACTCTGAATCTGATTTTGAAAAGAAAGCTATGGGTAAAAAATCAAAGTTTTTTAAAAGTTATAAACCATACTCCAGCATATACAACTTCTCTATACGGTTTTTGAGATTATCAAATGCTCATAACAGATATGAATCTGAAAATCTTAGTTTTCAATTACTATTTGTCACTTCAGAGTAATGTATGGGCTTAGTTCCAATGACTCCCACACATGAAGCCCAGCCATTCACAAAGACGGGAACTCTGTGTCCTTCGCCAGGATAGCTGGCGCCATTTCCTCCCACATACACTTGGAGATTTTTTCATTCATGGAATCTAGCAAATGTTTTCCTCCTCCACTGCTTATTCAAAGCCACTGAATATTGTAATTTCTTCCTATTAATCAGCATTATACCTATATGTATGGTGGATGAACAGTGGAGAGGAGTAATGAGGCATGATGTTTACTTTGACGCTTTTGGTAGGAATGTTCATTTTAAAAAGAAATGAACTGAAGCCCGAAGCAGTCTCCCAAGGAGTATCTATTATGTATTCCACTGCATTTGTTTTTTAACTTTCTTCTTCTCTAAGAGCGGGGGTTCCCCTACCCTTTTGTCAATCAAGAATGACACACCAGGGTAATGACAACTCTAATAGATGCTGTAAACCATGACTCTTAATATACAATATAATTAACTGGAATCTAGTGTCCTTTCTGATAGAGTCCCTGGTGATTTAAGAGCTGGAATTATGATTAGAAAGATCAAGATGATGCTGACTCCCATTACATTTAACCATAATATTATACAATTCTCTTTGCTGCAGCGTGTTCATATTTTTCCTTTGAATTATGCAATATTTTCTTAAATGGTTTAATTTTACTTTGGAATAGAATTCCACACACTGCTGAGAGAGTAGCACATATTTGGTAAAACAGACACAGCTTAAGTTTTAGTAATATTCAACAGATAATTTCTTTCTGTATGGTTCTTAGAAGAAAGGCCTTTTAAATCGTACCCTAAGGCAAACTTTCTAGCCCTGTGAACGGTATGGCGTGGGAAGCAGTCCAATGCAATACACGGAAAGATCATTATCCTAATTGCTGTGAGCTGTGTAGAAGCTGTAGTTGCCCTTTTCACATTGTCAAGGGTGCAAGGTGAGAAAACAGTTTACAGTGCGAGGTAAGAGGGGCTCTTACAGTAATGAATGCCTCATAACTCAGACTTGGTCAGGTGTGAGGGGAAATACGTTGCTTTCTCCCTTTGTGAATAAAGATCATCAATTACTGCTGGGGAATAAGACACCTTTATTTGTGATCTAAAGCCATCCAAAGTACAACTCTAAAACTGTTAGTTTCACCTTCCCTTTCTTGGATTATTTATAATTTACTTTAAAGGGCATTCATCCCATCTGTACCTGTAATAAACAACAGAAACTATTTTGTGCCAATTAGTAATAGTGTTGAGTTGCCATTTACTACATCGCTTATTGTCAAGCATGTCACATGTAGTTAAACTCAAACTCCACATGACATAGTAGAGTTTTAGAAGGTTACCAAATGAACAGTGACCCAGAATTGAACTCTGCTTTTTCTCCAAAGACATTGTGTTTTCTCCAAAGACATTGTGTTTTCTTACATCTCTAGCGAACCTCTAGGAGAGAACTATCTAAGTTAGTAAATAGCAAAGATCATTGTCATTGAGTATTAGGGTGTTTACTTAGACCCTAAATGTAAGTATCAAGTATACTGGAAATATAAGGACTTCTGGTACTGTAGGTCCTCTACCAGACCAACAAGTAAATATAAAAAAAAACTGTCTTATTAAAAACAGTTTACATTAAACTGAGCAACATGGATAGAATCATCACAGTCAGTGTTGCACACGTAATATCAAATTTGAGAACAGAGCAAAAGTGTAACAGTGATAATAGCTGACACTGAACCATTACTTTATGACACAGATTGACTACGTTTGAACTCACTTTCCACCCCAGGAATTCTACGGTATTACGGAAGTAAACTCATGCAGGAGGTGGGAACAATAGATACCGTTGCAGTCATTTGAATAATGAACATAACTATTTCAAGGGACAGAGGCTGAGCTGGCCCAGTGGTAGAGGCCTAGAAGTCACCATTTCAACCTTGATCACCATCTCAGTCCTCAGGAAAAGGCAAGGACGCAGCTTGGGTAATAGTCTTGCATATGACAGGAATAAATGGGGGTGCATCGCAGCCGTAAATAGGAAAGTGAAGCGAGAGCTGGTTATAACTTCAGCGCGCCAACCTTTTTTACAGAGAGGAAGGAAACTCGTTCTTAGACTCGGACTTTACTAAGGACAGGAGGTTTACTTCCTGTGTGCAGCGTCTTGGAGGCGTCGCAGACAATATGCAGTCTAACTGGTCATTATTTGTTTATGTGTCTACTTTGCCTGCTGTTCTGTGACAGTTTTGTTATGTTCATTTATGTCGTTATTGGATTTCATGTACGTGTTTCTCTCCCAGCACAAGTTTTTTTTTTTGTTTTTTCAAAGGAGGAATGAAAAATGACTCTGAAAGCTAACAGGTAAGAAGAATGGGTGAGGAAACAAGCAAGATTTGAATCTAAGCCCAAAATGTGAATCTAAATTCAAATCCAGTTGGTTTGAAGAAATATAATTTTTCATCTTAGAAAAATTCATGTAGTCAATTTTAGGTTGTAGAACCAATGTAATAGACTTAAATCAGGGCATAGAAGTCCTACCAGATATTTTTACAGAAAGGATTAAATATAAAAATCTGTTTACTAGATATTAGAATACTACATACACCATAAAGTTCTCAACAGTATGGTAGTAGCCAGTGCAGGAAATAGCAGTCACTGAGACCATACTTGCTATTTTAAATGAAACAATTTCATTTAAGTAATAGCTAACCAGATATTAGAGAACCAAAAGTTAAATGTGACACAGTAAAGCACTACAGAGACAGCTAGTGAAGGTAAAGCTGGGAGAGCAGAGGAAAAGCTGGGAGAGCAGAAGGAGGCTGGGAAGGAGGAAATGCACTCAGCTATTGGAAGAGGAGCCCTCACAACTGAAGCTCAGTCCTGAGGAGGACGTGTGCCTGAATGCTGGAAATCAATTCCTGTCACTAAAATACAGTGTTTCTGCTGAGTGCGAAGACAGACTGCACAGGAGTCAGAAACAAAAGCAGCAAGCATGAAACAAACAAGAAAGGTCTTGTCCGTTCTTTTTTTTTCTCAACTTTGCAGTCTCGGGTTATTGGTATAACCTAGCACGGGGTCAGTGGACAGCGCAGAAATTGTTTGCCGAATCACAAGCAGTATCACAAAGCAGAATATAACAAAGTGAGTTTTAATTTCCGAGCCACTGCCTTAATTATTTGGACAGCCAATCCCTGGTATTAAAGTACTAATGTACTTACCCAATTAAATATACGTTCACAACCCAAATTCAGAATCTCTGGTACAACATTGTGTGTATACTTGTGGCACAGTGTCATTTTGGGTCTGTTTGTTTGTTTTTTTTTGTTTCGTTTTTGTTTCGTTTTTCTTCCTGTACCAGGAATCAAACTCATGACCTTGTGCTTGCCAGGCAGGCGCTGTGCCACTGAGCTAAATCCCCAGCCCCCACATTTTGGGTCTGCAGTTAACTAGAGAAGTTGTTTCTCCTCTATTTTTCATCTTGTAATTCACTTGGAGTTAGACATTAGCACCAGATTCAGTGATTGCCCTGGGGCCAGTTCTGGTTGAACAGAATACTTCATGTATTTGTGCTGGCTGGCACCATTTCTCCGCTGTTTTCTAGGGCATTGTGTGAAAAAGGGACTTTCTGGTCTGTGATCACTAACCTTTCTATTTTTTTATTAGTATATATTAGTGATACATAATAATTACTTTCATCTTGGGGAACTGTTATATTTACATACCACATTCTAATCATTTTCACCTCCTGTTCCCCTCCAAGCCCTGTAGACTCTCCCGTCCTCAGCTCCCCTTCCCATCTGCACAGAGTCTACCTCTGTTTTCTTTCATATCTCTTTTATTCTGCTCTTTAAATTATTTATATCTTGGCTTTCTCATGTAAGAGAAAGCACATGAGATTTAACCTTCATGGCTGATTTATTTCACTTTGGATTATTATCTCAAGGTGCATTTGTTTTTCTACATATTTGCTTTCTTTTAATGACTCAAATTTATCTTTCTTCATTGCTGAGTAGTACTTCTGAGATAGAAGAGAGGGTGTGGCTTGTGGTGTGGCAGGATCCCAGAATCCATGCTGTGCTGCCTCTCCGGACCCTATATATAAACTTCTCACAGGTTCCCGCAAAGTGTGGGTGGCATAAAAGGATACAGATGCCACGAAGAGTCCACTATCATGGTCACCAGGTTAACCCACCCCGTGTTCTCATGGTACTTTTTTATTTTGCTTTGAATTTTTCCTCTTGTATTTCACCCAAGTGAGTTTGCTGTGAAGAGCATTTCCTTCCTACCTTCCACCCTCATTTTTAAAGAAACTTAACACAGCTTTTTTGCTTCTCTTATTTCTTTGTTCAAGATGAGAAGGACCCGGCTAACTTTATTTGGCCAGCCATTCCTAAAAGGATCTACCTATTGACACTTCACTGTGTGTGTCTACGTCTGCTTTTTCATTCATCTGTTGCCCACTTCTGAGATTTATCTATGAGATATAGATTTATCTATGTATCTATAAGCATGGGTGTGCATGTGTCACTGTCACATGGTGACTTTAACTCATTTGGGAAGATTTCAAAAAACCTAGGTCACATGGAATTTCTATTTTAGTTTTGTGAGGAACGTGCATACCTCAGGATCATTATTTATAAACATTTACAGAGCCTAGATCTTCCAGCGATCATCTTTGCCACTTCATAGGGAAGGAAAGTTTATTTACAACAAAGACTGAGGAAGGGAGAATCATTATGGGTTATTTGAACTCTTTCACTCAGGCATTTCTGAAAGAAATCTCATTTCTGAATTTTCCAGTTACAAAATCTGTGGACAGTCTTCCTCATGCTCATTATTTAAGGACAATTTCGAGTTTCTGTCATTTGCCACCTAAGATTCTGCTAATGCAGTACTTAACTACTTGGGGAGACAGTGTTGAAAAGTATTTGCTATAAATGTATACTTCATTTGGATCTTGAATATGTATGATAGGGAGATTTGGGGATACTGTCTTACTATTGAGTGTTAGAAAGAATGTATTGGTAGTCTTTAAATCACGAAAATGGGGATGTGATTACTTTTCAAAACAGGATGCTAGTATATTTAACAATGAAATAAGATGATATCTGAAACTTGCTTGAAAATAATGCAGTGATGATGGTGATAAGTGGGGAACTCATAAATTGCCATTTTTGAAACTGATGAATTTAAGGTTTATTTTATTTGTTCTCATTTTTAAGGTGGGATCTCACTATGTTGCTCATATTGGTCTCAAACTCATGGGGTCAAATGGTCCTAATGCCTCAGACTCCTGAACAATTGAAATGACAGATATGCACCCATCTTTAGGGGTCATTTTATGATTCCTTTGTGTATGCTTTGAATTTTCCAAATTACAGTGTAAATTTAAAAAGTGGTGTCTCTGAAAATGTGTGATCTATCATTATTACAGAAATATAGTCAATTTCAGTGCATGTGTGTATATCAGCCTAGTGCAATCTCTTTAAGGAAAGAAACTTACTTATTTTCATTTTTCTAGTTGTTTCTAGGTCTGGGTATGGTGCATGACACAAATGCTAAAATATTTACTAAACTGAGATGATAAAATGTCCACCCTGAGAATAAAATTATTGAAATTACTAAGTTGGGTAGCAGAGGAGATGGATACAGAAGCTTCATTTATAACTTTCAAATTCACAGGTTTTGTATCATACAGCGACATTTTTGGAGTGTGATAATACAAATGTAATGATGCATTAAAGTGTAGTAAGCTAGTAACTTTCCTTCAAAAGCTTTTGCTATTAGCTTTTGGAAGATAATCTTTAAGTCTTTACATTGTTCCACCAATGAGGATATCTTTATTTAGCTGGGGTCCCTGGGCCATACCAGATAGGTTAGACTTGCAATGAGATTTATGAAGGGAACTCTAGGTCACACTGCATTAGCTTGACCCCCAGAAAGTTTAGAAACTAAAGTCAATCATTCAGGCAGTTAACATGGCTATGTGATCAAGCCTCAATAACACCTCTAGTCCCAAGGCTTAGGTGAGCTTTCTGGCCAGCAGTACTCCCTGTATATTTTCAGACACCATTGCTGGGAAAAGTTGTCCTGTCCCCAGTTCCACAGGGACAGGACAGTTAGTAGCTTCATGCCTAAAACTGTCCTGGACACTGCCTTACTGCACAGACCCCATTGGCTGATTTTAATCTAGATCCTTTCACTGTAACCTATCATAACTATGAGTAAAATGGCCTTTAATGAGTTCTGTATCTTTTTGGTAAATTCTGGCATCTGAGAGTGGTTAGAGATCCCTGAAGTTACAACTGGTGTCAGAAGTGAGAGAGCTTCGCAGGACTGATAACTCCATCTTAGGAGTATTCAGCAGCTTTTTAAAACGACCATTCAATGTGGGAAAATCTTCACCTTATGCAACCAACCCGTTCAGATGGAAGTCAGGAATTTTCTTCCTCAGTCACTTTTGTAGCTGCGGTGTGCCAGAGGCTAACTTACTGAGAGTTCACAGGTCCACAGGCCCTAGAAAAGGCCCTAGCTGAGGTGGTGGTGGTGTTACAACTAGCAAAAAAATGAATGTATTTATTACAAATAGAAAACACTAATTTAGGAAGGAAGGAAAAAAAATCTTCGACAAAGGTTGGAAATTTTTCCTTTCAGAGACAAGGTTCCTCTCCAGAGTCCCTCAGCCTTCGGGCGTAAGCTGTCATTCCCCGCACCCCTCAGCCTAGGTGAAGGGGCAGAATATGAAGCTACTGACATCTCGACCTGGGGTCCAGTTTCCTTTACACAGAAAAGCATGGGCAAGTGAAGGGGCCAGCAGGCCTGAAGCAAGCCTGTGCTTAGCTGTTGTCGCATTGTGCTTGCTCTCCCTCTCTGCTCCCTGCTATAAAATATGCTTGCGCAGCTGCACACAGTGACATAGTGGTTTGAGGCAAGTGAGAGAGCTTCGAATAAAGCCTTTGCCCTTTTCACCAAAATAGATGATCTTCGGTTTGGCCAAATGTGGGTCAAGCACACCCAAGTGCGTGGAGGACAGTGGCTGGTAACAGTGTTCCAGAAATGCAGGCACAGCCAAGTGACAAGAGCAGGCATTTTAATCTTTTCACTCCACTCTCCCCTGTATTATACTTTCATTATGTTGGTGGATGTTGGAGTAGTTGTGAGCAATTTTAAGAACTGTTGAGGAAAAATTTAATTGAAAATACATAACTATGGGGTTTTAATGGACTATGTCTATGTGTATATTTAATGTACTGTTGTTCATCCCTGCGTAGGAATGGCTTCCAGAATTTTTCCTATGGCTCAGAGAGACAGCTTACCCAGTAATTGACAAAGGGTTCAGCACCAAAGATCTCATTGCCACGTCAGCCCGTGGCACCTGACACTGGAAAGGCTGCTGCAAACGTTTGAAATTTTAAGGACCATAAGTTACTCTGTGAAAACTCTTCCAAATATTATGGTCTGCACGCAAAAGAAACTTGGTAGAGGTTTTCCTTAGTTTAAAGTGGACACAAAAATTTTACTTGTCATCACAAAAAATGAATTGCGAAGCTGAAACTTTTAAAACAATTATTAGTAAAAATTCCACAGATTTTAATTAAATATCCCAGAAAAAAGACTAAGTTATCTTTTCCTTCTGTATATAGAAAGTAACGTTACCAAGTCATTTTTACATTAACTGCAATCAGAGAAAGTGTCCAGATGTAGAGAAAAAGTATTATAGAGATAAAAATTTAATGAAGATCTTTAAAAAAAATTTTGTGATTTTTGACATTTTTAAGTCTTTTGAAATACTGTGCTTTCTTTTCTAGTACTAGTTATCCTTATATCTCCTTTGAATTTATAATGTTGTAATCTTTTTCTTATAGGAGACACCCAAATTGTGTGTTTTGGAAAAAATGTGAATGTAAGCAAAGTTTAACACAAAATACATCTTTGTTTTGAAGGAACTGGGTAGTGGCGAAGAGGTACCCAGCTTTCAAAGGTTGCACTGGTACGGATCCTGGGTTTAGAGCCTTTGGTATAAAACTTCACTTAGATTTAACAGTGATGGTAGCCCAGTAGGATGATTTTGGTATTTTTTCCTAGTAGAGCCTTTAAGCCTGATTCATTTGGCTTGTCCAGGGATTCTGTGAGTGTTCTTATATCCTTTAATGGATTTTTTTTTTTTGGTTTTTCTCCGGTACCGGGGACTGAACTCACGACCTTGCGCTTGCCAGGCAGACGCTTTGCCGCTGAGCTAAATCCCCAGCCCCCCTTTAATGGATTGTGTTCTACTTAATGCTTAAATGAGGTGAAGTGCGTACTGTTTTCTATTAAGAATTTACAGTGGTACATAATTCAGTAAACAGAGTAGCTACAAATGACAGATCATCAGGATATGGATATCTGGATCTGGAGCTGTAGAAGTAGTGAAATAATTAATTGTAAACTGTAATTGTCTATAAGATATAACCATCAGAGAGAAGAGTTTAGAGGACTGAACAACCCCTGTTGTAGTTCACTTTCCATCACTATGACAAAATGCCTGCGATAATCAACCTATAAAGAGGAAAGGTTCATTTTTGCTCAGTTTTGGAGGTTTAAGTCCCTGACCAGCTGGACCTGTTGCTGTGGGCCTATAACAAGGCAGCACATGATGGCAGGGGATATATTGTGGTGCAAACTGTTTAATCTCATGACTGGGATATAAAAAAGAAGATGGGCCTTGGGTCCAACTATCTCCTGAAGACCTCCCACGAGACCTCACTTCTTACATTTTCTGCCACTTCCCAGAAGTGATACCATGGGTACCAAGGCTTTAATAGAAGGGCCGTTGGGAGACACTTACCCAAACTGTAACCCACTCCTAGTATTCAGTAGTATGAAGGACCTAAGGAGAAGAAGTCTAGCTGTGCTGCAGAACTTATTGAAAGAATAACTTTAGAGTCTAAATTCCCAATTGAGTCATGGACAGACATTAACCTACTTTTCATGAATGTGCTTATAGAACTCACAACTCTAGGGCTAGAGTAGCTTACAGTAAAATCACAAAGCAGTTTGGATTGCTATATTATAATCGAGTTCACAGCTTTATCATTCTTTCTTTTATCAAAATTATACCACTGAACAGAAGCAGAGGACCTGGAGAATTGGAACGGGACTATATGAGAGGTCTAGATGGCTCAGAGTCCCTTCTATCCCTATGCTCCTGATCCTCTTTTGCTAGTAGAAGTGTTCCTTCGTCTCCCACATAAGGATCTTTCCTCCTTTCCTTGAAGACACTGTCATGTGTTGCCCATTCTCCTTGAGCTCTCTCTCTTCATTCTCATTTCCCACAGCTTATGACTTGGCTTCTACCTGGTATTCCTTGTGGGACCAGTTTCACTACCAAACTTAGAAGAAAGCTCCCACACAAGCATCTAGTATTTCCAGTAATAGTAAAAGCCTAGGAATATATGGGAAGGTAGATTTTGGAGATGCTAAAAAAAATTGAACTTATGACATTGAAACACTTGACCATATTCTTAAGATTTAAAGAATTGCCAGGCATGGTGGCGCATGCCCGTAATCCCAGCACTCAGGAAGCTGAGGCAGGAGGATCGCTGTGAGTTTGAGGTCAGCTTGGGCTACAAAGTGAGTTCAAGGCCAGCTTGAACTGCATAGTAAAACCCTGCCTCAAAAAGACTAAAAAAAAAAAAAAAAAAGATTACTGTAAATGAATTATTTTTGAGCACCTGAGAATTGTTCTAATTACTAGTTTAGCTAGTTAGAGAAAACATCAGCCTCTGTAACTCATATTAATGGATCTGATGTGACATAAATTCCTTGACAAGTTTGTGAAAGAAGTAGAAATGTTAGAGTGAATTTTAATGTGTAACTCATCTACTTTCTTTGTGCCTTGAGAAAGCCTAGAAGATACATCATTTAAGATATTGAAAAACTGTATTGAAAAGTGAATTATATCACTTACAAAAATTATCAGTGATGGAAAATCAGACTATATGAAAAATAGCTCTCTTTTGCCCTGAGATAAAGGTGCATTGTGATGTTATAAAAGACTCACTGAAATGGATTCTGTGAACAAGAGGAATGATGGACTCCAGACTGGCTCAAATGGTCATAGTTGCCATTTCTGGTAGCATAACTGAGGTATTGTGATGTTGTGAAGTGTATATTTTTATCTTTTCCCCTGTCCCTCAAACAAAATTCCTAAAACTCTTATAATTTCCTAAACAGTATATGTGCTGAATAAATTTACTTGTAATATTTCATCTTTGACTTCAATTACCAGCATAGAACTCCTAATCCACTGGAATTTCCTGGTGATGGGAGCATGTTTTATTTTTTAATGAGGCGATCTCAGTGGGTTTCTGAATAGGATTAGTCACTAGAAAGAATCAATTATGATTAGAAACTTGAAAGTTTCTGACTTGGCCCTGATTCTAAGGGAAAGGGAAAAGGAAAGGGTCTGGATATTGAGTTAATAATTGGTCATGCTTGTGTGATGAAGCCTGCACAAAGTTCCTGAACTATGGATGTGAGAGAGCTTCTGCATTGGTGAACATCTACATGTTGGGAGGATGTCAGATCCCAACTCCATGGGGACAGAAATTCCTGTGCTTGGGACCTGTCTAAACCTTGCATTGTATCCTCTGATCTGGCTTTTCATCCTCTGGACACGGCAAACCTTTGAAATAGCCTTTGTAATAAGCAGGCATCAGAAAGTAAAATGTATCATCCATGAGGAGGCGAGGGCATTCTCATCATGTCTCTGAAACATCTCTTGTGTGTTACCAAGAATATTGCTAAGTCAGGGACACTGTATGCAGGGACAGGAATGTGTGGATAGATATTATCTGAGAGACATGTGGAGCTAGATAAATAAGTGTAAGTTATAGAAACTTTTCCTGCCCATATAATAAGTCAACTGTTTTCTGGAGTACTGGTCGTACAATGGAACAAAGTAAGCTAATGATGTCACTGCTTATTTTATAGGTCTTTCTGGCAATTAACTAGTTCAACCTATCCTAACAGGACATTCTGACTATCTTACAGTGACTTCTCTGTTCAGCCTATTGCCACTGGACTCGATCTTTTTCTTTTAGTAATTCTACCAGAAAACCCTATCCTTTCCTGTTGATACTCATCTCCAGGTACCTTTCTCAGTCTTTCAGCAACCTATGCCGCCGACCCACCTCACCTGGGCTGTGAAGAGACAAGTATTTTCCTGGGTGCATTAAGGCACTCCAGCAAATCCAGTTTGAAAAAGGGGACTTTGAGAACATCAGTCTGTAGTCACATCAGATGGAATTGGTGTGTAACTTGGGAACCAGCTACTTAGATTGGAATCTGAAGATGGGGCAGCCCTGTGGTTCTCTGTCCTTTTCCTGTGTAGTCTACATGAACTCTAGTTGACGATAAAATTGAGTTGAATTATAGGATATCCTGTTGGTGTCTGCTGAGGAATTTCATAGGATATGTCAGGAAAATCTCATGTATCTTGTTCAGAAGAGATCTATATTGAGTGTGAAAGTACTAAAAACAGTTTGACTTTTCCTATTTCTTATAGTTCATAAATAGAACTATGTAACCTGTAAGTATATTCCGAAGTGACTGTTAATGATGACATGCTGGGCTTGGAATAAATAAGCCTACTCAAGTTTCATGTAAAATCCAAACAAACTAACCATCAATCAAACAAACCAAGAAATAAGAACTCCAGGGCTGATTAAAGTGGCCATTTAGGCTATCATAATGGAGAATATTGAGAATTTTTCAGCTGTAAGAACTAAGCCATTTAATAGAAGCAGGAACTCAGGAGAAAAAAATGAAAGCATGGTATCAAGGGAAGGTGTTAGGATAATCTTCCACCTAATCTACCCATTTAATAGGGAGTGTCTTGGACACTGACTTTAAACCAATACTAGTCAATAAAACCTTGTTTAATTTATTTGTATAGCCATTCAGAAGGTATCTTGGTCTTAAAATGTGACATGATTTCATCAACTTATCCCAACAGTGGCTAATTTTCAATTGTTGCTCCAGATGTTATCTCTTCATTAGAACACATTAACAGTCTGGCTTCTTTCTATACAGCTTTTGTTTTTAATACATTCCAATGCCAAGAGAACAATAGAAGCGCTTTTCTTTTACCATATAGGGAGAAAAAATAAATTTTCTTCTTTCTACTTTCAGGGCTATTCTAACTCTGAATGTTTGCAAAGTCTTTAGGCAAACTGATTTACTTGCTATTCTGTGAGGCATCATTTATAGCCTTATGCTGAGAGGACTAAAGAATCAGGAAATAACAGATATCTCAATACTTTAATATTCAGTACCATAGGTAGGAATAATTTTCATGGAAATATAGAGGCCTCCAGCTTCATTTACCTTTTAATGGATCTACTATTAAAATACTTCCAAACTATTCCATCCAAATTCAAAGATTAATTGTGTACTATATACATCATGCTACTAATAAAGAGACATATGCTTGGTAGGCTTATGTAGATATTAGAGAAATGCATAGCATTTTGAAGTGAGGCTCTGAATAATGTATTACTCAGAAAAACTACCAGATTTGAGACTGTCCTGTATCAGGGCAGGGATATCAAGAATGCAGCTTGCATTTCGGGATGGCAACCCATGAATGGTAAACTTTGTCAAAGGAGGCTTGGTTTTGGTCTGTTTGTTTAGCTTTCGTAAAGGCAGACATGAGGGAAGAAAAGAAAATGGACAGCATGGGTATGGTTTCATGACAGCGGAAGAAAATCTCAGTTGGAAAGTGTGATCAAATGCAGACCCTAATGACTTCTCTGGATTGTAATCTTGTTTCTCAATGAACATCAAATTAGATTCTCGGAAAGGAATAGCTCTTCTACCAAAATGATATATAATAGTGACACTGTTTAATAGCCATATTTAAGAATGGCAGAGCCTACAGGTTCCAACAGGAACTTTGGTTCTTTATTTGAACTAACAGTAGGAAAATTTTCTACTAAAGGAGACTGAAAGTTCTGAAGGGACCAGAGCAAAATGGTAGCTGATCTTGAGACAGCTTCAAGTAATCTTTGCCTACTAGTATTTAAGCTTGACATTATTCAGATCCTAAATGTTCCCAAAAGTCTGTGTGTTACAGGCTTGATCTCTGCCTTGGAGCCACTGGGGGTTAGGCACGCTGTCCTCCTCTCTCTTTTGCATCTCAGCCATGAGATGAACAGCTTTGCTCCTTGCTGTCATGTGTGGCCACTGACCCACAAACAAGGGGTCTAACCAACCTTGGCCAAAACCTCGAAAACTGAAGTAAAATTTTCTCTTTATAAAACAAAACAAAGGAAAGAGATCCTTGTGAATCAGGCTACAGTACAATTTGTTCTACCCCTTTATTCTTATGACCCAGGGGATACACTGGTGTTAACTATATGCAGCATGTTTGCTTGCATCTGGAAGCCACTGCTGGATGGATCATAGCAGAAATCCCTCGAATCGTGGAGCAAATTCAAAGCCATTCCTTCTTTGAGTTTAAATGGCTGACCATTGGCCCTGCTTGAGTTATTATAAATTTGAATAAATTATGGAGCCAATACGAAAAAAAGTTTGGCACACACTGTAGTACTTTGTTATCAAGAAGTACATGTAGATAGGGTAAATAAATAAGTCATCATCCAAATTAAGACACTTCTGAAAATAAGAGCAACACTATTCAGAATTATACTGAGACAGTGAATTGATTGGTACTTCAAGATGGTATAAATCCCACTAGGAAGCCAGGACATTTTTAAGAGGCCCCCTGACATGTGGCTGCCACTCCCACATCATCTTGTATCAGTGACCTTTGTTCCCTGTAACCTTGACTAAAGAAGACAAAAGTCTAAAGTAGACTTGTTAATCAAACTCAGAGTGCACTGATGCTGTTTAGTTCCAGTCTAGAAAGGGTAATCGTGCCAGTGTAGATCAGGTTGGATATTATGTCTCATGTCCATTTTGTCCAGTAGGACAGATGCTTAAGGTGTATATTTAGAAAGGCTCATGGAAAAGTGTTAATGATTTGGCAGGATAATCCAGAGATTTTTAGTGAACCGAAAAGAGAGATCATGAAGAGAATGTCTGGGAAAAGAAGTACATAGATGATTCTTGTCAGCAAACGTAATGTGAGAATATATAAATATCTGGCAGACACCATCAATCACAGAGGAGGAACCTCTTGGTAATTGGATATGCATGATGACTACTTTGTTTCCAGTTGTCTCCCAATCACCCCCCTGCTTGTTCAGTGAGCTGTTAAATGGTCATGGTGACAGACCAGAGTGGCATTCGCTAAGGCCTATTTAAATAGCGTCACTGTTGAGCGCTCAATTTCTAGTAGTACAGAACAGTCCTGTTCGTGGGGGCTGATTGCTAAGTGTCCGGAAATTTTATGTTAACTAATTACCTCTATTTTTCTCCATGGTTCCCTTGCTATTTTACCTGTTTAATTTCACTACCGTTAATCCTGGTGGTGGACTCCTCTATTTCATCTATTTGTTGCAGGTGATTAAGATGAACTCAAAAGGCCTTGGGCTTCAGCCGCATACAGGAACTGGTGACTTACAAGGCATTCCTCTTTCAGGGAACTAGCAAGTACACTTTCATTCTTTTCAAAAAGAGTAGGCACATTATGTTAGATAACATTTGGTCTATATTTGTTCCCAAATAGTTGTTTAAGTATTGCAAAATGGAGGAAATTGATGTGAACTATGGTACTGAACATTTGTAATGTTTACTGACTTCCTAGCACCTTCTAAATATCCCCCTTCAAATTTATCATGTCATTTTAACACAGAAGAGAGAAATACTTTCCATTAAAGCTAAAATGCAGGTGGTTGGAGGGAAGCCACATGGAACTCAGTTCAGAAGAGAATACCATGAAGAGATCTCATCATAGAGAAATAACTCTTATGAGGTTGATGGAGAGGCAATGTGTTATCAGAAGTTACAGGCAACCCCAAGCTATAATTTTGAATTCTATTTTTGTAGATATAGATGTACTCTGCTGTTTATAGCTAAAGACATGTTCCTGATACATGAATATTGGAGGTAACCAAATATTCATTACCTCAGAGAGGGGGATAGAGCATTAATTTTATCAGCTCTATTATGTGGAAGACTGCTTAGGTTACTCTCTTTGAAAGAGGAGCAATTGCTTCCATTTTGGCTGAGCCTGACCCTATCTTCATGTACAGAGCTGGATGGGTCTTTTCCTTATCCCTTCAACTGGCTTTAAGCATTGCATTTTGGTCTAGCCGAGGTGCTAATGGTGGTCTTTGAAGATGGCAGGCGTGTTTCCCCGACCACCCATTGTTCCCATGAGCCAGCTAGGATGAGGTGGGATGTAGAGCTAGTGCTCCACGCTATAGGCTGGGATCAAGCCTCAAAATAGAGGCCCTGACTTCCGGGGGCTTCAAACATTATACACCAGAGCTGAAGCACTGACCCCAAAACATTGGATACCATCTCAGTTGTGTCATGCAGATTACTCTTTCTGCATATCCTTCTCTCTGCATATGGCAGAGGGGATTTCAGACCTCCTGCCTAGCCCACCTCACAGCACCCATGTACTTCCTGCCATTCTCACAGTCACTCATCCTCAAGCCACTCCCTTTTTCACAAATGAATAAAATCTGGGCTCAGCCTTGGGTCAAGGCCTTTGGTCCAGATGGCCATCTTTGTGGCTGGACATAGGCTCCCTTGGCCCCCCATAACTACAAATACACCTTAGTGTCTTTACTCTCACCATGGGGTGCTCTGAAAGTGGTAGATTGGAATGAATTTACTAGAATTCCAATAACTTTTCATGGGGTTACAAATCCAAACTTCCTGGGCTGCAACAAGGACCGGGAAAGGCTCTTGATAATATTACAAGGATTTTTTAAAAGCAATCTGCCCCAGGTTTAAATGACTGAACAGTTTCACCAATCCCAACTAATGAAGTTAGAATTCCTTCTTATCCAACAGAAAGTAGGCCACATTTCCCCAGTTTAAGATAATCTCATATACAAAATGGAAATTACCAAAATATCTATACCAAAAGAATGTCTTTGAGACAATCATGGTCATGTATGCCTGTAACCCCAACCCTCTGGGAGGCTGAGGTAGGATTACCAGTTTGAGTCTAGCTTGGGCAACTTAAAAAAAGCATGTCTCAAAATTAAAATAAATAAATAAGTAAGGTTTTGGAACAAAATGATAGGAATTAACAGCAGCTGTTATATTACATATTGTTATCTTCAATGAACTTGCTTAGATTACCAGATGTAAGAATGCAAGACTGATCAAACCATTAAAGAGAATAAAAAATAAAAAATTAGAAATGATAGTTTCACTAGACAAGATAATAGGAATTCACCGATGGCTGTTATATTGCATGTTACTGTCTTCAAATTAGTTGTTCAGTCTATGTTGTTGGTATTTTGCTATTGTTCTTTTTTATTATTTTCTTTAAAACAAAAAAAAACAAATAAAAAAATAAAATGAAAGGTTGGACTAGGGACATAGCTCAATGCAAAGGCCATGGGTTCTTATCCTATCAGTAAAATAAATATAGATTTGCCTTTATTTAAATTTGAGAATTTAAATACTTGACTGAGAAGTTGTGAAACTGCTAGCCCCTAAAGCGTTAGAAAGAGTTTCAACCAGAACCTTCAGGACTGGAATGCTTTTAAAAAATATCAACATTATGATGAATGTATGCTATAGAGAAAGAAACGTCATATAGGTTCTTAATGAAGATTGTATATATATATATATGCACTAAAAATAGCATGTCGCTAAGTTCCTAAATGTTTTTTTGAAGGTGGATACCTGTTGATTTTTCAGAGTCACTATAATCTATTGTGCAGTTACTTTTCCAGTTGAAAATTTGAAAATATTTTTAGGCCATAAACATACTATATGGATGAATTTTACAGCAATGATCATGCAGTGGCTATGACTGCATTGGATGTGTGTGGGGTGATGTGTACAATACTGCACTGAACTTGTAAATACCTCTTCATCCTTTCTGGGTTCACAAGTTCACAGCTGATGTGGAACACCTATTAGACATTTAAGAGCAACATAAAAAGACTATCTCTAGAAGGTTGTGTTTATGTCTGGAATAGATCTCCTCCTCCTGAGCAAGCTGAAAGTCCATTAAAAGAATTTGATCTCAGCTTTTGTGAGTTGTTTTCTTTTCCATTAGAGAGCTAGTCTTACAGATGTCACATGAGTAGCTGTTGCCTTAATTACAGGGGGTTTGGCTTTATAATAACCACAAAACAAAACTTGGACATGTGACATGATGACACAGGTGCAGAAATTTCACAGTTAAAAAAGAAAAGATTTAGCACATTCTGCTATCTAGGATAGCTGAACAATATGTCCGAATTACATCTTTTAACACTATCCAGAGAGGGCTAAAATTTAGATTATGTAATAAGCTCTGCTATTTCAGTTCTATCTTTCAGGCAAAGCATTCAATCATTTCGTAGCCCAGGAATATTTAGTTTTTCACAAATGGGATTGTATGATGTGCTAAATCAAATAGTTTTGGCTATACTTTATTGAGATTTACTATGTTTGAACAGCACTAGCAAGTGGTTTTTTCAATATGTTTAATTATTAATATTCTTAATGCCACTCAAACTACTAAGATCCTAACCCTAAAAACTTTTTCTCTCAGTTAACAGTTTCCTAAATAGATTTCATTAACCCTGTTGGCTCAAAGTAAGCAAGCATTCATGGGAAAGCTCTAAGGAGGAGCTGAAGCACAAATCCTGGGTTTCATTTATGGGAAACTGGAATGAAGGTGGTGAAATATATTCAGTCTGATTTTGATGATCATTAAAGCTGAGTATGGAGATTAGTGTTTTTACCTTTATTCTGTTTGATTAAAGAACAAATATTCCAATCTGAATTTTTATACACTTTCATCTATACTCTGTAGATATGAATGGGCTATAGTAACTACTAATTCAAACAACTCTGTTAAATTTATGTCATTTTATGTTTCAGATATTCAATAAACTATTTCAAATTATTTGTTTCTTGGTACTTTCATAAGTAAAATATTCTGGTGGTTCCTAATGGAGCAAATCACCCATATCTCTGCTTTAGGTTCTATTCATAGACCCCTGGGATCATTTCCATGTGGGCTTTTACATGCAAGGGAGCTGTTTCAAAGTGGGGCATGTTGTGGTACTTATGGCTGCAAGCTAAATTCCCTGTCAGGCCTCTCAATGGTGGCATGTTTCAGTTCCTGTTATATATCTTTCAGTAATTATCTCCCTGTCCACCTTTGTTTCCAAAGAATCATCTACTAAATTCCACCAATTTTATTATTTTTTACTATATGGTTTTTCCTTCACATATTCACTGCAAGGCAGGGAATTATTATTATTATTACTATTTTTTTTGGTTTTGCTCCGAACTGAACTCACGACCTTGAGCTTGCCAGGCAGGCGCTTTTGCCACTGAGCTAAATCCCCAGCCCCAAGGCAGGGAATTAGGACATGACAGGCCGGCTGAGAAACAGGATGGAACCTGTCAATGACCAAGATTCTGACTGGAAGCTAAATAGCAGGGTGTGACCTGTCAGTGACAGCTGGCATGTGTGAGCAGAGTAACTTCTGATGGACCAGCTCTGAGAGGATATAAAAGATGATGGCCATTGACTTTGTGGCCACTGCACTCTTCCTGTTGTGCAGTCTTGTTTGTGCAGTGGCCCATCCTAAGTGCCGGACATAGCTTCACTTTTCTTGAGTCTTTGCACTTTTCTTTTTTTACATTTTGTCTTTTTGAGACAGGGTCTCACTATGCAATTCAGGCTGGCCTTAAGCTCACTGTGTAGCCCAGGCTGGTCTTGAACTTGCAACAATCCTCCTGCCTCAGCCTCCAGACTGCTGGGATTATGGGCATGCACCACCATACCCGCCTTCTTTGCTCTTTTCATTTTTGTCTTTTTCTTCTCTTGCTTTAAATAAAAGTTTAGCTGTTTCTCAGCTGTCCCAGCCACCACTTTGGGCAGGTAAAGAGAGCCTAGAATCACTGTATACCCGCCATCCACCAACACTTTGTCCTCACTGATTTCTAGGCCGCAGTTTTGACCCTTCAAATTATGTACTTAAAAACTGGAAATGAATTACTATTATTTAATGGCTAAATTTCAGACTTAGGAAACAAGATTCTACAGGAGATGGTCTGTTAATCATTTTGTCCTCACTGTCTCTATTTTTCCTGTGGACATTAAAAGTTTCCTTGCCTTACATCTACTTTTGTTTACTTTAGGAGTTCTTTTCCATCCCTTCAAAATACAGCTTAGGCAAAATATCTTTCAGCACAACCCTGGTGCCTCAGACTTATTTATTTAGTCCTTTGGGCATCTAGAGTCCTGTGCACAGCCTTTTTTTCTTACATTAATATCATGTGCTTAAATCCCACATTCCTCTGTATCTGATTCCCATCATTCGGCTCATCACAGGTGCTCAATAAATGCTTACTAAAGTGAATTAAACTCCCGTTTATTTCTTACGTGACTCTAGTATGTTCAGCTGACTATTTTCATACTGTCAGTTTCTGGTCATTGGTATTTGTGATGACTTGACCTCAATACATTTCCAGTTTTCTGATTATCTTTTTCTCCCTGTAATAACTGGTATAATTTGCCATTCCTGAAGGTAGATGAAAAATTTTGCTGCAGTTTTGATTTTGGAATATTTTCTTTAGTGCCAAGTAGAAAGCAGAAACTCCTTAAAGAAGCCTACCTTGTTAGCTCACAATCCTGCCCTGTTAGTGTCTTCTTGGGCAGCCTGATGCAGTCTACCTAGGAGGAGTTTTACAGGGAACATTTTGGAGCTAGGGAGCTTCTGTTCTTGACCAGAAATCATTTTATATTGGCTTCCTCTCTTGTCAAAGTAAAGACCTGATTATTGACAACAAAATTCACTTTGTACCTATTTAGCCAAACTGGGCTCTGAGTGAAATCATAACCCGCTTATGGAAGAGTATTTCTGATTTTGAAATGATCATTACACATGCCAAGTTCCTTGTCAGCCATACAAAGGCCTTTCTCTCAATCTGTAATTTAATACCTATAATTTTTGCAAAAAATCCATAATAATCTCAAGGTTTAAAATTTTAATTTTTTGAACCTGTTTTCTTCCAGTCGCTTCCATTTGTAAGAATTTCTCTAAGTGGTATTAAGCTTTCAAAGACATTTGACCCAAGAAATGAGCAGTTAGTTCAATAGTTCTCTACAGCGAGTTAATAGATTTTTATGCAAGTGATGATTTGTAAATTTAAGCAATCTGCAATTGAATGGTTCTTTCAGTTCTTCAAGTAATTAATAAAATAAAGGATGTTGCACTATTACACAACCAAAATGTAACATTCTGGGAGTGTGGTAGTGATGTAAGTTTGTATAACCAGTTCAAAGTGGTGTTTTAAACTGGGTAATGACTTCTCTAAGAACACGGCTTACCTCACTAGTTACAGATGCACAGATTTTCAAGTCATTGTAGAACATTCTGGTTTCTAGAATCAAGACACTGATTGCAAGTGATTTTTCATCTCAACTCAATTTGTCTTTGCATTTCAACAGCTTTATTTCATCCCAGAAGTAAACTCCCTGGGTACAAACAGTTCTCTGTGTAATTTTGATTTGTAAGCAGGTGTATTTTTTAGAAAAATAAGATTTCCCTGAGCTAGGAGAATTTTCCTAATCCCCAAGAATTCTGAAATTAACATCTAACTCAGCAGGAGGGAGAAGTTTGTAATACTTTTCTCTCCCTTTTGCTACACTTAAAGACATACCCCTGCACCTGTGTAAGGTCTACCCTTCAATTTTAGTGTGGATACTCATCAAGTTTCCTCCCACAAAATCCCTTTCTTTCCTGAACATTTCCCTTGAATTATTCCAAGCAGCTTGTGAACATACAATTTTCATATCTCATCTTAAAAAACAAATTGTAGTAGACCAACAAAACAGAAGTCTTGACTTCACAACACCTGCAGCTTTTCCACCTGTTACCTTTTATAGCAAAATTCTTTGAATGGTCATGGCTGTCTACTATTCCTCTATTCTCTTGTCAACTCTCATGCTGACTTCTGGCAACTTAATGTCACTGTGGATTTCAGTTAATAATCTCTCTTCATCAAGCCCTTTGACTTGGCAGTACCATCATCCCCGACTCTACAATGGACTCTACTTAGACTTGCTTTGGTCAATAGGTAGTAGGGAACTGATGGTATGTCAATTTTCAGTCATGACTTCAGGAGCTCCTGTGTTGTTTTCTTTCTTTCTTGGCAACTTGCCACCGTTCTGAGACTGATCCAGGGCTATCCTTTGGAAGCAATATTGTCATTGTTGCAGCTGAGGATATTCCAGAACAACTCACTCCTGGGTTACTTGCTGGGTGACTATGGGCACATGAACTAGCCAACCTGAGATCAGCTGAGCCTGGTCCAGACTAGCAGAGCCACCCAGTTGACCTACAGAGCTGTGAGACATTATAGTTACTTTAAACAGTGGAGTTTTTGAGGTGATTTGGTATATAACATTTGCCAGCTAGCATACTCCGCTAATAGGGCTTTCATTGCTATCAACATCTGAAATGTGCTTATTATCAAGGTCACTAGGACCCCTTAGTTCACTATATAAAAGACGCAATATTATGACCTCATGATACTTGTGTTCTTTCTCCATCTTGCTTGCCTCTTTTCCTCCTCCACCAGATTCTTAAATGTCGGCAGCCACAGCAGTCTGCAGTATCGACTCTGTTTCTTTCTGTACACGTTTTCTTCTATAATACCCCTCAGTGCCGTGGATTTATGTACGGTGCAGATGTTAGCAACTTCTAAATACAAATACCATGACTTTCTGTACCCTTTCTCTCAATTCCAGAACCATGCTCTGAAGTCTTATTTGGTGTCCTTATACTAATATGTAGCAGATACTACAAACAATCTGGCAAATGCTAGCTCTAGTTTTCTGTCTATTAAATCTTGTACAGTTTTTTCCTGGCTTTAGTGCTTATCATTCTCCCAGACAAAAACTCAATTTACAAATACATTTCTAACTCTACTCCTAAAATATATTGCAACGAAGATCACATTTCAGTATTTCTTACAGCTCTGACTCACCATCACCGCTGCTTTTTACAACTTCAGTTACCTCTTAATCGATTTTCCCATTTTCATTCTTCTCTAACTATGGGCAATTCTCTTTACAGTAGACACAACAGCTCTTCAAAGGTTTACTCTAATCACATGGCTTTGGTCATACTCCTCCAATGGCTTCACGTGGCAATTCAAAGAAAATCAAACCTCTTGCTAATACTCAGTATGATCTGCGTAAAGCTTTCTTTGGGGGCCTGGTCTCTGCCTAGTCTTTCTTTTTCACTGTAACAGTGTCTGAGTAACTTTTCTCATTGCTGAGACAAAATACGAACCACATGGAGGGAAGTTAAAGGAGGAGAGGTTTATTTCGGCTCACAGTGTGTAGAGGTTTCAGTGCATAGTCAGCTGGCTCCAAGGCAGGGTGCCACGGGACAGGGGCATCATAGAGGAGAAACAGCTGATTGCAAAGCAGGGCAAGCAGAAGGCAGCAAAGTAGCCTCTTTCTGTCCCTTTATAGTCCATCCAGGCTTGTAGGCAATGCCGCTCACAACCAGTGTAGGGCACCGTTTATCCCAGCATCCCATGCTTTATCCCAGCATCACACACCCTAATCCAGCCACCTTTGAAACACCCACCTATGATCACTTGAGGCTTTGGAGGGACATCTAGGTATGAGCCATAGCAACCAGCCACTCCAGTTTTCCTCATGTTCCTCAAGCACTCCAGAATCATCTCATCATCTCTGTCTAGAGTCTTTGTACTTCTTCCCGTTCCCCAAGTTTTTTTTGTTGTTGTTTTTACTAAATCTTTTGGGGATGGTATCTTTTCATCACTTCAGCTTTGGACAAAAATGGTTATAGTTTTGCAAAGGTCTTTGAGCGTCATCCTAGGTAAAATAGTTGCCTTCTAGAGTCAGAAGATGGGCTTAAAACATATAAAGTTTAATTGTGTCCATAAGTATGTTATACTCTCAGGTTTACATATCTGTGCTATGTGAAAGAAATACCAAATACAATCAACAGTTTTACTTAGAAGGGAAAATTTATATTTGTAAGTGAAAATGTCCTATTTAGAAACCTATTACAGGTTTATCCTTTATGATTTAACTTATGCACTACCTTTCTTAGCAAGCATTCCTTGTCTGATATGAAATGTTAGTCACATCTTCCTATTGGGTATCCACTGTCTGAGTGCATTGACTACATTGAAATTTTAATTGCCATTTGACACACTGTTTCTCCATTAATCTTGATATCCTTTTAAAAAGATCTCATGTCTCCTTCATCTTTGTTCTACTGGAACACAGACCATGATTTTGGCATTTCTAGTCAGTATGTAAAACAAAGTAACCTTAAGAAATACTATTGAGTTGACTAAAATAAATGGGTTTTGGGTTGGGTTGAATTGTATCATTTTATCTGAATATCTAAGCTTACCTGTGAAACATAAAACTTTGGAGGGCAGAAACCTTGTATTATGCTTCTTGTACATTTTTTCAGCTTCTACTATACTGTAATGTATATGTCAATAGTGCACTCTTTGCTGTATTTGCATTTCAATTATACTAGGGGTGGAATCTATGGCACACATATCATTTATTTTTCTTTTAAGACAAAAGATGTTGATATATAAGTTGGCTTTTCTAAACTAAAATCTCAGTATTCAGATTTAATTGTAGTGTTAGCACTTTCTGATAAATGAGTAGGTTTTGGATTATAGCTTGGGTACTCATCTCTAAAATGTTCACCATTATTGATGAGCTTTTATCTCCTACCATCAGGATTAGTTTCTATGTATTATCTACATTAAACTCTCCAAAATGACAATGTTTTCAGAATTCAGAAATCTCATTGTTTTCTTCTCATTTTATACATCTGGCACATCTTTTTTCTGTCCTCTTTAGAGTATTAGGTTCTTGAGCTGGGCATGGTGGTGCACACCTGCAATCCCAGAACTCAGGAGACTGAGGCAGGAGGATTGCTTCGAGTTCAACAGCCTGGGTTACAAAGTGAGCTCAAGGCCAGCCTGAACTGCATAGTGAAACCCTGTCTCAAGAAGACAAAAAAAAAAGAATATTAGGTTCTTTTTGTCATTTTTAATGTTTTGATTAGGCTTTCCCTTTATTCATATTTAAGAATCTGTTAGAAAAATGCATAGTTAGAACAAAGAGAGATATTTATTGGTAACGATTAGATCTGAGGTGTCCTCCAAAAGCCTCATGTGCTTGAAAGGTGATAAGATCATGGGACACTGTGTGCATCAATGGATGATTCTACAGGCGAACCCATAGTTGAATGCGCTGTTCAGAGCTGAAGTGGTCAGAAGTGATGGGTTACTTGGCACATGACCTGGAAGGGTACATATCCTCCCTTGGTTCCTCCCTTCTCTCTGTGCTTCCTGACCATCGTGACGTGGTCAGTTTTCTTCCAGGTGTTTTCACTATGCCCTAAATGCCTTAGAATCAGTCACCCATGCATGAACTGAGAAACTGTGAGCCCAAACAAATTTCTCTTCCTTTGCATTGCATGGATCAGGTATTGTCTTCCAGCGAGGAGAGAGTAACACAGATTCGGTACCAAGGAAGTTGAAGACAGATTTGGTACCAGGGAAGTTGAATCATTGCTATAATTCCCTGTGATTACATGTGGTTTAAAGGCCTTTGTAACTGGTTGGCAGGAGGAGTTTGGAAAGATTCAGAGATACGAGCTAAAGAAGCCTGAGAATGTTATAATCCAAGGTTTCGCAGAGAGAAAGGCTGGAACTCAGAGGAGTAAATTGCTGAGAGAAATGCAGATGGCAAAGCTAAGGCTCAGCAGGTTGCAGTTGGGAACAAGGACCTTCTTGGCAATTGGACTCGAGACCATGTGTGTTATGCATTGGCAGAAAATTTGTCTAAATTCTGCTCATGTCTTAGACTGCGCAAGACTGAGATTAAGGACTGTGCTCTAATTAACTTGGCAATGGAAACTGCAAGGCAGCCCAGTGTTTAGACTACAGCTTGAATATTGCATGTTGCTGTTAGTGAGATTTGTAAAGAGAAGCAGGAACAAAAAGGCCACTTAAATGGTTTTCAGTTTTTCCAGAAAGGAAGAGCCCAGAAAATAGCAGAGGAGAACCTGGTTGCTATTCTAGTTTGTGTCTAGATGTCACCTCAAAACTGCATGTGGTCTTAGGTGGGGGATTTTCAGAGGTGGCTGGATCTAGAGTGTGTAATGCTGGGATTAAGGGTGTGTAGTTACTAAATTAGTCCACTGGTTAGTGTACCACCTGCCCTAAAATGGATAGCCTAGATAAAAGGGGCAGAAAGAAGTTGCTGTTGTCATTTGTGGCTCATTGTTTGCCTTGTGGAATTTCTGACTGCACTACACTGCCACTCATGGCTTCTCATCTGCAGTGTCCCTTTGCCATGTTACTCTGTCTTGGAACCAGTCAACTATGAACTGAAATCTCTACAAACTATGAGCTAAATTAACTTTTCCTCTTTTCACTTTGCATGTCAGGTATTTTGTCTCATTAACAAAAATAGTAGCTAAAACAGTTGCTAAATTAAAGAGAACTCAGGTGTTTTATATTAGGATTATGATCTGTTCTAGGAAAGATGCCTTGAAGGAATCTCAAGAATCAGCAAAATGCCACCCTTTATATTCTCAGAGGCATAAAACAATAAAGGCAAACTCCCTTGAAGATTTTGCTTTGAGGAAAGATCCAGAGGGCACCCTAGTGGAAAAGGGCCACCTTGGGATTTGGTTCCTTGGGATTTGATTCAGAGTGTTTAGCCATCCAGGGATTTAGAGGCTTCTGCAGCTATGATCCAAGGGGGCCTGGATGCCACTTGAGTTAGCTGCCACTTGAGTTAGCTGCAGACCTTGGCATCATCCATGTAGTGCTGATTTTACAGGCCTGTAGGATGCAAGAGCTGTAGAGTCAGGGAGGCTTCCACCCAGATTTCAGAAGAAGACCTGGCTGCAAAATCAGTGTGCCTGAGAGAAGGCAGTGTGTGAAGCTGTAAGAGCAACCCTGAAAGTGTAGTGGGATCCCAGGGAGTTGGAGAAGCCAAGAACATGGAACACCTGAGAAGAATCAGCCAATGAATAGTCACCTCAAGAGAGAGGCCATGAGAATTGCAACCCACATTGCCACAGAGGTGAGCCACCTAAGCTGGGGTGAGCTCACATCCACCACAATTTGCTGGATGCTAAGCTACAGGATTTAATATTTTCCCTTCTAGGTTTTGGTCTTATTCTGATTCCATTTCTTTCTAGTCTTATTTCCTTGCTTTGGAATGGGAATTCTTACTCTGTGCCATTTTAAAAAGTTTTTAATTATTTTATAGAGAAAAGAACACAGAATAACAGCAGCAAAGATAAAAACAAAACAACACAAAAACAATAAAAATGATACTGAATTTCAAAACAAGACGATAGGAAATTAACAGTGGTTGTCATATTACATATTGTCATCTACCATGAACTTGCTCAGATTACCAGATATAAGAAAGTAAGATTCATCAAACAATTAAAGAGAATTAAAAATAATTTTTAAAGAGATTAGAAACAATCCAGTGCAATCCTGATTAAAGTATCATTAGTATATCTCATATTCCTAAAATTCATCTGGATCCAGAAGAGACCTAGAATAGTGAAAGTAATCCTGCGCAACAAAGGAAAGGCAAAAGGCATCACAATCCCTGACTTGAAATTATACTACAAAGCTACTGTGATAATAGGAACATGGTACTGGCAAAAAAACAGACCTGTTGATCGATGTGTCATTATTATATTGGAAGTTTTTAACTTTCTTTTTTATTTTTATAGGTGCTCACAGGTAAGAGTTTGCCTTGAGTCTCAGGGAAAACTTTGGACTTGGACTTTTCAGAAATACTGGGACTGTCACAATTTTGCAGATGCTTAGAGATAGACTAGATACATTTTTCCTCAAAAGATGAACATGAACCTTTTGGGGGCCAGGAACAGAATGTTTTGATCTGGGGTGTTCCCCAAAGACCTCATGTGTTCGGAAGATAGTAGGATCATGGGGATACTACATTTATTAGTAGATTAATCCATGGGTGAATCCGTAGTTGAATGTGCTGTTAGGAGCTCGGCTTGGTCGGAAGAGATGAGGTTTTAGGGATGTGACTTGAAAGGATGTGGTCCCTCCCTGCCTCATTCTTTTTCTCCTCTTCCTCCTGGCACTGTGATATGAGCAGCTTCCCTCTGCCAGGCTCTTCCATGAGCTGTTTCCTGCCTTGGACCCTACTGACAATGCGTAGTTTGAGATCTCTGAAACTCTGAGCCAAAGTGCACCTCTCCATCTTTAAGTTGTGGGCATCAGACACTTTGTCCAGAGGCAACGAAGTGACTAAGAGGCTTGTTGATAAATTTAGCTAGATCTACCCAAAGAAATAAGGCAAGGAAAAGAAATTTAAAAGGTTGAAATATATATTATTGCCTCTTTACTACTATAACAAATGAACACAACAAAATTTATCATCTAATAGTCCTGGGTATGAGAAATTCAAAATTAATCTCACTGAGTTAAAACTAAGATGTTAGCAGTCTGATTTCTTTTTGAGCCTTTACTTTTCTTTGGCTTCCAGAGCTCCTCAGCATTCTCTGGTTTATTATGTGCTCCCTGAAAAACCCACAATCTCATGCTTTCTTCATCACAGTTACTCTTTTAATCAAATTTTCCTCAGCCTCTGCCTTATATAAATGCTTGTGATTACTTTGGTCCTGCCTGCCTAGTCCAGGTCAATCTTCCCTTCTCAAGATCTATGGTTTAATTTACTTACAAAGTTCTCTTTATAATGTAAGGGTAATAAATTAACAAATACTGAAGACTTAAATTTTGATGTTTATGAGGGGCTGTAAGCCTATCATAGAGTAGAATACACACAGTTAATTATATAGATATTATCGTCTACCTAGGAAACTAAAATATCTACAAATAATTTATTAGATTTTGCATAATAAGAAAATTTATTTAGGTGGCTACATTTAAGGTTTATCTTTAAGATTTAATTACATTTTTATATATCAGGGTGCTTACTAAACAAGGAGACAGAAAGGCAACTTAGATGATGCTGGGAAAATTGGTTAATACATGAACAAAATCTGTCTTCTTCCTACTTCTTATTAAAGAATTAAGCTTAAATTAATGAAAGACTTAAATGTTAAAGGAAAGATTAGAAAAGAAAAACTGGATACTATTTTAAATGACCTTAATAGCAATAACTGTAAAACTGTAACTTTGACTACATTCAAAGACCCTGTCTCAAAAGAAACCATAAAGTGAAAAGACCAAACTACAACCTGAGAGAAGATACCTTCAATATATATGACTGACAAGAGATTAGAAGCCAAAGTATATCTGCAATTCAAGGAAATAAGCCATAGCTAAATAGAAAACTAGGATGAGAATTAAAGATAGTAAATAAATATTTGAAAATAATGCAACCTTATACAAATTATTAGCTCATCAGGAAACTATTTGCAACCATTTAATTTTGAAAACTATGGAGTATGACAATATCAGTTGTGGTAAGGACTTAGAACAATGAAAACTCGCATGCCTCACACATTGTTATTGAGATATAAGGTAGAACTACAACAGTTTAGTATTTTCCTGAAATTTGAAGATGCATACAACCTCTGACCCAGTAATTCTACCAGGGACATATACTTAAGAAACTCTTGCTGTATTTTTTAAAGGGCATAAGCATGAATGTTAGCAGTTATCTGATCTATTACAAGAGAAAAATGTGGATTAAGTCAAATTTCCAATAAGAAGATAGTGATTAAATACAATGCATTATAATCTGTCACTGGATGTTATTCATCAGTTAGAATAAGTGACATACAGAAAAAGTGGGTGAATCTTACATATTATTGATAGAACAAAATCACAGAAAACTATACAGGATGATATAACGTTAATAAAACTCCAGAGCAAGAAATTTAAAACATGTGTCTTGATGGGCATGGTGTTGCATAGCTGTAATCCTAGCTAGCATTCAGGAAGCTAAGACAGGAGGATCACTGTAACTTGAGACAAACCTAGGCTATGTAGTGAGTTTAAGGCCAACCCAAACTACATAGCAAGACCCTCTGTTGTGGTTTGGGGTTTTGCAAGGGGAACAATATAATACAGGACACATATGTTATAAGATTACTTATAATAGTCACCCAAATAATCATATACAAGAGAGTGCAGGGAATCTGTCCACACACTAAAGACCAAAAAATGTAGCTGAGAGCCTGGACCCCATGGTAATTCCACTGCATGAGCCCAGCTGAAGACCTAGAGCCCATAACAATGTCTCCCATGAGTCCAGCTGGAGGCCAAGAGCCCATGACAACATCTCATGCAGGTCTGTTTCATGGATCTGTGCTGGGAAGGCACAGATCCATGAAAAAGTCAGTGGTGGAAGCTAGGAAGTCTGTGCCAGTGGGATGAAGGATCTGTGCTAGCAGGCTGAGGGATCTGCACTGGAATCAGGAAGTGCTGCTCAAAGTGAGAATCATCTCCTTTGAAAAGTGCCACAGCCATCCTCAGCAACGGTTAGGTCAGGAGCTCCTCCGAAGATGAAGAAAGCTGACTTCCCATCAGGAGAGCCAATGCTATGAGCTTCTCCAGGAGACTGAGGAATGCACCATCTTCCCCTCCAGAGCCAGAAAATGATGCTCAGAGTGAGGACTAGAGCTCCTCCAATGTGAGTTGTAGCCATTCTCAGTGACAAAGAGGTCCCGAGCTCTTCCTCTGATGAGAACAGCTGAGTTCATCAGGAAAGCCAGCGTAACAAACACCTCCAGGAAAACCAACAGCTCCCTACAGCTTCCAGAAGGCCCCCAACGTGCTCCCAAAAGACTCCCAACAGCTTCTACCAGCTGCCAACAGCCTCTGTTTTTCTTCTCCAGTTCCGCCTCTTATGTTGCTGGCAACAACCCTGAGGTGGGCCTCCCATACCCAGCACCACACTGGTTCAATTCAGCTGGGCGTTACAAGTTGACTACCAGTTGTCAATCCACCACACCCTCTATCAAAAATACCAAAACCAACCAAATAAACAACACAACAAAAATTTGTCTTGTTATGCACACATATATGTGGTACGAATTATTTTTTTAAAAAGCAAAGAAGTGATAAACAACAATATTCACATTAGTAACTCACTGTAGGTAGAAACAGGCAGTTGGGTTTGGCTGAGAGATAAGAAAGAGTTTACACAATATGACACACTTTAGTTCCTCAGGTCTTACTGCTACTAGATATTTTCTTTGGAAAGTTCTTCAGTATTTGTACATAGCTAGACACATAGACAAGGAAGCAGTCCACTTTGTGTAGCCCCTGTGCTGTGCTTGGTCTTGTCCTGCTCCTAGAGCTAAGGAAAAAGGCATACTCAGGTCCGTGGCTCACATGAGAATAAATGATTACACAATATCACACTTAAAAACAAGTAAATGTGGGTATTATCCAAACATATTGTACTAGGATACATTTTCTGACAATTATCATTGATTATCAGCTAGAGATAAAGGACAACTATCACCAGAATACATGCTTTTCACTTCTTGAATTCATGTTTAGTTCATTTTTCTTTCTGAAGAATAGAAAATTGCTGTACTTGTCTTTCTATATTCCAGAGGAATAATTTATAGTAAGAGTTCCTAGGGTTCCATAAAATCAAAATAATTTCTGCTTTTCAGTAGGTCCCCAGTTTGCTTTGAAACAAGAAATTTCTTTTCTAGAGTAGTCCTGGCCAGCTCCCCTAGTGGGCAGGAAGTGCTGACGAAACTCTTATCACTATTCCTTAGTATCACACATCCTGAAAGTGAGCAGAGTGGAAGAACAATATTAGACACAGCTTAACATTTTGCTAGATTTTTGACACTTTTTCCTCAAATTGATTGTAATACTAACTACATAATTTTCTTTCCTTCAGGGTGGGCCACTCCATCCATTCTTTATTTGAGCCTTCTGCCAGAGGGACTCCTGAGATCCATCAAGGAATATGGGATACCAGTTAGTTACATCATGTTATTTATTAGTAAGTGATTTATGTTTCCCATAATTTAAAAGTTTATTAGTAATTATATACATGATGCTTCTTTATTTCCCTAATATCAAAATTTATCTAAATATGTAGGGAAGAAGTTTGAGTTGTAGAAGATTTATCTCAATATACTGTCAAGGTTGTAGATTATTCTGCTTATACTCTGCATATATTTATTTATCATGTTAAACTGATTATTAGTGGAATTTTTATTGCAGATGAATAAACTGAGATTTAAAGAAACAAGTGATTTAGCTGAAATCAACTGGCCAGTGGGTTGGAGGGTTAGAATTAAAAACAAGCTTTCTGACTCAATGCAATACTGTTTTTACTACCACATGTAGTCTACATGCAAAACCCAGTCCTAGGGCTGATGTGCACTCTCTTTTTTCTGAACAAATAAAATATATTTCACAATGGAAACTGTCAATGAACATGAGATTTGTGGAAGTCTTTTCTTGCATTTCCAACCGGGCTTGCTGGGGCTATATCAGACCAAGGAGTCTTTTTTTTATTTCTTCTTTTTTCAAAATATATGAAGACTTTCTAGATCATGGATTGCTTTAGTTAATATGGACTTCAGTTTGATTATAGAATAATGAGCACGTAACTTTAAAGTTCTTTTCCCCTTAGATTAGACAACATGTGTATTCTATCTTATACTATAGGTAAAATAACATTTTCCTCTCTGTTTATCATTTCAGAAGTTTTATCACTGTGTATCATTTACTCTAATTGTCTTCATTTTAATTAATTAATTAATTAATTCACCCATTCATTCAATTTTGCCTACTAAGGATTGAACAAAGTGCCTTCACATCAAGCTAATTCTGCAGCCCTCTTTATTTTGTGAGATTCTTGTTAAGTTTCTAAATTGCCAGGTCTGTTCGCGAATTTGTAATCCTGCTGCCTCAGCCTCTCAGAGTGCTGGGATCACTGGCCTGCCCTTGGCATCCACATGCCTTTGTCTAGCGTCTTTTAGCTGAAATCAACTGGCCAGTGGGTTGGAGGATTAGGATTAAAACCTTCTTGTCTAACGTCTGATTGGAGCTTTTAAAATCCTGTATGTTTTCATAATTCAGGGGGGAATACTTTTTTTTTTTATCAGGGATAGACTATAAGTTTGTTTCTCTTGATTTATGTTCTTCATATTTGTATTTACTTTCAAAGTGACTCTGCATAATCACTCTGGACTGTTTGCATAAAAGAGATTTTCTAGTGCAATTCTGATTGGATTGAAAATTTTAAAAAAGTCCAAATGAGACTGCCCTAAAAAGTTAAATTTTAGCCATCACATCAGCTATTCATTTTTTCTTCATCTGCTATTTTTTGTTAGTTAACATATGTGATCATTTATTAAATAAGTATTTGATAAGCACATTTTGGCAGTGGTTGTTATTACTGTTCTAGGACTTAGAGTTTAGTTGGAAAGATGAGATATTGTCAAAAAACAAAAGACCATGGCTTCAAAATGTAAAATGAAGATTTTGTTCTTAAGAGAATGTCCCCACCACTCATGTGCTGGGAAACAAGGCTCTGTTTCTTCAACACATGGAAACTTAGAGTTTTCTTTTACATTTGCATATAACAGACGTGACAGTTAACTGATTGTATCAACTTGCATAAGAAATGCCCAAGTAAACTGAATCAGCACAGCTCTGGGTGTGGCTGAAGACAGAAGACCAACCCTGGGTAGGCTCAAATGAAATAAAAGGAAAACAAAAAAGGAAAGAGTGCTTCTGTTTCTTTGGAAGAGCTCCAGTCTTAGCTTTCACTGTGGACAGCATCTCCTGGCTTCCAGCGCAGATTTTTGAGCTGCAAATTTCAGCCGCCTGATGCGGACTCAGAGGGGACACTATGTTGACCTTCAGTTCTCTAAAGGGATCCTGCAGATCTCCATGTGCAGATAGCCACTTTCTACCCTTCTACACCAGACTCTGTGGGCAGACTCAGTAAGCCAACCCTGCAAATACTTACATATTTGTATATCTTACATCAAATCTATTTTTCTAGTTAGCACTGACTGATACAATAGACCCAGTCAGAGATTTATCTTGTGGTCATAGGAAAGGTGGTACCTCAAGTACTTAGGTAAGGAAAGTGAGGTGTTGAATGATTGGCTGCAGAGAGAAAGTGGATGCTATTGTTGGTGAACTTTGGGTTATTTAAAAGAAATATTATTGAAATTTTGAATTTAAAATATAGTATTTAAAATCCCAGTCTGGGACACTGCAGACTGAGTTTCTAGGCGCTGGGAGGCCCAGGGGACGGGCGGGGC
>NW_004955435.1:6239670-6254570 GCF_000276665.1 Chinchilla lanigera
TCTTCCTCTGATGAGAACAGCTGAGTTCATCAGGAAAGCCAGCGTAACAAACACCTCCAGGAAAACCAACAGCTCCCTACAGCTTCCAGAAGGCCCCCAACGTGCTCCCAAAAGACTCCCAACAGCTTCTACCAGCTGCCAACAGCCTCTGTTTTTCTTCTCCAGTTCCGCCTCTTATGTTGCTGGCAACAACCCTGAGGTGGGCCTCCCATACCCAGCACCACACTGGTTCAATTCAGCTGGGCGTTACAAGTTGACTACCAGTTGTCAATCCACCACACCCTCTATCAAAAATACCAAAACCAACCAAATAAACAACACAACAAAAATTTGTCTTGTTATGCACACATATATGTGGTACGAATTATTTTTTTAAAAAGCAAAGAAGTGATAAACAACAATATTCACATTAGTAACTCACTGTAGGTAGAAACAGGCAGTTGGGTTTGGCTGAGAGATAAGAAAGAGTTTACACAATATGACACACTTTAGTTCCTCAGGTCTTACTGCTACTAGATATTTTCTTTGGAAAGTTCTTCAGTATTTGTACATAGCTAGACACATAGACAAGGAAGCAGTCCACTTTGTGTAGCCCCTGTGCTGTGCTTGGTCTTGTCCTGCTCCTAGAGCTAAGGAAAAAGGCATACTCAGGTCCGTGGCTCACATGAGAATAAATGATTACACAATATCACACTTAAAAACAAGTAAATGTGGGTATTATCCAAACATATTGTACTAGGATACATTTTCTGACAATTATCATTGATTATCAGCTAGAGATAAAGGACAACTATCACCAGAATACATGCTTTTCACTTCTTGAATTCATGTTTAGTTCATTTTTCTTTCTGAAGAATAGAAAATTGCTGTACTTGTCTTTCTATATTCCAGAGGAATAATTTATAGTAAGAGTTCCTAGGGTTCCATAAAATCAAAATAATTTCTGCTTTTCAGTAGGTCCCCAGTTTGCTTTGAAACAAGAAATTTCTTTTCTAGAGTAGTCCTGGCCAGCTCCCCTAGTGGGCAGGAAGTGCTGACGAAACTCTTATCACTATTCCTTAGTATCACACATCCTGAAAGTGAGCAGAGTGGAAGAACAATATTAGACACAGCTTAACATTTTGCTAGATTTTTGACACTTTTTCCTCAAATTGATTGTAATACTAACTACATAATTTTCTTTCCTTCAGGGTGGGCCACTCCATCCATTCTTTATTTGAGCCTTCTGCCAGAGGGACTCCTGAGATCCATCAAGGAATATGGGATACCAGTTAGTTACATCATGTTATTTATTAGTAAGTGATTTATGTTTCCCATAATTTAAAAGTTTATTAGTAATTATATACATGATGCTTCTTTATTTCCCTAATATCAAAATTTATCTAAATATGTAGGGAAGAAGTTTGAGTTGTAGAAGATTTATCTCAATATACTGTCAAGGTTGTAGATTATTCTGCTTATACTCTGCATATATTTATTTATCATGTTAAACTGATTATTAGTGGAATTTTTATTGCAGATGAATAAACTGAGATTTAAAGAAACAAGTGATTTAGCTGAAATCAACTGGCCAGTGGGTTGGAGGGTTAGAATTAAAAACAAGCTTTCTGACTCAATGCAATACTGTTTTTACTACCACATGTAGTCTACATGCAAAACCCAGTCCTAGGGCTGATGTGCACTCTCTTTTTTCTGAACAAATAAAATATATTTCACAATGGAAACTGTCAATGAACATGAGATTTGTGGAAGTCTTTTCTTGCATTTCCAACCGGGCTTGCTGGGGCTATATCAGACCAAGGAGTCTTTTTTTTATTTCTTCTTTTTTCAAAATATATGAAGACTTTCTAGATCATGGATTGCTTTAGTTAATATGGACTTCAGTTTGATTATAGAATAATGAGCACGTAACTTTAAAGTTCTTTTCCCCTTAGATTAGACAACATGTGTATTCTATCTTATACTATAGGTAAAATAACATTTTCCTCTCTGTTTATCATTTCAGAAGTTTTATCACTGTGTATCATTTACTCTAATTGTCTTCATTTTAATTAATTAATTAATTAATTCACCCATTCATTCAATTTTGCCTACTAAGGATTGAACAAAGTGCCTTCACATCAAGCTAATTCTGCAGCCCTCTTTATTTTGTGAGATTCTTGTTAAGTTTCTAAATTGCCAGGTCTGTTCGCGAATTTGTAATCCTGCTGCCTCAGCCTCTCAGAGTGCTGGGATCACTGGCCTGCCCTTGGCATCCACATGCCTTTGTCTAGCGTCTTTTAGCTGAAATCAACTGGCCAGTGGGTTGGAGGATTAGGATTAAAACCTTCTTGTCTAACGTCTGATTGGAGCTTTTAAAATCCTGTATGTTTTCATAATTCAGGGGGGAATACTTTTTTTTTTTATCAGGGATAGACTATAAGTTTGTTTCTCTTGATTTATGTTCTTCATATTTGTATTTACTTTCAAAGTGACTCTGCATAATCACTCTGGACTGTTTGCATAAAAGAGATTTTCTAGTGCAATTCTGATTGGATTGAAAATTTTAAAAAAGTCCAAATGAGACTGCCCTAAAAAGTTAAATTTTAGCCATCACATCAGCTATTCATTTTTTCTTCATCTGCTATTTTTTGTTAGTTAACATATGTGATCATTTATTAAATAAGTATTTGATAAGCACATTTTGGCAGTGGTTGTTATTACTGTTCTAGGACTTAGAGTTTAGTTGGAAAGATGAGATATTGTCAAAAAACAAAAGACCATGGCTTCAAAATGTAAAATGAAGATTTTGTTCTTAAGAGAATGTCCCCACCACTCATGTGCTGGGAAACAAGGCTCTGTTTCTTCAACACATGGAAACTTAGAGTTTTCTTTTACATTTGCATATAACAGACGTGACAGTTAACTGATTGTATCAACTTGCATAAGAAATGCCCAAGTAAACTGAATCAGCACAGCTCTGGGTGTGGCTGAAGACAGAAGACCAACCCTGGGTAGGCTCAAATGAAATAAAAGGAAAACAAAAAAGGAAAGAGTGCTTCTGTTTCTTTGGAAGAGCTCCAGTCTTAGCTTTCACTGTGGACAGCATCTCCTGGCTTCCAGCGCAGATTTTTGAGCTGCAAATTTCAGCCGCCTGATGCGGACTCAGAGGGGACACTATGTTGACCTTCAGTTCTCTAAAGGGATCCTGCAGATCTCCATGTGCAGATAGCCACTTTCTACCCTTCTACACCAGACTCTGTGGGCAGACTCAGTAAGCCAACCCTGCAAATACTTACATATTTGTATATCTTACATCAAATCTATTTTTCTAGTTAGCACTGACTGATACAATAGACCCAGTCAGAGATTTATCTTGTGGTCATAGGAAAGGTGGTACCTCAAGTACTTAGGTAAGGAAAGTGAGGTGTTGAATGATTGGCTGCAGAGAGAAAGTGGATGCTATTGTTGGTGAACTTTGGGTTATTTAAAAGAAATATTATTGAAATTTTGAATTTAAAATATAATATTTAAAATCCCAGTCTGCTCACCATTGTTGTCAGTCATTTAGCAGTAAAATATTCCATCAATAGGAAAGCACTAAGCATCTATTACATAGATTATTCAATTTGTTCAGGACAATAAAGCTTTTAGGATTTCAATATTTTCCTAGAGGGGTGAAATATTAAGGTTGTCTGTGTCAGTTGAGGCCTTTGCATGTAGATTCTGGGATGCTAATGTGAGAAAGACCAATTTCCTGATCATTGTGACCACCAACTACAATGCTAACAAACAGTGAAGAGTAGACCAAGGAGAACAGGGAGGTGAAACACTCTGAGAGGAGAGGGAAGGCATCGGAGAAAACTTTCTCCAGTTGTATTGGAAGAATGAGTATAGGATGAAAGGATGAAAATGGTGGAGGTAGTTCTCCAAGAAAAATTGATGTTCACCTAGAGAAATATTTCTTGAGTCATAATTGTGAGAAAGAAAATGCATTAAATGATGGAAAGATGTAAAAGTATGTTTAATATTTAATAAGGTAACACAGCCTATACAAAAAGTAATAATTAAAGGTCACATTAAGTGATACAGAAAAGTCTAAGTGAGTCCAGAAAGAGTTTCTGTATAAGGTTCTATACGTTTGCCAGGTCAAAGACTAAAACACTAAAATTCACAGCATCATCTTCTCTCTATTGAAGCATTTCTTTGAAGGTCATCATGTCATAAATCGTGATACCTTCTTAATCATGTTGATTGGATAGTAATTTCTACCTTATGATGGTGAATGTTTTGAAAATTGCAGTAAATTTAACAAGTTAGCTTAACTTGGAGAGTTGGTAAGTGTACCATGTTAGCTGGAGTCAGTAAAATCATTCTGGCCCCTACTTATCCTATGGTTTATCATCAGCTGTAGTTATGATGTTTGTCAATTTCTTCTGCCTTCCTCTCGGAAGTTGGATGATCTCTACTTCCAATAGATCCTGGATTATTCTACTGCTTTGCATTTCAGCTTCTTAGCCCAAGTTACCACCATGTCCCCCCTGCATTAGTATTACTAGTGTTAGTAATATTCTAGTATTACTCTACTACTCTGGTATTACTAGAGTAGTACTAACCTTGCTGTACTTCTACTGCACTCTAGTCCTACTCTAAGCTGATCTGATGTCACCATTGGTAAGCTTGAGTCCTACAGACATTGTCCTATGGGGCTATTGTGCAAGGGGAAACAATACAATACAGGACACACATGTTATAAGATTATAACGGTCACCCAGAGAATGATATACAAAAGAGTGCAGGAAATCTGTCCATACACCATGACCAAGGAAACTAGCCAAGGGCCTGGATCCCATGGAAATTTCCAGCATGAGTCCAGCTGAATACTTAGAGCTCATAACAATGTCTCCCACAAATCCAACTGGAGGTCCAGAGCCCACGACAACATCTCATGCAGGCTTATTTAACAGATCTGTGCTGGGAAGGCCCAAAGGTCAGTGGTGGAATCTAGGAAGTCTGTGCCAGCAGGATGAAGGACCTGTGCTAGCAGGCTGAGGGATCTGCACTGGGGCCAGGAAGCGATGCTCAGAAGAACCAGAGCTCCCCCAAAAGCTACCACAGCCATGTTCAGCAACAGTGAGGTCCCGAGCTCCTCTGATGATCAAGATGGCTGAGTTACCATCAGGAAAGCCAACGCAGCAAGCTTCTTCAGGAGCCTGAGCTGTGCACCTTCTTCCTCTCTGGAGCCAGGAAGCAATGCTCCAAGTGAGGACCAGAGCTCCCCCAAAGTGAACTGAGGCCATTCTCAGTGCCAACAAGGCCCCGAGCTCCTTGGAGGATGAAAACAGCCAAGTTCATCAGGAAAACCAGCATGACGAGCTCCTCCAAAACAACCAACAGCTCCTTACAGCTTCTACCAGATCCAACAGCCTTTTTCTGCTCCCAACAGGCATTTTGGTTTCCAAAAGCCTCTCTTCTTCTTCTCCAGGTCTGCCTCTTATGCTGCTGGCAACAATCCCCAGGTGGTCCTCCCACACCCAGCACCACACTTACTCAGTTCAGCTGGGGTTATAAGTTGACCATCATTTCAATCCACTACATCCTATCAGAGCCAGAGTGAAAAGAAATCAAATGTTCATTCCCTTCTTAAAACACTTCAGAGGCTTCCTGAACTTAGAAGTGCCCCCATAGATCTCCACCATTATTTCTTAACACACTCTCCTCCACACTAAATATCCATTTACTTTTCACGCATGTAAAATTTATTACTTTTTCAGAGCACTTGCCATTCAGTTTTGGTGCTCCTATTGCTTGTCTCCAGGTTTTCTTACACCTGCTAACTTTCATTCTGGTCTCCCAGACTAGCTTCCCTTCACCTAGTTATTCTCCAATATAGTATCTTTTAAATGTTAAGCATGCTTGTCATCTCTATCAAAATTATTCAATTAATTTACTTTATCTCTGTCTCTCAATAGAATATTGAGATCATAATGTTAGGATCCTTTCCACTGGTTTTTCTATAGTTTTATTTCTGACACCTAGAACAATACTTCTACCGGGTACTCCACATCTATTTGTTGGATGCATGTTAAATTATACTCGAGATATTGTCTTCCTGTTCATATTCTATACTTTGAGGAGGAGTTTACAACTGTAGCTTGTTTCCCAAAGGCTGAAAGGAGAATTAGTTTCACTGGCATTAGGATCTAACATACTCTTTAGCTCAGCATTGATCAAAGTTTCTTTTGTGGTTTAGAAGGACTCTGAGCTTATGATTTCAATACTTAATGTCCATGAGATGAAACCCATCATTGGTGGTAATTCAAAATAGCTCACAAAGCAATGAAAAAAGGAAACACAAGATGAAGTTACCAAGAAATTATAAATGTTTCTATGCTCTGCGAAAGTAAAAAGAAAAAAAAAAAAAGGAATAGTGAATATTGAACTTTTAAGGGTCTTCTGTATTATGCAGGATATAAAGTATATACAAATTTAATATTATCTTTTTAAAATTTAAAGTAACAATGTTAGGTTTGATGTGGGAACAACTACAAATGGAAATGCACTGTGAGCAAAGTTTTCTGCTTATTTCAACAGAAGTGTTGATGTTATTTACCATGCATTGCAGCACCATACTTTGTATGTAAATTTATAATTATTGCTTGTTTGAAACATCCTGTTTCTGCTACATAGCTAAAGTAGTTTAGGGTCTGTCAAAGCTTTACAAAAGATTATTTTATGTCACACAAGCTTCCTTGAACAAGTGGTAGAAACTCTGTTCAGCTTTACTGAAACAGACACATCAGCTCACAAAAATAGAAGCTTCGGGAGGGTTTCATGAAGATTCTTTTTCTTCCATAGATACATATGTGTCTTCGTTAATTTTCTCTTGTTGCTGGGACAAAATACTTGACACCCAAAATTGAAGACGGAAAGGTTTATTTGGCTCACAGTTTGTGGAGGTTTCAGTCCATAAACAACTGGCTCCAAGGCAGAGTGGCACATGGCAGAGGGCAACAGTTCATGGTGGTGAAGACAGCAAAGGCAACCAGAGCAAAAGGGAGGAGTAGAAAGAGCAAACCTCTTTCCCTCCCTTACATTGTATGCAGGTTACCTGCCCCCAGGCAGCTGTAACACTCACACCCATAATCCCAGCATTGGATCTTGAGTTAATCACAAACCCTAGAAGCCCGCCTCACGACTGCATGAGCCTTTGCAGGGACATCTAGACATAAACTATAGCAATATGTTTCTGCTTTTCTTGTTATCATTATCATTTACTGACCTACAGAGAGCCAATAAGGACTAAAGCTAGAGTTATATTCCCCTACAGGAATAGGCAAATCTAATTTGTCCTATGTGCCTGTTTGTTCATTTATTCAGCACTTATTTAAACAATGTTGATTGAGCACATTTTATATCAGGTTAATTCTGAAGTTTTCTCCTGACAGTCTTGGCTAAGGCTTAGCTGGTCAGATCAGGTGGGAGAGTAAAGGGTGCTACTATTGATATGGATTTGGAAAGAGTTCTGAAAAGAGGAGCCATATTATTTCAAGTTATAGAAAGATGCAAAATTTGATGAGCAGAGACTCATAGCTACAAAATTATGAAGTTTCTTCATAACTTATAAACTGGGTATGAAGTTCAAGATAAGCTGACAACAAACAGTAAAAGAATCAACATTTTCTTTTCTTATTTTAAACAGGAAAAAGTAAAAATAACAATAAAACAGTTTCAAAATAGGCTAGTAGGAGAGTAACAATAATGAATACATTTCATGTTGTTATATTTATAGTAGTTGTTCAGAGTACAAGATATAGGCACAAAATATTGTCCAAAACATATTAGCACAAACATTTATTTTTAATGAACTAAAAGAAACTAGCTGTATAACTGGTGTTACATGTATTTTTTCATATATATATATATAATATATATATAGTATATATATATTTTTTCCTTTTCCCTTCCTTCTTCTTTATCCTATCAGAATTTTTCTTTACAACAGTATTTTCCCTATTTGCAATATATGTTTTATATTTTGGACTTTATTTGTTCATTCAGTTTCTCACACTAGTGAAACAATATGATGTTTAAATCAGACCCATACATGTGGGTCTGATTTATTTCACTTAGATATGGTGTGGTCTCAAGCTGCATCCATTTACCTGTAAAAGTCTCAAATTTATCCTTCTTTACGCTGAGTAGTACTCCATTATACTAAAATAATCACATCTTTTTTGTACATTTCTTGCTTGATGGGCATTTGAGTTGTTTCCAAGATTTAGCTATTGCAAATTGTGCTGTTATAAACATGGATGAATACATATTGCTGTGGTATGATGTTTTTAAATCTTCTGGGAAAAGTACCCAGAAGGGGAACAGCTGATTTGAATGGGACCTCTGACCCTAGATTTTTAAAGAAATTTTCACACTGATTTCCACAGTGGTTGCACCAGTCTACAGACCTACCAACAGTGGAACAGAATTCCTTTTTCTCCACAGCCTCACCATCATCAGTGATTTGTTGATTTCTTGATGCTAACCATTCTTTCTTAGTATGTAATTAATGAAGAAAAACTAAGTAACAAGAGGAAGACCATTTCAGACTGTTGGTACACTCTGGACAAGATGTTCTCACCAGTGAACTGGGTCACAGCGTGTTCAAAATAGGCTCTCGATCTCCTCCTGCTCATCATTATAAAACTTGAGAACAGCAACACAGGCGACTCATTTGAACCCAGATGAGTTGAACGCTGAAGATTGTTTTGGCAAAATAAACATAGATCCTTCCACTGTCATTGATTTTGGATATTATAATATAAAACAATGAGTATATTGAAAGGAAAATTATGACCTCCTTTCCTGTCTTGGCATCACATTGACGAAGTTACTTTCTTTAATTACTTCAGGAACTTACTGTTGATCTCAGGAGTTTTGATGCCAGTTTTAAGTCATGTAACACTGGGCTGCCTGTTTCACCTCTCTGTGACTCAGCAGTGGGGGTGGGAAGAAGAATGACTCCCCCTAAGTGTTAAGATTTTTTAAAAGAGCTGGGTAAGGTGGTGCATGCCTGTAATCCCAGCACTCTGGGACGCTGGCAGGAGGATCACAGGTTCAAACTCAACCCCTGCTACTGGGTAACTAGTTGAGTCCCTGTTACAAATTTAAAAAGACTAAGGGATGTATCACAGTGTGTAGGTCCTGTGTTTGAACACTATTATCACAAAATAATTGATGAATGCATAATAACTAGGCTATATACTATATATTATCTTATACCTTTTATTCATTTACCCTTTTTAAGCCTTTATTTACCCTTTTGTGGTTATTTTGCCCTTACCTAATTTGTAAGTACCTTAATGAACTGTCTTTTTTCTGTTCTTATATCTAGGGATGTACCCAGAAAAATGGGTACATATTATTGAATGAAGCTGATGATCATTCATTGGACTAATATTAATGACTCAGGTTAACTATGATTCATTCTTGCCTGTGAAGATTTGGGGATGGGAGGTAATAGTAAGCATTTTCATGATTACTTCCTCTCTTCCTTTAGGAGCAGATACTGTTTGTTTTCCCCCTGTCATAGTCCCGTAGTCCTAAACTATACTCATTAAGGACTTCCTGGTATTAGCACCAGACTCTATTTCTGAAGGTTGCTTTCTAGGTGTAGAAATATATTTAGCCTATAAGGAGATTATATGTTTCCAGAAACTATCTTCAACCAGTGAAGGAACACCACATGTAGCAAAAGATCTCCTTGTACTGGCAGACGTGCTCACTTGAATTTGTATTGCCTGTCTCTTTTCTCACTTTAGGAAGCTCACCAGGTTGCAGAGTGTTTTATTTAACTTTAATTTCTAAGTAGACATCACACAGGGAGTGAGAGGGGCCCAATGTGTATTCATTCATTTCTTAGCATCCAGCATAAGTAGACCACTGCCTTTACTTCCTGAGCTGGAATCGTGGAATGCGCACATGGATCTTAAACAGAAAGATGGGGCAGGGAGGGAAGGCAGCAATTTGAAAACAAGGGTGCTTCAGGGAGGAGTGTGTGGTTTGGGGATCTAAAATGAGGCCGTGCTTTGGATAGTTTCTGTGGTGCATGAGAGTCTAAGGTTTCATCAAGGACAGGCAGGCATAAGAAACACATTCTAAATGAGGCGTGTGTTAGACTCTCAATAAATAAGACAATGAGTAAATTTTAAAAGTATGGAAAGTTGGAAATATAAAAAACAAATTTGCTCATTCATTTTAAGAAAAGATATGTAATGAAAGTATACTATTTTAATTTTATGGAGAAACAAAACTTTCATTATCTTGGGTAATTTTTGGCCAAAAACTGAAATGCACGTAGTAATGCAGATTCAAATTACTTATTATTTACATAGTACTTATTATTGCATATACTTATTATCCCATATTAGTAGTCATAAATTTTCAATAATGTGGAAGAGGAAAAATAAGCAAAACAAATATTATTTTTCCATACTGTTTACATAGGAGTTCAATCACTTACTTTTTCTTAAAGATTATTATCAGCCTTTTTGTATATTAAGTATATATTTTATATTAATTAATTCATCATATCTAGATCTATTTCCCTTTAATGTTAGCAAAACACCCAACTATTTTATTTCATGTTATCTTTTTTATTTGTAAATATAAGGTTACATTAAATAACTTTGCATTGAGGGTCTTCTTAAAATATATCTACATTGTCAGATTACAGATAAGCATGTCATTTTCTAAACACGCATTCTTGTTTTCTGAGAGGGAGTTTGAAGGTCATATTTGAAGGTCCATGTCCTTCTGGTTTTATGAGTATATGTATACTTAGCTAATGATGTTGACGTGTTGTATGTCTATTTACACCATCTCAGGTTTTCCCAAATGATGAAATGCCTGACCTACTACCATTAAAAGTGCAATTAGAAGACAGATGCTATCATAAGGTGCTAATAACTAAACTGAATAGAATCTTGTTATTACAGCATGTGCACATGCTGAATATTGACTTCAAATCACATTGGATTCATTATTCCTTCAGGAGATGAAGAGTCAAGACAAAATACATTTCAGTTTAATATTTTAAATGGTCATTAATAAAGAGAGAGAATGAGGAATACAAAAACTTACATGGAGAACAAATAAAGGAAAATACAGAAAAAGACTTCTAATATGGGACTTGAAATTCTTATAAAAATCTAGGAGATACATGAGCTAAGATGAGCATGAATATGGAATAAAAAATATGAACTATGCATTCTTTGGGAATATTGGTCATCTCGTTTCTATTTGTGACCAATATTGTGGTAATGTATTAAAAGCAGCCATTTGCAGTAGATAAATACATCTACCAAAGCAATGATCTCAACAGTAGTTATGAACAAACAGCAGTTTACTCTGATGACTTCAAAAATCAGTCAAGCAGTTTGTTTGATGTACTACATGCTCTTTGAAAATCTGATTGGGTAGATAATTTCATTGCTCTCTGTTTACATAAATTTGGTTTTCTTAGTTGTCTGTGAAGCTTTCCACTAGGCATCTATCAGAGGGAATGTACCCTGTTGACATAAAAAGCACTCAAAACCTTGAGCAATGTCTTCTCCTTCTGTCTAGGACTACCTTAACTCAAGGCTCAGGTTAATATCACATGGGAAGAACTACTGCCACCCAGCCGTATTGATATTTATTCTTCACCCCATCGAATGGATTTGTGGGACATCTGATAACATTTGCATCAGGTGGATATTAACCTGTGCTAACCTTCTGCATAGCTCTTGGTCTTAAGATATTGAAATAGACTACTAATGTCTTTCACTTCTCTGACTCTAATTGGCAGCCTTTCTGTGACGGGTGGCTTTTCCTGTTACTACTGTACTCTGTCGGCTGTAACTCAGTTTCTGTGATCCTAGCTCAGTTTCTTCACTTTTTTCCTATCCTTACTGTGAGGTTTGGTCTTCTTATTCATTTAACAAATTTTTAAAGCGAAGCTTTGTGTGTGAGTATTTCTTCCAGATTCCATGGAAACAGCAGTGAAGAAAACAAAGTGTCTGTTTGTAAAGTTTAGTCTCTAGTCGGGGAGAAGACATACTAAACAAATTTACTCTGCAGACATTAAAATAAAGTAGGTTAAGGTCAATTTCATAAAGAGTGGTAAGGGGAATCTCTGGTGTACTCACATTTGAACAAAGTTGGAGGCAACTGAAGATGAAAACATTCTAAAAATCTGTGGGGAAGAAGGTTCCAGGTGCAGCACAAGGAGAAATGCCTTAAAGTGGGAGAATTGTTAGAGATTTCAAGGGACCTACAGTAGTCAGAGAGGAAGGGAAATAAATGGGTGAAGACAGGGAAATATTGGAAGAGTTTAGCAGACAAATCAAATAGGGTCTTATAATCTGAAGAGTTCTGAATGAGAGAAGTAATTCAAGGATTTTGAGCAACACCTTAAAATTCTTCTCATGTTGCTTTTTAACCCTTACCTCAATAGCTCCTAGATAGGCTGGCTTTTAACACCATTAAGTAATCTGACTTTTGCTTAATTTTGTGCAAATGGAAGCATATACTGTGCCTTTTGACTATCTAACTTATTTCACTCCAGTTATACTTGAGATATTTTGTATTATTGAATGTAATCATAATTATCTTATATTCATTTCTGTACCAGCTTTTATTGTACAAATATGCCAGTTTGTTTATGCATTCTTTTAATGATTGACATTCAGTTTCTTTTGGCTATCTGGGACAGTGCTGTTATAAATTATTTCCCCCACATTTGTTTGGGGTGACCACGTGTATAGGTACAGTGGTACCTCACTTCATGAATTTATCAGTTCAATGTTGTTTTCATTCTTACACAACTGAAGCTACCAGCATAACATTGGTACCAGAAACAGTTAAAACTTGGATATTCTAAAGTTGGACAGAAGAAAATAATCACCAACAATACATGGTCTGGGTGCAGCCATCCTGTCTGCTCTCTGACAGCCGAAGGGGTGCTTTTTCCCTTGCTCCAAGAAGATCATATTTACTTGGCTTAGAAATGGAATGTCCTTCCATCAATTCAGGCTGCTGTAATTCCTCAGGATACATACATATACATCATACATACATACAGGATACATACGTATACTTTGAACATGTTCTAAGTTTCCATTCGCCTGTGATCAATTATTTAGCAGGAAAGTGGCACCATAGCTATTAGGTCTGTAAGATATGACGAGACCCCCTGCAAACTTTTCTCTTTGAAAAGCAAAATTTTTCTGAAAAAGTGTAACCAAGATTTTTATCTTAGCCACAGAGACTCACTGATGTGGAATGATAACATCAGGAAACGGGTCTGGTCCCTGAGCATCATGAGTGAGAATCTCACATCTTATGCTCCACAGATCTCTGCAGATTCTGATATAGAGACTTACCTGCATTTTTCCACCTTTACTCCACTGCACTAAGAAGTTGGAAAACAAATATTAGTGTTAGGTACATGAGTCTAATATGTTTTCAAAAATAATATGGAAAAAAGCAAATAATCTTTGCAAAAAAAATGAATAACTTCCTTTGAAGGACACAGGAGAAGGTTGCAGAAAAAAGATTTTTCCGAGATTAAAATGAAAGAAGGAGAAAGGAGAAAGTTATCAGAGGACTGGCAAAGAATCAATGGAATAATCTTGGTGAAGTTTTTCAGAAAAGGACAGGACCAAAGTAAGAGTCCTGGCTAAGATTCTTTGGATGCTTTCTTATACCCAGTGACTGATACTCATTTCTTTGGCAGTGTTCTTGTCGGGTAACTCCAACAGACCTTCTCTATGCTAAATGGTCATCATCCCCACCCAGCACTTTTAAATTTCAATAAGTGGACAGTGTGCTTATTTCCTAATGAGGTTGTCATAGAATCACCTGTGGGCTTGTTCTTGTAAGGCAAGAAAATGAGCAAACAAGATAACTGCTCACCTAGAAAAGTAGTTGATGGTCATGTTATCTTGTCATTTTTGGAGTGCACCAAGTAATTTTAATTACTGCTGCCATGCTGACCTTTCCCACGCGATAATTCCTTTTCATTCTTCAGGACCCAGCTCAAATGGCATTTCCTCTGAGAAGCCTTTCTGAAATTTCTCAGACAGAATATTTAACTTCTCCCTTAGTGCTCCTGTAGTCCTTTTCGTGTGGCCATTCTTATAGACTTGGTTACATTAGTTTGTGAATTTTCATATGTATTGTTGGCTTCTCTGTATCCTTCTTTAGAGTGCCATCTTATTCATGTTTTTACTCCTATATATGGTACTTGAAATAGTAGGATTTTTAAAACTGTTGTAGAATGAATCTATCCATTGCTAAATATGAATAACTTGAATGTTCTGATACAAAATGAAAATATGGGGCCCGGTGTCCAGTAATTGTTCAGAATTTCACAAAAATAACAGTGGAATACTAAAATGAGTGTGAGGCCCCCTGAGCACAGGCCTGTGGCACTTCTTAGGTTGTACATCAATGAAGGTAACCCTGAAGAGAAGATAGTCTTGACTTCGGCTACATCTGAAGTATGGTATAAGTTCTATCATATTTTATTGGCCCAGATACAGAATTTATACTACTTAGTAGTCCATGGTTTGATATACTTATAGTGCATTGTAGTGGAACATCATAAAGAACTGCCCTGTGAAATTCATTGTACATAAATACATATACATGTACTGTATATTAGTCACTTTCCTGTTACTGTGACAAAGTACCTTACATCTGTAACTTAAAGAAGGGAGAGTGTATTTGGTTCATGATTTAGAGGGTTCAGTCCATCGTGCAATGGCCCCAAGGTGGAATGGGAAGGCAGAAATGCACAGCAGGGCAAAGTACTTAATCTATGGCAACTAGAAAGCACAGTGGGGGAAGAAAATAAGAAAACAGAGAAAGAGAGGGAGAGA
>NW_004955435.1:6254670-6270240 GCF_000276665.1 Chinchilla lanigera
AGAGAGAGAGAGAAAGGAGCTGAGGACAAGAAAACTCCTTTTAGTGTTATACTTCTAGTGACCTACCTCTTCCAACTAACTTTTCCTTTTTTCAGTGCTGGAGATTGAACCCAGTGCCTTCACTCTTTTTTGTTCTTTAAAATTTGAGATAGAGTCTTGCTAAATTGCCTAGGTAAGATAGAAATTTCAGTCTTTCTGCCTTAGCTTCCCAGAGTGCTGGAATTATTTGTATGTACTAGCACGCCCAATTTCAAATCCCAATTTGTATGAGCATGATCAGCAATGAACTCATCCATGGATTAATGTATTGATGATTATATTTTCCTATGATCCAATCACTTTCCTAAGGCCCAATTCCTGATGACACGACACATGATAATGTTCCACCCCGACCAAAAAAGGCTTATGTCCATCTCATTATACAAAATACATTTAGTCTGTCTTCAGGAGTTGCCAAAGTCTTAACATCTCTAGCATTGCTGAGTAGTCCAAGTTGAAAGTCTCTGAGACACAAGGCAAACTCTTAATTGTGATCCTCTGTATAAAGAAAAAAAAGTTAAATACTGCTGACATGTGATGACACAGAATAAACATTCCCATTCTAAAAGGGAGGAATGGCCTAATAGAAATAGATTGAACCAAGGAAAAACCAAGACCAGCAGGGCAAACATTAAATCTTGTGGCCAAAAGTTCAGCACCTTGGCAAGTTGTGGTAAAAGGTGAGCTCCAAAGGGATCGGTTGTAGAGCTCTGCCCCTCTGACCTTGCTTTTTTCAGCCTCATGAGCTTTCCTTTGGGTTTTCTATGATCATTGTCTGTGACTTTCACTACAAAAATTCTAAGTTTCTGGCATCACCAACATTCTAGGGTCTCCATGACACTCTCAGCATCACTCTTATAGCTTCATGCCTCACCCTTTCAGGTACACACTGCCTGGCCTCCCAGTCTTCCTCTGAAATCTGGGGGAAACCTTCCTGATTCCATAAATCATAATTCTGTATGTCTGAAAACTAGAAACACATGAATGATGTCAAAAGTCTACAAATGATGCTAAAGCAGTAGCCTGCCCCCCTTGGACCAAGACTGCAGCAGCCTCTGTGTGCCTGGATAACCAAACTTGGGGATATTTTTCCCTATATGCCCTTGAATGAGTAGGGTAACCCAGGGCTCTCTTCTCAAAATAGTATTCTCAAAATACAGTCTTTGTTTTATACTCTTGAGCAGGAGATGGAGTGGAAGTGTACCTAATCCTCTGATATCTTCATGCCATCTTTCCCATTGTCCCAGAGCAACCTAGCTGGCTTCTTTTTATCATGACCACGTTTTTAGCAATCATACTTTTCTTGGTCCCAACTTCACACACACTTACTTCCTTTCTGGCCAAGTTGCAAAATGTTCACATCTTTTGGCTCTGCTCTTTTGCTTCTGATTTTCACTGTAGATCTGGCTAAAGGTACCCAGCACTGTCTGTGACACAGCCTAAATGTTGGAATACCTTGAAGTTTCCTCTACCAGGTTAATTAGTTTGCCAATTTTTTTTTTTACCATGTATTGAACTCAGGGCCTTCACACTGTGCTACATCCTCAGCCATTATTTTAAGTTTGTAAACTTAAAGACTGAGTCTCACTACATTATTATGTAGCTCAAACTGGGCTCAGACTTATGAATCTTCTACCTCGTTCTTTCAGAGTAGTGGGAATACAGAAGTGCACCGGCATATCTGAGAGTCTGCCACTTCTAAATTCAGCCTCACTTGAAGTCTTAGGACATGGAGAAAATATAGATAAATTCTGTGCAGAATATAACATTTATGGTCCCCATTTTCAATAGAGTGTTCACTCCCATCTAAAACCTCATAAACCTGCCTTTACTGTACATTCCTAACAGTGTGCTGATCTTCTGGGACCCTACCAAAACTGAGTTAAGAGCTATTTACTGAATATATACTATGTGCTAGATTTTGGCCTAATGGTAGACATATGTGGTTGTAAAATAAGACATGAACCATCCAGAGAGAAGGTTTGTATTAATGGAATAGATGCTGAAAAGTGCTCAGCAAGTTGCAGCTGCTGTAAACACTATGACATGACTGTGTAGCATGAGATTCTGAACTTTCCTGAGGAATAAGAAAGTCTTCTCTGAAGAAATGACATTTACACTGAGTTTGAGCTGAATAAGAAGTACTAGCAGACCAGAGATGGAGAGGACACATTGAAGTGGGAAGAAGAAATAGAAAGCATGGAAGGAATCAGCGAAATAATAGTGGAAGACAGAAAGAGCTGAGTTTCCTATTAAAAAAAGAAAGTAGAAATAAGATGGGAATAAGAATCCTTGAGAAAAAAGAAGTAAGACAAGAAAAAAACCATAAAATATGATGCTGGAGAATAAATAGCATTCTGGAAAGTAGAGCACACGCAGACACTGAAAGTAACTATAAAAAACCAGAGGAATGGAGGCTAAGGTCCATGAATGCCAAAAATTTCTGGGGAAGGATATTGAAGACAGAGGAGGAGAATAAAAACAAATTTGGAGCCAACACTGATGTTCACCATTGCTGTATTTTTTTGTGTTGCTGCTTTATCAAATGTAATGGTGTAAAAACAATACAAATCTACTATCTTCCAGTTCTGGAGATCAGAAATCTGCCGTGGATTCCCCGGAGCTAGAGACAAGGTGTTGGCAACACTGATATGTTCAGGAGGCTCTAGGGGCGAATCTATGTCTTTTCCTTTCTGAGCTTCAGAGGCTGCCTGCTTTCCTTGGTGCATGGCTTCCAGCCAGCAACCTCATGACTCTGCCCTCTGCTTGTGTAGTCACATCTCCTCCATCTCTCCTGCCTCTTTCACTTCCAGGCATCTTTAATGTGCTAATATTAGGACCACCTAGATACTCCGGTGTGCTACTGTCATTTTATGATTCATAACTGAGTCATATCTACATAGTACCTTTTGCCATGAAAGACAACATTTTTAGTAAATCTCCAACACTGTTTAGTAGATCTACTAACACTTATTTACATGTTGCAAGGGTTAAGGTATCCATGGAGGAAGGAGTGGGTATTATTCTACCTACAATAGTTTTTAGGCAGAATTTAGATGTTTATATTTTTTAGAGTCAATTTGTTTAGATTTTTATATAGCATATTCTATTGTATCTCAAAAAGAAGATAGACACAAAGTTGAAAGTATAGCACAAATTATTTATGTTAAGAAATAGATGCTTTTTCATCTTTAACGTTGAAGAAATCTGATCTCAAATCTTGGATGCATCATGTGTACTACTAATATAACCCTGAGCCATTATTAAATCTTTCTGAATTGCAGTTTTTGTTCCTGGTAATACAAATAATGTTTCAGTATAAGATCTAAAGTCACAATTTCAGGTGATGCACTGCTTTGACATGAGATGAAGCTGAAAAGGGTTCAGGTCCTAATCGAAGTTCTCCTCTCCACTTTGTTCCTACATAGAAGGGCCCTGCATCAAATAGTCTTCTATGTCAAATAGACTGGGTGCCATTCCAACTTCATGTTTGGTCTTGTGCAAACTCACAGAATTATACAAAGAAGAAAATGACATCTTCCTACAGGAACCAGGAGTACTTTGCCTTTGTACTGTTGTAAAGAATGCCCCCTGCAGTCCTTGATATTCACTGTTCCCGCACACAAGCCCCACAGGTTCTGTATGATTTGGGCTTTTTCTTCCCTGGGCAGTGAGTACAGATGAATAATAAACTGTTGCCTGTCTGTCTGGGGCTAGATGTTATGTGTTCAACTGTGATGACTAATTGATTCTGTCAACGAGTAAGAAATGCCTAACTAGATAGGTTCAGCATAGTTCTGCATGTGGAAGACTCATCCTTGGGAGAATTATCACCAGGATGGCATGGAAAAGGAAATGAAGAAGGACTGATTGCTTTTGTTTTGCCAGAGGAGCTGAAGTCTTTGCCTTCATCTTGGGCCTTATCTCCTGGTTTTCATTGCAGACCCTTCAGTCTCTGTACACAAATAGACTTCAGATCTAGACAAACAGTTCTGTAGCTTTCATTTATGAAGAAATTGCTCTAATGGTTGAGATCTTTCTTAAAAATCCAATGGTACAATAGATATTGTGAAAGGGAAAGAAATTGCTCAAAAGGAAAGAACAGTTTGGATAAGGGAATGGAGAAAAGAAAGAAAGAAGAAAGGAAAATATATATATATACACAAGATAGCTAAGATAATTGTACTACTGGTTCCTATTGGTTTATTGGAAGGAACAGTTAATGTTTAATTTTTTAAAATAAATTTTGCATGTCTATATCTGGCTATCTGAACTACTACTTTGAAAATAACAATGTGCAAGGTAACAACCACTGTTGTCTTTTTATCATCTTGTTTTAAAATTCTGTATCATTTTAAAAGTTTTTATTCTCTTTAAAATAAAAAAGAGTATATCCAAATTCAAGACTCTCCTGTAAATGGGAAGAGAAATGAAATAATATTGGACTATGGAGAGTTGTTCATTTATTTTTTAAAATTTCTGTCCTGCTTTCAGAGAATCTAAAATATAGCATCATGTTTTCTCTGAAAGGAAACTCAGAGTGGTTCTGAATGTATGTGCTGCTGGTCAACCAAATCTCCAGGATTATGGAGGTAAATCTATGGAGTTAAATCTCTATGACTATGAATTTCATAGTCAAAACATTGATTAAACACAGAAGGATATGGCAGACATCAGGGGAAAATGTGTTACAATGATGTTTATGAAAAGATTTTCTCAAGAGCCTGATATAATTGGCAAAGAAATTGTTCATGGCTATGGAGTACTAAGCAGAGCTCCCAGGGTACAAAACGAATGAGGAAACTCCTGCTTCTATTATAATTGTGTACTGATTGGCATATGCATTTTCTGTTCTGCTCCATTTGTGCAAAAGTTCTTTGTAGAATATCCCATCAACCTTGCAGTTCTGCAAACCGGCTCCATTTTTATTAGAGTATTGTGAACCTGGCATCCTCCTTAGGTGCCGCAGCATAGAAGCCTCTACTTTTCATTTCTCCCCCTCAGACAGCATTTGAAGCAAGCCTACCACATGTTAGCTGAGGCAATCTGCTGTGACAGCCTTTTCAGACTTACTTAGACAGAAAAACGTTGTGACAAAATAGCAGATGTATAGAGCTCATATTGAACAAGTCAGGTTTTCATACAACAAATGTAATGTGCTGCCTTTGCATACTGAGATCAGGATAACCATTCTTCAGGAGGATTGCAGTTTTCCTGGGATCAGAGTTGGCAAGCATACACCTTTCCTGTTGCCCTCTACAGCAGCTCTTTGCCATGTCCTGAACCCCAGTAACCCAAAAACTGTAAGCTGAATTGGGAAGTTCAGAAAGATCATTTTAAGCAAAGGGCCAGCCAGAGCTAATAAAGAACACATCTTGAAAGGAATGATGACAAACTCTCCTTTAAACTCTGTCCATATGTGTCTAATTGCCCAGGACTTGTTAATTGGGTATCTGCCCATGATGAATTCACCTCCCTTCTAAGAAGCAATCTAAGAATTCTAAGAAAAATTACAGCCAAGCACATTTTCACTTTCCTTTAGTCTGCTTCTCCTGTGATTCCCAATGAATAACGCTGTCATTCACACAGTTGTTGAAGTCTGAGGCCTTCACTTCTTAATTCTTCTCAGCTCCTTTCTGCCTCCTCCTTTCTATCCCAAGCATACCAAATAAATTATCAACTATCCTCTTATTCTTCCCTTCCTCACTTTCACATATCTGTGTCCATCTATCCACAACTGCTTTCTCCCAGACCGTGTATCCATCCAGTCCTATCTGTACCGTACATCTGCCCTCTCCCTAAAAACCCTTCCTGCAGTCCTTGGCAATCTCTTTGTCAAACCAAGGCAGGAGTGATCACTCTTGAATTTGATCCACATCCCTCTCTCTGATTTAAAAGCCTTTTATTTGTTTCTCATTGCTCAACAAAAAAGTCCAAACTCGTTATGAAATCTTTATTGTCTAGTTTAGTCTTTACTTTGTGCATATATTATTTTAAATCTTCCAGTACAGCTTCTGTCACTTTTTGAAGTTAGTACTACCTTTGCTCAAAATTTTTCTCTGCTAGAACAACCCCTCTTCTGGTTTCCTGGGCCATTTTATATGCCTTTTAGTAACTTATCCTGCCTCCTGGTGGACCAGTTGAGCTGTCTCACAAAGATCAGTGTAATCCTGTCATTAGAGCAATAATATGATTTATGACTAATTATTTAATTGTTCCACTGCTGGAACTTAAGCTATAAAAGGTCAGGTGCAGCTCACCTGCACACTAAACCAGTTCAAGTGACACAGAGTAATAAGTAGATTCTTAAATATGTGCTGAATGGGAGTCAGGCTACATGTCTGATATGCCACTTGGCATTCACATATACTGACTTCCTTAATGTGCGTAAGACATTACTGAGGTAGGCACTATCACGCTTGTAACACAGATGACAAAGGTGAGCCTCAGAAAAGGAGCAGGCTAAGACTCCAACAAGGGGTCACTCAAATTGGTCTGGCACTCAAATTCATAGCCTCAGTTTTCTTTCTAAAGTGACTTGAGTGAGACAAGGAGATTGATTTCATGCATACAGAATTGTGGCTGGAGATGGTGGAAAGGCAGATAAAGGAAGGTTAAGATACGGTGCTGCTCACTAGGCCTTTGAAAAGGTTGAACGATCCAGTGGAAAATAAGAAGACACCTATGTTCTCTTGCTTCCTTGAACTCAGTCAGACCTTCAGCTGGGAAGGCAGGCTGCCTCTCAGAACATGAGTCTTAGGATTCCCTGTGGCCTCTCTTCTTTCCCTTTGACTCGGTGCATCCCTGTGAGGTTCACTATTTAAGAGACCAAACTCCTCAGCTCTGTCTGCCAGAGTTGAACCCTGTGCACTTTCTAACACAAGGATATCTGCTTTTTAGTACCTTGACTCCATAATTTTATCTCTTTATAGAGCCAGAATTGAATAAAAAATAATTTAACTTACTTTTTTATCCCCATGGACATGCAAAAGTTTACTTAGGGCAGAATTTGTATTAGAAGAGTTTATTTCTTACTATACTATATAGGCCTGTGAGAGATTTTACCCTCACAATGCTCTTTTTGTGTTAAAATATTGATAATTGCCAGTGTAGTACTTTGTGTTTGGCAAAAGTGGCCTAGAATTTACTGCTCCAGTTCTGTGCCACATCTAAGGATCCAGGGAGAGCTCCAAACAGCAAATCTTCTTAGTTTTCATTTGTCTAATGTTGGGCTCTACTTGATGATATTTTACAACTTCTGCACATTGCGTAAAGAGTGGTTAAAAAGGAGAACATTGTCAGAATGAAAGCTGTCGTTAATGATTTGACTGGTTAAAAATGGAAAACACAGCAATCCGAAGGATTTTACAATAAATCATCATTAACCATACATGACATGTTGTACACCAACTAAGATCTGATGGATAATTAGTCACTTAATTAGGTTTGAAATTTATTTAACTAGACGGCTTCAATCCCTGGCCCACCCACTTACTGTTATTACTCCCATTTAAACACTGAGTATAATTTAAGAATCATAGGACAAGAGCTCTGTGGCCTGTGAACAAATGCATGCTGGGTGGAGAGACAATTGACCTATTTGGCTGATCAGCAAATCAGTGTCTGTCAAGACCTACATTTCACAGTGAATTTTATATACTCAGCGTGGACAGTGTTCAATGAGAAAAGTAGCTCTCTATGGAAACTCCCAGACAGTGGTTTCTGAGGTGAAATATTCTACTTGTTTATATGGTAATGGTAGGAAACAGGAATGAACAGACAATATAATAAAGGAAACCATTTCCTGCAGAGGTGTGTTTATTTCTTATGGCTACAGAAGTGTCATCTAATACACTGCCTATTTCATTAACAATAAGCCACTTCTACTGAGGTTTCAAATATGATGATTTTTATATACTCGGAAGTAGAATGTATCTTATAATCAATGATGGTGTCATATTTACTTTCCAGAGATTTTTTTCTTTCTTAGTAGTACATAAAATAATGGCGTGTCTTATAATCAGTGGCATGCTAAAGCCAGTAAATATGATGCATTGCTCTTTTGACAACTTTAATGGTTTATCAAGACAACTCCTTTATCTGATAAGACCACTCACTAGACAAATATTTGTTCTTTTAATCCTTCATTTCAGTACATACCAGTGACACTATTTTTGAACTAAGGAAATAAGACACGATTACTGCTCCCTAATAACTTGTAGTCAAGAAAGGAAAGCATCTATATCAAATATAATGTATTAGCCTTTTGTGTGTTATAACAGAATAGCTGAGATAATCAATTAAAAAGAGGAAAGGTTCATTTTGTCTTATGGTTTTAGAAGTTTTAATCCATAATTTGCCAATCTGATTGCTTTTTTGACCTGTGGCAAGACGTACATCACAATAGGAGCACATGGAATCATAAAAGCCCTGTCCTCATCATGGGCAGGAGCAGAAGAAAAAATAAGAGGCTGTGGTCCAGCAATTCCCATCCCCATTCCTAAAGACCCAGTAGCTCTGGCTGAGTCCAATTTGTTCAAGTTTTAACCACCTGCCAGTAGCTCCAAGTTGGGGACTAAGCCTGTAACACATGGGCCTTGGGGTGCATTTCAAGTCCAAACAACAGTGTGTGACACAGTGGAAATACCATGTACTCCTATCATTTTTTATATTTGTAATTCTATGAAATAGAATTGTTCCTTGTTCCCTCACTCGTGCTTACATCTCTTTAGTAGTTTCCCTTTTTTCTTTGTTTTGTTTCTAAGAGTGGATAAGTGTTGATTGACTTAACTGTGTTTCAGATTTCAGTTTATAAGAACCAGAGGATGTTTAGTGACAGTAAAGATTTGTATGATCCCATCCCCATCATGAGATTCTGGCCCAGGAGGTGGGAGTCCATGAATCTATGTTTGTAATAAGTGGCTCCTTGACGGAGATCACTATGAAGTGGCTGTGTGTTGGATTTAAATTAACCAACTGGCTTTCTATGTTTACTTGTGAGTCTGCCCCAGGCCTAGGCACCTTGTCTGGAGATGGACAGTGGACTCATAGTAAATGAACCTCTATGAATCACTGGTCCCAACTTGAGGCCTGAAGTAGCCTGTGATGCTGTAACACCTCAAAGGACAAGATAAAGACATAGCTGAGGATGCCTGGCTCCTACCTCAGTTAACTAAATAGAGACTACAACTGCAGACATCTCACTCCTGCAGTGAGTGGCAACCTGGAAATAAGATAGTGTCCTAATTAGAGACTATCTAATTGGAGACTAACTACTTAGGCAAGTCTTTGTACTGACTCCCAAGGTCCTGCTCAGGTTTCCACACTTGCCTCAGCTTTTTTCCTTAGTTTTCCATTTTCCTCCCACCCTTCCTTGGGTTGAAAAACAATTAAATGTGGGCTGTCCAGAGAAGTTCTTTTTCTTAGCTCCCAGAGAATCTCAGTTCTGCTAGAAGGTTTTGATCCTCCTGAAGCCCTAAAATCATACCACTTTTCTGTTTTATTTAAACCTTCACTATCCACTCATTTGGGAGGTTGTGGGTCTATCAGTCCATGATAGTGCCTCACTCCGGCAGATTCTATGTTTAAGATAATGTTTGGTCTACATTTGATAAACTGTAAGATGAACAGAGAACATCAACTTTAGAAAAATTATAATAATAATAATACCCATTTCCTTTGCTTGCTCTTTCTTTAAATATTCAAATGTAATTCATTTAAATGGGGTGTTGAAATAACAGTGACAATTTGGAGGAGTGGAAGCCTGTGCTCAGCAGAGAGAGAATTTATCATATTTGCTCACAGCAGTTTCCATTTGGCCATGAGGAAAGCAAGAAACAAATTTTTAAAAAAGTCTTTCAAAGTGTTTATGGTGAAATCATGCTCTGTTATTTTTGCTGTATTTGTGAAATAAGAGGTAGCACTGATGAAAGGAGATGAGAACAGGCTGATCATATCTGTGGGCATTAGGAGGAAGGAAACAGAGGGAAGAGGGCTATAGGCAGAACTGGGGCCACACAGCTGCATGATTTCCTCATCCACTTCACCCCAGCACCGTTTTGTAACACTTGTAGAATCTGCGGCATTGCAAAGTGAGCCAAACTGCAATCGGAGGCAGCTTAGATAATTGCGGGGGGGATTGTCTTGGTTACTTTTCTCTAGTTTCTGAGACAAAATACCTGACACCCAAAATTAAGGAAGGAAAGGTTTATTTAGCTCACAGTTTGTAGAGGTTTCAGTCCATACTCGGCTGGCTCCAAGGCAGGTGACACATGGCAGAGGGCAACGGTTCATGGGGGAGGCAAACAGCAAAACAAGAGCACAAGGGAAGAGTGGTGGCAAGCAGCCTCTTTCTCTCCCTTACATAGGCAAACTATCCACCTCAGGGCAGGTGTAGCACTCACAACCATGAATCAATCATAAACTCTAAAAGCCTGCCCCATGACCGCATGTGTCTTTGAGGGGACACCCAGACACAAACCACAGCAGGGGTATACTACCGTGGGATTCTATTACTACTAATTTACTTGACATGAGCAGGTGTCCATTAATTTCAGGTCCTGGGATAGCCAGTGAATTTCACTTTAATTGGGAATATTTTGTTTAAATTTGTTTAGAGGATTCAACAATTGTATATCATGCATAGAAATCAAAATATGCTTTTGACTTCTGTAAGCTTGTTATTTTTCATTTTGGCAGTTGTGAAAACCTCTTAGCTGAGCTTCAAGGTTATGATTGGGATGTGGAGAGTTGAATTCAATCAATGTGTTTGGAGAATATTTTACTTGAATATATAAAGTGACCATCACTGATCATTTGCTTTTATGTTCTGATTTAGACACTATAAAAATAATCCAAAAATGTACCATTGACAACAGCAACTGTATAGTTAACAAATGCTGCGTATATTCATTAACTGGTTAAAAGAACAAGATTCTTGGGTGTCTTTTTGATTAGCCTGCAAATATTGAATACCTTTTTAACTAGATACACTTTTTTTTTGCTAATGATTCTCAACTGTTTGGTAATCTATAAGAATTAGTAAACATGTCATTACTCTCACAACCATACGTGTGGATGTCCCAAAGGCAAAGCTGGCTGTGTTGTATTCCTGGTGAGTATATTTGTCAGTCTTTATGTCAACATAAAGAAACTTGTGTAATATGGAAGAAAGTATTGTGCTGTTTTCTCATTATCATCTATCTATTGCCTATACTTACTGAGGAATATCCTCCAACATCTAAGGGTAACCTGCCCAATAATCTGCATCATTTAGACTCTTTTAAGTGTGTGTATGATTTACAAATGGTAGCTTTGAGTACTCTTGTCATTTTCTTGTTTTCCTCTTCTATTTATCCTCATTCCTGAGCTATTTATGTTTTAACAGGTGTTTGGTTCTAATTTTATCTGGTGGGTTAATTTCAGTCCCTGAGGTGATATAAATAGATTTTATTCTCCTGGGAAATCCCACACAGTTTCTATCAGGATCACTGAAGGAGTCTATTTGGTGGCCTATTATTGGATGTGAGCTATGAAAGTTTGCAGGCTTCCTATGACAGGTGCTTTTGGGGGGAACTTGAGATACTACAAAAAATGAGTAAAGGAATTTAGGGATTTCCCTACATTCAAACCTACTTATATTTTCACATTTACATCTTCCTTTTTAAGGCTCTAAACTTCATATTGCTTCCTCGGCAGAGGTAGCTTAATGATGTGCTTCTTAAATCTGAGATAATAGCTGCAGACAATGTTCTACATAATTGGGGAGCTCCTAGATGAAACCTGCAACAATAGAGGATATTTTCTAATTGACTGGCAACTTGTTTCTGGGATGTTTTCCTTAATTTTTGACCGCTCAATGGGCTCATTCTCTGAATGGAGAAACAAAGTTCACTTATGGAAAACAATCATTTTTAAAAATTAAACTCTCAGAATTTGAAACTCCTATTTTCTGCTAAAGCATTTAAATCATTTAAATTCTACACTGACAAGTAAAGTATAGTCAATCAACAGAGAAATGCTCTGAAGAATTAATTGTCAGTTGATGTATTTAGTGGAACATCACGCTTCATTAACTTAGCTAGCTCATTAAGTCTAATCAGACGTGTAAAAGAAAAAAGTTAATGATCAGAGTTAAAAAATAAAGTTTGGACTCTAGAGAGTCTTCATTCACAATCTCAGAGGATTGAGTTGCACAGATATGGGCTTATTTATTCTCAAAGACTCTTTTTGCAAAGTCTGATTCTTTGCCAAGAAATTATACAGGGTCTTTCTTCATTTTTGATACATAAGTCATGGATTAGATAGAGAAATGATTATGCTTTATATCTGTGACTCATGTTTTATAAAATTCTTGTATTGTGGGAGTATATTTGATTTAGCAAAGATAATTTGAAATGTTGAAACCCATGGAAGGCTATAGATTTCTACTCTGCATGCAGACACATTGAATGGATATGTACTTCCAAGTCAAAAGTTTTACACCATTCTTTGTGCTTGTCCACATTAATTTCAGCTAATACCATTTTGGTTTCATTGTCTATTTTCCTTGGCATTTTCAGTACCTTTTAGAGAAACTCACTGTTATATACCTGTCCAAGACAAAGAATTGCTACCTGCTTGAGTGGTGCTGGTGGTCTCAAACCATACATACTTTCTACTGAGGCGGGCTTTCCATGAAGTGGGAGATGCTAGAGGTAAGGTAGATTGACCGGATAGAGATCATGGCTTTTTATTTCTACTCTCTTACATCTATTGCCAGTCTGGTATGTCTCTATGGAAGAATACCCACAGTGTGATGGTGCTCTTTTGTTCTTCAGCCTAACTGTTCCTCATGTCTAGGTTCCACTACTCTCTAATGGGTCTTTCCTTGCACGCTAAATTGAGAAGCAACAGTTTGGCATCAACCAAGTTTGTGTAGCTCTGCCGCCATTTTTGCTTCATCAGTACCTAGTTAGGAGAGTCCTGCTAGGCTATTCTGGGAGTTTCTAATTTCCTGATTTGTTTCCCTTATTACATCTGATAAGGAAATCTGTTTTAAAGAAAGTACAGTTATGAATACTGTAGTTTTAGCATTTTGATGAATTAACAATATGAAAAAGCTTGAGGGGAACTTAGGATCCTTAAGACTATAGTTTAATAGGCTTGTTTTTGAAATGGGGAAACCAAAGGCTATGGAGGTAAAGCGGCTTGTGGAAGATCTCACAAGTGGTTGTAGTCTGTTACCTGAGTCTCTTAGCAGAAGCTTCTTTTATTATTCTATGCCAATTCTCTGATGATAACAATTTCATTTCCTGAGCACAAAAATATATGCAATTCCATGTCACAGTAAGCTATATAAAAACAGGTCTCTCAACTATAATAGGATGGTTAATCTAGTGCTTCCTATTACCTCACTGTCAAAAATATTTACTCTGGGACACATTTGATTATTAAGATGGTAAAAAGATCGCTTTTCTCCAGCAGTCTAGATTTTACTTTTTAAATAAATGTATCAAGAACCTATTATCAATGAAGTGCTACAAAAAGTGCTGGGGAGATAAAAATGATGACTCAAATGCCTACCCTGCCACCCTGGGGCTTAGAGCCAGTGTTAATCTTTGAGAGCCAGCGTGCTTCGGGGCTGGGGGAATAGCTTCTCAATCTCAATTAGATAGACTGAAGATACTCAAGTAGAGAAGGAATGGCAGCCTATTTAAATGGCATTCTATAAACTGCATATGAATTTACAAATCCTCTATTTTCTGCTGATATGGAGCAGTCTTTTCTTCTCAGAGAAACAGCATGTACTTTTCTGTGGCAATCTTGAAGCATTTGACATTTTCAATGAATCTTTCCACAATTTTCACACAGAATTTTCTTATCTTCTCATGCATTTTTTCCTTCCATTGGTTTTGATAGTTTCCATATTTCACTCTCCAAGTGCTTTGACATATCAATTTTATATCTCGCCTGGGTTATACAAGTCTCTTGTTTGGTTGATTTTATCTTTCCACTGCACAAATTTCTTTCCTTAGTTTTCAGGAGCATACTTTCTTGCTGTTGGGCCTTTGAGAATTCCAATGATATCTTTTAGAATTTTGCAGGTTTCAAATGTACTTTGAGCTATTTTGTCTGTTCAGATTGTATATGTTGCCTTTAAAATGCTTTTATAGGCATTGAATGCTTACATTTGGCATGGTGTCATTGATTTCTAGTAAATATCTTAGTACTGATATTTTCCCCCTTAAATAAAACATATTTCACTGCTCAACTTCAGTTAATTTTGTTGTCAGAAAGAAATCCTATGGTGATTTAGATGGTGTTAAAATGATACACAATATAAAGTTGTGGTATAAACTGAAAATATTTCTCTACCATCTCTCCCAGCCAAGAGCTCAGTGCTGTTTTGTGATGCACCGTGTTGGGGTTCTCAGAGGATGTACTTTTGCATCTATTTGGTTATTCTTTACCTTATTTATTATCTTTTTTCCTAGAAATTTGTCACACTGTCAATTTGTCAGTGACTCTCTCTCTGCTATTATAGTCACAGAACAGAAACGACAGATATACAACATCATCCTATTTAAAATATTTTAAAAATAATTCAAATAATTTAAGAATAATTCAAGTAGAAAAAAGTGCAAAGAATAATATAGCAAACACCTGTATTCCCTGGGTTTACTTGTAGATTAATAACTATGGCCATTTTGCATAGCTTACTATATATTCTTCATTTTTCTTAAAGAAACACACAATAAGTATCAGTAAGTAATAAAAAAATTTAAAAGGGATGGAAATGTAGCTCAGTGCAAACGCTCTGGACTGAATGCTCAGTACCACAGAAACAAAACTAACGAACAAAATTTTTGCTATCATTCTATCATCAACATGGTCAAGTAGGAGGTCTCTGTTTTCATATTCTCAAAAAAGCAACAGATAGTCACTATCTTTGAATGCAAATAGCCTTTGAGGAACATGAGGGTACAATTAAAAATGTGCAGCAACATAGTACAACAAAGAAACAGACGTACACAAAGCAGCGCCAGAGAATGACTTCACTGGAAAGATAGCTGTGCAGATGTGCATACCTGAGATGTCCACAGATGGTTGAGGGTGAGGTGGTAGAACGGGAGTGTGAAGTATCAGTTGGAGAGCGTTGTGCCATAGCCGTCCCCCGTACTCTTTCCGAGGACTTCAATACCTTTTGTATATTGCCATCCCCTCTCCAAGTGCTTCAAGGAAATGCTGTTTTGGCACCCTTCCAAAAGGAGAGGATGCTGTTGTATTGCACTGACACCAAGGCTGATTCACCCCAGACCCTAAGGCTTTGGCTGTCCCACACATATCTGTACTTTTGAATTGGCTCCATGGTTGCTCAGTGCATGCCCATGTTCCAGATCTCAGCTCTATAGCAGCACAATATGTGCTTGCATTTCAAACACTGAAGCTACTGCTGCTGCACACTTGCTTTGCTCTGGGTTTTGAAGCTTGGTTGATCTGTGCACAACCACAGTGCAGGTACTGGCTCCACTGTCACTCAGTGAGTATCTG
>NW_004955435.1:6270436-6291549 GCF_000276665.1 Chinchilla lanigera
AGAAAGCCAGTGCCCTCCCTGGACCCTAGAATTGTACCTACACTGCTTCTTGCACATCTGCCCTGCAGGCTGTATCCATGACAATAGCACATGGATCCGAGCCTCAGACACCAGTGCTGACACTACTAGTGGTTAGTTTGAACTCCAGTTGTTAAATTTGTGGTCGGGGCTGGAGATTTAGCTCAGCGGCACAGCGCCTGCCTGGCAAGCGCGAGGTAGTGAGTTTGATTCCCGGTACCGTAAAACAAACAAACAAACAAATTGTGGTCTATGAAAATGCCTGTGCTCCAAACGCTGGTGACACCCCCAAGTGAACTAGCCCCATGCTCCTGGGTCTGGAACTGCTCTAGTCTGTTGTTGCATTTGCTCTGGACCCTGGCTCTCTAGGTGTTCCACAGGAGCTACACCTTACATATGGTTACAGCACAGCAGGGAGGGTATCTGTATTCCAGGCAGTAGCACTGTTGTCACAGGGGTGCCAGAGCAGTAGTCTGGGACCTGTGCTCCAAGACCTGGCTCTAGGACTGCTTTCCTGACACTGTGTATCAAACATCAGTGCCACTGTCCCTGCAAATCTGCCTATGAGCCTGCCTGACACCTAGGGGGAAATCTTTGACTGTGAATTCCCTAGTGGGAGCAAAAGAGACAGGAGACCCCAGAAGTCTTTGCTACTGAGGACCCTTGGCATTGCTGAGACACCCACAGCCTTGGCCTTTGAGTATCCCTGCAATCTACATCATGCTGGTATCAGCCAGTAAAGCTACAAGGTGAGTGCACCCTTGTGTCGGCCTCAGCACCAGAACCACCACAGCCTACACAGATGGTATCCTCTTCTCTATACACAAAGCAAGGTTTTCACCACTGAAACCGGTTAATAAAACCTAGAAGAACTGGCTGCTCCATCAAATGGGCAGGCATTAATGAAGAGCAACAAAAAACATAACAAAGGAAACTTAACACCACCAAAGGAACTCAGAATTTTCTGTCAATTGATGCCAAAGAAATCAAAGATCTGAAATTTCTTTGATAATAATTTCAAAATATTTGTCTTCAGTAAACTACAAGACAATGTGAGGAGATAATGAAAAGAAAACTAAGAAAACTGTGAAGGAAACAAGAGCCAAAAGCATAAGAAAGAGCCAAGTAGAAACTCTGGTGCAGAAGAATACAATGAATAAGTGAAAAATGCAGGAGACATTTATATTACTAGTTTCTTTTAGTTCAGCTGAAAAGGAAATTTTACAGAATAAGGAATCTGTGAATTTGACGACCAGCAATTTGAAAATATCTCATTGAATGAGACAAAGAAAAAAAGAATGAAAAGGAACAAAGGAAGCCGCCAGGATTTGGGGAGAATAGGAAGGAAGAGAAGCTCAAAGAAATAATGACCGAATAATTCCAAAATCCGAGGAAAGTTATAAACATTCAGATTTAAGAGGCTGTAAGGTCTCTAGTCAAATTAAACCTGAAAATGTCTACTCCAGGATATAATATCACAAACCATAAAAATTTGAAAATCTTAAAAGAAGCAGTGAAAAGAGGATGATCACATAGAAGGAACTCCTTATAAAGATATCACCATTTCCTCAGCTTGCAGTTTGCAGGCCAGTAGAGAAAGAGAGACAGGCAGATAGATAGATAAATAGGTAGATAAATAGGTAGATAGATAGATAGATTGATAGATAGATAGATAATGAATCAAAGTGCTGAAAAATTAAACATAAAAAATGATACATCAAGATTCTTTACAAAGTTGTCCATCAGAAATGAAGGAGAGATAATTTTCCCAAACAAAAGCGGAGGCCTCACTCTAAAATGCTACTATGTGATGCTAAAGGGAGTCCTTCAAGCTGAAAGGAAAGTTCACTAACAACATAAAAATATAGGAAAATTCAATAGTATATTTGAATTTTACTATAAAATTCAATAGTAAAAGTAAGTATACAGTTAAATTCAAAATCCTCTAATTCTCTCATGGTGATATGAAAATCACTTATGTTTTTATTATAAAGATTAAAAGACAAAATTATTAAAATAACTATAACTGAAATACTCAGAAGAAAGAATTTTATAGAAAAACATCAAGTTGCAAAAGAGCAAAAGAAAAAAGTGAAAATATTAAAACATTGACCAAAATCATATCTGTTAAATCTTTACTTAACAATAATTACCTGAATGTAAATCAATTACATTTTCAAATCCTAAAATATAGAATGGCTGACTGTATTAGAAAACAAGGCTCAAATGTTGTCTATTATAAGAGATTTTGCTTTAAGGATACAAATATGCTGAAAATAGAGTGACAGGGTGGAAGAAAATATTCTATGCGAATGAAAAACAAAAAAAGAGAGCAGGAATAGCTATACTGAAATTAGAGAAAATAGAATTTCTGTCCAAAACTACCTCTAGAGACAAAGATAGTCATCAAATAATGATAATAGGGTCAATTTATATATCAGGAGAATATAAAACCTGCAGGCAATATTGAGGCTCTTAAATATCTAAAGCAAATATGAATGGATATAAAGAGAGAAATAAACAGCAATATAGTAATAGTATGTGACTTCATTACTTTTACCAAAGAGTAGATCATTCAGGCATAAAATCAATGAGGAAACAATGAGGTTCAAGCTTGGATCAAATCAAATATAACAGATATATTCAGAACATCTATCCACTTGAAATAGAATATGTATTCTTCTTGTATGTTCAGGGAGCATTCTCTAGGGTAGATTATATGTTAAGCAATAAAATAAATCAAAAAGTTTAAGGGCATTGAGATAATGTCAAATGTATTTTTTCACTGTCAGGGAATGAAGTGGTTACTCTGCACAAGGAAGAAAAATGGAAAATTCATGTATATTTGATAAATAACAAACTTGTGAATAAATGGGTCAAGAAAATAACAAGATGGGAAGTTGACAATGTCTTGAAGAAATGAAAATGAACACACAATATACCAAAATTTGTGGGATATGGCAAAAGAAATCCTAAGTAGCATTAGATGTTTAGGAAGTAAGACCTGTGCTGGGGATGTAGCCTAATGGTAGGGGACATTCCTAGCATGCATAAGATCCTAGGCTCTACACTCAACATTGCAAAAAGGAAGAAAGAGGGGCCCTAAATAAACATTGTAATGTAACATCTCAAGGAACCATCTGGAAAAAGGAAACACAGGGTTGATAGCAGGAATATATGAAATAGGGACTAGCAAACTAATATTATACATTCACTACCCAAACTAAAAGTTACTTACGAAAAGGTAAACAAAAGTGACAAGCTTTTATCTAGACTAAGGAAATATGAAAAAAGAATCAAATAAATAAAATCAGAAATGAAAAAGGAGACATGTTAAATGATACCACCAAAACACAAAAGATCACAAGAGGCAGTCAGGAATACAGTAATTAAATATCACTGAATTGGGAAACCTGGAAGAAATGGGTGAATTTTTACAGACATCCAACTAACCAAGACTGAATCATGAAGATGTAAAAATTATGAATGACGTGTTAAAAAATGGTTCTTCTCATTACTTTAGTTTTTTCACTGCTATAGGAAAAGTGTCATTAGGTTCTACTGGTAGCAAGGATAGAATAGAAAGTGTTTGCCAGGTGTGGTGGAGCATGCTTGTAATCTCAGCACTCAGAAGCCTGAGGCCAGAGGATCACTGTGAGTTCAAGGCCAGCCTGGGCAACAAAGTGAGTTCAAGGCCAACATAGCAAGACCCTTGTCTCAAAAAGACAAAAAAAAATACATAAATATAAGTAAAAGAAACTGTTTGAGGTATTAAGAAAAGGTTGTAGATTATCATCTAGGAGAATGGGAAAAGTGGATAACTAAGTTGTGCCAACTCCAGGTACCATGAGAGTTTGGCGATCCCTAATAGGATGGTCTTTATGGTGTGGTTGAGTTTTGCATAATATTTGAAATAAAAGAGTGACTGAATAGAGACAGATGATGTATCTTTGAAATGGATTAAATAATTTTAGTAATTATCTAAACAAAGACAGGCTTAGGATTTTGATGAAACTAAATCATTTATAAATACCACCAATATGAAATTGTCTATCCCTGAGAGACCTGGTGAATTTGTCTTTTGTTATATGTTAGAGAGAGTTTTGATTCTTCTTGTCATTTCAGTTTCACAGTAACTCTCCTATATGAAGTAAAAAAAAGCAAACAAATAAAATCCATTTTGTGCTCTCTCTATGCTCCTTTTCTTGTGTGGAGATTTTGTTTCTTTGTTTTTTTCCTGTCTCACCATTTTGTATCCTTGGAGTTGAGAAAATACGATCAAATCTCAAGTAATACAGACAAGATCAGGCATGTTCAGGGCAGTGTGGCCATAGACACGTCCCAAATAATACATTTCACCAAGCTGTTTCCTACTATAAATGACCCTCTGAAGAGTAATAAAGTAACCAGTGTGAAGGACCCTTTAGGCTCTTTGGTCCTCACTCATAGTTAAATTTCTCTTACTCGGAAATAATTTCTCTGAGCTCAGTGGAAATAAATCCTCTGAGCTGAACCTGGAAGGTGAAAAATTTGTCTTACGGGCTCTTGGTTACGAATCTTGTCAAATGAATGAAGTTTGAATAACTTTAGAGAGAAAGCATATCTTCTTAGGGTTTCTCCAGGATCTTCCCTACACTCTTGAGATGTTTTGAAGTAACATATTTTTTGTATCACAGAGAAAACACAGTATTTCGAACCATTAGTTGGAATTCTCATATTCTTAATTTGGTAAGTGTTTAAATTTTAAAGTAACACAAAGAAACACTTTGGGTTTTTTTTTTTTTTTTGCCAGCACTTAAATACCTCTCTTTTTAAACCTCAAGTATCACTTAGCATGTTTTTGACAAATAATGTGTTCTATAGTCAATACCACCTCGTTTGAACTCAGGAAACAAGCTCTACTGCCATCATGTGCTTTAGGGTAGTGTCTTAGACAAAGCTTTCTCGTATTTGATAAATTGATCCTTTAGACTCGAGGGACAGGAAATCCATGTGCTCACACATTATCCCGTTGGTCGTTAGGTTTGTGAAAACAGCCAAATTCAGAGAGACAGCACTTTGCCCCTAGTGTGTAGTTTTGAGATTTATATTCTCTGTGCAGTGCTTGTATGTGTGTATATAAGGAACAAGGAGAAAATAGGTTTATCCATATCACTCCAGAAGAAAGGGCTACCATCAAGAAACTAAATAACAAATGCTGACAAGGCTGCAGGGGAAAGGGATCCACCTACATTGCTGCTGAGACTGATACATAGTACAACCACCATGAGAATCAGTATGATGACCCCTCAATAGAAATTCCACTTGATCCAGTTATTTCTGTTCTACATATTTTCCTGAGAGATTTAATGAGATCATATCATAGTCATGCATGCTTATCCATATTAATAGCAGCACAGTTTATAATAACTGAAGCCTTTTTAAATTTTTTTAATTTTAAAGACAAAAGAACAAAAACAAATTTAAAAGTACAAAGACAAAAAACAGCACAAAAATAACAAAAATGATACAGAATTTCAAGCAAGGTGGTAGGAAATTAACAATGGTTGTTGTATTACATATTGTTATCTTCAAATTGGTTACTCAGATTACCGGACATAGGCATGCAAGATATTCTTCCTTTCAATACCGATAGAAATTAATAGTACAATTATCTTAGCTATCCTGTGTACATATATACATATATACATACTTTTTCCCTTCCTTTTTTCTTTTCTCTTTTCCCGCATCTTAGTTGTTCTCTCCTTTTGATCAGTTTCTTTCCCTTTCACAATAGATAATAGCTAAATCTTGAAAACCACCTATATGCTCATCAACAGATGTATGGGTATACAAAATGTGTTATTTATATACAGTGGGTTACTACCATGCTATAAAGAAAGATAAGCTTGAGTCTTTCCTAGGTAAATGGATGCACATTGAGATGCACTCAGGGGGCATTATAGTGGGTAAAAACACCCTGACTATATCTTTCTAAAGAAAATCTATACTTTAGCATAGCAGTAGCTGGGTGAGTTTGTCTCAGTAGCTGTGCTGGGGAAATACAGGAAGCAATCTTTGTGTTCACTCGCTCAGTACAATGAAGACAAGGTGTGTGCACATGTGTCAAAGTGTAAATGGGTGAGTTTTACCCACATCAGGCACTGTGTTATATTTTTGTGCATTTATGATTTTTTTATTATATGTTTTCTTTTGATTTTTCTGGTAACGTTAGCCCAAGTCAGTACAATGTCACATGAAAATCTACTTTTACAACTTTAAGAAGAGGGTGATAGTGAGTCATCAGGTGGCTCAGGTATCTATGATGGCTCAGATCATGTAAGCAAAAGAAGTCAGCAATATGATAGTTAGAGGACAGAGTGAAGACTTTGATTCAGATGAGGAAGAAAACAGGAATGTAAATAAATGTTTGACAAGTCAAAATGTTACAAAATGGCCTTGTACACCTGAATGAGCAATGTTAGAACTAGGTCAGAAAATGTGGCTAACTTCTTGTCAGGGGTAAAATATATCGGACAAAATTCTGACATTGGAATTCAATGTTGCAAATTGTTTGTAATGGATGATATGTTGCAAAATGTTTTGCTACATTAACAATGAAACACAAGTAAAACATTCCATGTATGTTAATAGTAATACTCAAAAATATATTCACCATGACATCTCAGTATCTGCACTAAAAGTCTTCATAGCAGGACTTTATCTTTCTAATCATCAGAATCTGAAGTATTTATGGAGAAGTGACAGATATAGTGTTGAGATTTTTAGGACAATAATGACACTCAAAGGTTTGGTTTCTTTCGAAGTTGTCTATGTTTTGACCACAAAAATACCCACCAAGAAAGAAAAAAGAAAAAAATATGATAATTTTCCTGCTATTCACTTATGTTTTGAAAGTTTTGTTATTAAACTATTATGCAAATTATATGCTGTCTGAATACAGGAAAATTGATAAACAACTTCCATCATTTCTTGGTTGTTGAAGGTTTTGAAAATATATGCCAAATAAACTTTCCAAATATGGTATAAAAATAAATACCATGTAGATGTAAAGAAATGCATAGAACAATCTTTGGATTTCAGAAAGCTATAACACTGGCCTCTTATGTGGTAAAGAAAAACAAAGTACTATTGATTCTGTCAGCATTACATCACGATGATAAGGTTGGTAGTAAAACCAGGCAGGTAGCAAACTCCTGTCATCCCAGCACTTGAAGGGCTGAGGCAGGAGGATCCTGTGAGTTCAAGGTCAGCCTGTGCTATGTAGTGAGTTCAAGACTAGCCTAGACCATATTATGGTTCAGAAAAATGAAATAATATTGACACTATCAAAGTTACCCCATAATAATAAGATTGATAGTGAAGCCAGGTGTTAAATGCCTGTCTCAGCACCCAGGAGCCTTGATCAGGAAGATCTGTGAATTCAGGGTCAGTTAGTGCTACACAGTGAGTTCAAGGCTAGTCTGGATTATGTAAGGAGACACTGTCTCAAAAAAATACAATGGTTTATAGTGAATTCTCAAAACAAATAAAGTCAGAAATGGTCACATTTTACAACAAAATCAAAGGCAGAGTAGAGATTGTTGACAAGTTAGGCAGTAACTATGATATCACTCAAAACACAAAGCATTGGCCGATGCTTGTGTTTTACTTGGTCCTAAACATGTTAGGCATAAATAATTTCATAGTTTACAAAGAAAATAACAAACACAGAATATTATGCAGAAATTTTGTTAGAGGATTGGAACTGGGATTGATAACGATTAGTTACAACAGAGGAAGAATGATATCTATCTGCCAATCAACTCCACAAAAATTTCTGGGGCAGACAGGTGAGCAGACAGGTGGAACAGCACAAGAACCTCGTACGGAAACAAGAAGACTCCTCAAGATGTCCTAGCAAAGGAGACAAGAAAACATGTGTTACAAGCGTAAGCTGCTCTCATGTGTGAAAACTTCTTTACATGTGATAACTGAAGTACAGATTATTTCTGTGGTAGCACCTTATTTGTATTTTTATTGTAGTTCACATAGGAATTTATATTTGCTGTTACTTTAGATTTAGTAAGCAAACAACTTATGTAGAAAGTGTTGATGTGTATTCTAAACAATCATTACATATTTGATATTTTATTGATGACAGAGAGCCTGCGCAAGCCTCATCGTGGTCTGAAGGAGTTTATTTTTGTAATCCCAAGGACGGGTTATCGGAATTCTCATACATAAATTCTAATCCAACACTTCCGGTGCAACCTATGGCAAGAATAAAGAGACAAACAGACATCCGCAATTGTAGGGAGCCGAGGGGATCCTAAGTCCAATCAGAGCAATGGCTGACCAGAACAGAGGCCATGACCCAGGGCTGAACCTGAGTTTTGTCAGTTCATGGAGAGGGGAGCAGCTCAGGTGTCAGTGACTGTGAGAATGGTGGGAAGTACATGAACACTGTGAGCTGGGCTAGGTGGGAGGCGCAGCGGCACCTATGCAAGGTGCAGAAAGAGGTGTGCAGAAAGAGTACTGGATTCTCGTACCAGGGAGCCTCTAAGTTTGGAGGAATCTGCATAACACAGTTTGAGGAAGTATTTTGTGTTTTGGGTCAGTTGCTTTGACTTCTGGCCCCTCTTCCCTGAGATGTCACAGGCTCCCTGACCCTTAGTCTTAGCCAACAGTGTGCTATCTCTCAGCCAGCTCAAGCTGAGGAGTTGGGAGCTATAGCCAGGGCATCCCTGGCAGCATTGCTTTCAAGTCTGCACTTCAGCACCCCAGCTAGACCCATCTGCACTGCTTAAAGCAAATTGAGCGGGGTAGGGTATTATCCTAGCCGGGTCTGGACCCATCAATACGTGCAATTAGGGCAAAGCTCAGCCAACATAGAGACAAATGGTCTTCTTTCAAGGAGAGCCCTCTACAATGGATATTTTATTTTCCTGTGCACATTGTATGATAGGAAACTCCTCACAGAAAAGTAAGACAAGAGAGGTGGCAAGTATGGCCTGCCAAACAGGAAAAGAAAGCTAAGCACATGAGCTGTCAGTGTGAGAGAGGCTTGTGCTTGGAACAAGTGGTTTCCCTGTGTGAAGACTACCTCAGATGGGGTAATTAAAACAAGGATTATTTCTGAGCTAGAGCTTTGTTTGCATTTTAATTGTAATTCACATAGGAATTTATTTCTGCTGTCGTTTTTTAGATTTTGTAAGGAGGTAAATTGTTGATGTTAAAAATGATGTTTATTCTACACATTCATTACATATTAAAAAATTTAGTATTTTATTTTATTGAAATTTTATTTTTCTATTAAGTATACATTTTTAATATAATAAACCTCATAAAATTAAAATTAATAATTCACTAACAGAAATACTGCGAAAAAATCAACGCCATTGTTACACTCCCCATCACATGCCTTTTCTAAAATTTATCATGAAGTTCCAAAGTGAAATAAATCAGAAATATAAGCTTAACTATTACATGGTTTCTCTTATACGAGAACCTCAAGGTGTAAATAAAGAGCAAATTAAAAAGTAGATAGTAGGAGACACGAAGACCCTTTCCAGATGGGAAGAAGAAGAGCTGGGATAAGCATGATCGGGTGGGGGAGGAAGTGAGGAAGAGGAACTGGGGTGTGCCGTGTACATGTGTCAGCTCCCCATCACGGTGTGGTCACGGTGTAGTCCAAACATGTACTAATACAAAACACATTTTTATAAAAGAATAAATACGTATTTCTCCGAGTCCAGACGTTAAGAAGTCCAAGATCACGCGGGGAGATATGATGTCTTGCGAAGGGCTTCTGAAGCAGTCTTCAGGTTCGCCACGGAACGGAAAGGAGGATGAATGTTGGGTCTCCTTAGGTGGCGGAAGGGTCACGAAGAGCAAAACCCACTCCTGTAAGCCCTTGCTGTGGAACACGAACTTCATTAAACTCTTTATCAGTGTGGGCCTTCGGGACCTGGACGCCTCCCACTGGGCCCCACCTGCCCATGGTGTTACACTGCAGATTAAGTTCCACGTGAGTTATAGAGTGGACAAAAACATTCACACTGTGGTACAAGTCGCTTTATTTTTTTCTCCAATTACTTTCAACCGTTTCCCTCCATTATCTGGCCGAAAGTCAGAGTCAGGGATTTTTTTTTTTTTTAACTCAGGATGTTTCTGGCTAGTCAAAAGCAGACGTTGCATTAAAATTCACTTTTAAAAATTTCCTTTTCTAAAATCTTTTGGGAGAAGTAAGGAGCGAGAAATGTACTCTTTCTAAGTTAGAGCAGAATGACATACTGCGCTTGTGCTGCTCTGTAACTCCACACCGGGGAAGAGTCAGTGACTCCGAGAGGCTGTGTGAAGTCCCAGAAGAAGCCGAATTCCCAGACGGCAGGTTCTACTCTCTGCAAAGATTTCCTGGCCACGGATGGTACCGACACAGCAAAGGTGCAATATTGAATGGATCACATCTGTGTCCAAGGTAAACAGCGGTGACTGACAATCTTTATAAGAAAGACCTCCCAGGGCATCAATGCTTTGTGAGATGTTCAACCTTTGCTCCAGCTGGAATGGGGTGGGGGTTGGGAGACAAGGAGAAACAGAACACTGGAAACTTCCAGAATGAACAGCCTGAATTTTTTCCCACTCTGATAGGATGGGACCTCGGGGTCTGTTTTTTCCTTTTTTTCCTATTTTTATTTAAGAAAAAATTTTAAATGACATTTGTTACATATTCAATTTTATAATCTGAATATCATACCAGAAATAATCATAATTTTCTGATAACTTCAGTTGTTACTGCTACTTGTTGATTTTGACTGTATTTCACTTGAGGAAAATTGTCAGGACGGAGAAAGGAAACCTGCTGTGGAGTTGCTTGTATCTCAGCCTAACCATCTCTCTCCAGCTGGAACAGGAACTTTAGTTTATCAGCTCATCTGTCACACGCACACACAAAACCACTATGATCCGGCCAAGGATGGTACTGACACAGCAAAGGTGCACTATGGAATGGATCATGTCTGTATCCAAGGTTAACAGCGGTGACTGGCAATCTTTATAAGAAAGACCTCCCAGTGCATCGATGCTTTGTGAGATGTTCAACCTTTGCTCCAGCTAGGATGGGGTGGGGGACTCAGAGGAGAGGAGCTCCTCCTACAGCTGAGCTTAAGGTCTCAGCATCACGAGAAAAGCTGCTTATCAGGTCAGCAGAGGACACAGCAGCAAGCACAGGCTTCTCTGTGAAAGGTAGTAAGCGTAACATAAATGGCAGTGTCTGAGGATTGACAAAGTACAGTAAGGAGTCAGGGCCTCTTGGCACACATTCTGTAATGATGAAGGCCCCTAGTGCTGCTCACTCTCCAGGGTGTGTCTGGGTTTGCTGCCAAGGTGTTTCCACACAGCTGCAAACCACCTGTCCGAGTGAGTTTCTGCTCCCCGGGGTTGTGCCGCCACCTTGACTGTTCTGTTTGGGCTCCATCCACTGCCGCATTGCTCACCACCCTGAGGATACACTGACCTTGCTGTGAGTTGGTCTTGAATTCCGCAGCTGCTGCGTATGTTCAACTGTCTTGACCTGCTGAGGGTCAGGCCTCTGCTGATTCCCCTCACGTACTGGTGCCACCTCTGCCTTATGGTGGGGTCAGGGAGAGGGCGTATGTTGCGTGGGTTCTGAATGACCACAAAGGTTGGTGATGTTTTTCTTGTTTTGCTCCACTAGAAGCGCTGAGTTGTCACCTCCCAAATACTGATGATGTTCTATATTCAGAATTACCACTCTCTTCTACTCCAGGCCTATTTTCTGCTCCTATACCACTGCGTCAGGTCTTTCCTTAAGTGGCTTTTATCTCAGGCACCTTAGTCTCCTGTGCAAATTTGGTAGAATTCTCCTCCTGTCATTGCTGCCTCAACTCCTGCTGTAGAGGCTTGAATTCTAATTGTCGATGCAGCTTGAATTTTTTCCTAGGGGCTCCTTCAGCCTCTGGGAAGACTAGTAGATGTCAGCAGAAACTCGTGGGATAGGAGCTGAGTAAGCTTGAAATGACCTGATGGTAATCTGGATTCCCTATTGTGCAGAATATGCACCTTTAAAGGTGGGAATAATGAAAGTGATAAGTAACTTTTCTGAGCCCTCATCATGCACTGGTATTGCACTGGCCTTATATCTGCATTATTTTAGGTTATCTTCGCAACAGTCCCATGAAGTAGTTATGATTATGTCCATGAGAAGTACAAATAAGCACAGAGATGTTGAGTAATTTGCCTGAACTTCTGTAGTTTTAAATGGCCAGCTAGGCATTCAGTTTCAGGAAGCTGGATCACAGAATCAACCAGAGAATCCCTATAGGATGTTGGACTTCAAGGTTGTGCTCTGATATGTAAAGGAGGCTTCCTTCTTGTCCTTAAACATGTCATAAGGTAATGGATGTCGCAAACCTGACTCTTATCTGTCTGGAGGAGAAACTGGGCTAATAAACACTTGCAACTAATATTTAATTAAATATCTGTCCTAGTCAAAAAAAAAAAAAAATAGAGAGAACTTCTGAGCCACTGTGTCAATTTCTCCCTGAAACAGAGCAGTAGAGGAGTGGTCACCACTCTTCTTATTCAATGATACTCAGTATTCACAAAGACATTCAATGGGCATATTGCCAAAGATGCCAGTTTTGCTTAGTTTCAATTTTTCTAAGGTTAAGGACAAACGCAGCCCTGGCCATTTATTAATCAATGACTAAGTTATTGATGTACAATAGAAGGATTGTAATATGATGACTCTGTTACTATTTATTAGGTGAGTTAATGGAGTTTGGGGAAATTGCTTTTCTTTTTTATTTATTTCCTCTTTTCTCCTAGGTCTCTACTATTATCATCAAAGCCAATGGTGATCATAGCATTTTAGGGTTATATCCAGGAAAAATATATCCTGCTTATGTGAAGATGTACACTGTGACACCCTCTGTCAATCAACAGTGACAAGAAGGCATTTGGGCTGAGTACTAGGCATTGTAGCTAGTGACAAAGCAGTCTGGTTCTCAAGGACCTTGAAATTCAACAGGATGCTGCAAAGCTGTAATTTGTAGCAGTTCCTGAGAGGTGTGCTGCTAGTTATTGGCTAGATGGAAGAAGTTGTCTGGAGTGCTTCCTCGAGTTCTTTATCCACGTGTGAGTTGCAAGTTTTACTAATGAAGTCAGCATTTGACTTTTCTAGGCTCTGCCTATTCTTCCATTGGCAAAAGACTGGTTCCTTCTCCCCAGACACTCCTTAGGATGATAGCTTGACTTTAAATACAGGCTGTTCTCAGCTGTGTTTAATTTTTAATGATAGTAGCAAAGAAAACGAGAAAACGGGATACTACTACTTGTGTTCAATTTGCTGTCCAATGTATGATATATGCCTGTTTCATCACCTTAATTCTTTTGTGCCACTCTTAATTATTGTTACTTTATATATATATACATATATATACACATACATTCATACTTGATTAACCTGATTTTTGAAGCTTTACTTTTTTTGGTAAAAGACAGCCCTTATTTTAAATACTCTGTTTTGCTTAGTTACTTGTGAGAACATTGCATGATAAATTATACAATAAATGCATCTCAGATACACAGTTTTCTTCAAATGGCACTTGCACAATATTTAACATTTGGTTAATAGCTCTGAAAAGAACAAGGTACATGTATCATCAGTAATGTATTACCAGAAACAGCTTCTGTGTTTGACAGGCCTTTTAAAATGAACGTATTGAAGCATTTGGAGACTTTTCTCCATTTGTATATAGTCAGGGCAAAGTAATTGTTTCCCAAATGTTATTTATTTATTGCTGGTATTTTTGTGAACAAGTGTTTCCGTGGAGCTTTCAATGTGACCTTCTCTTTCCAATTACTTTGAACATTTTGAAAAACTGTTTTTGAAGGAAACTCTTTGAACATATTTTTCATGTTACTGAATATTATTTTTTCAACATTTTTACCAAATAGGAATACTGTCATTTTTGTTAAACATGAAGTTTAAATTTCCATAGTGGATATATACCTCGAATAGACTGAGTCTACTAAGAAAAAGTCAATTCTCTGGACCCGATTCCAGTTAAAGGGAGTAACATATCACCCCCACATGAAAACGTAGCAGCATTGAAGTCGGAACAATGATTGCAATGTCTCTAAAACCATCCTCTATTTTTTTTTTTTATGATTCTGGCACAGGAGTTGCTCATCAGTGAACATTTGGGAGATATATGGTTATTCTGAACTTCTTCAAAGTTTCACTTGTCATTTTCTGATTTGTATCAGGAATAGTAAGAAATACCAATGAATGAGTGATAACATGCAGTGCAGTATTTCATAGGAAGTAGTGAAATAGTAAAATAGCTTGAATTGAAGTTACAGAAATGGTCACAATACAAAATCAACACAAGGAATAGCATTATGAGCTACTGATGGTATGAGCAATTACATCAGCAAGTGCATAGTGAAGGCATTGTCCTTGCATAAATAATGCTCATGATAGGAAATGATGGCACTATGACATCGCTCCCATCCTATAAAAATTTAGTATTATCTTGGAGTGTAAATGAATATGTATAATATGTGATATCCAAAAACATAAGTGAATTTAGACACTAAGCAATGTTAAATTGGAAAGTCTGGGGTGAATGAAATACATCCCATATTCACAGCATCTTCTGTTGATCTCTTTCCATTATATTGTTAACTTTTTCTGCAGAGTCTTAGGAGGCTTTCTGATGCATAATAAATTCTCCAAACTGTTTGTTAAGAAAGTGAATAGTAATGTTGTTTAGCAATGATGATCATTTACGTTTATTGAGTACTTTGTTTATGAATGCACTGAATAAGAATTTTAAATGTAGTATTTCCAGCTATCATTACCATTCTGATTGTAATTACTGTAAGATATTTAACTTTATAGATGAAGAAATAGAGATTCACAGAAGTTTAGTAAATTTTCATGTGTCGTATAGTTATAAAAGGTATTTGAAATATAAACTTGCAACAATATCAAGTATTAAAGACCTGTGAAAATAAAACTATTTACTGAGAAAAATTTCAGTTTAATTTACCAATATGAACATATACTATAAATTTATAAAATACAGATATAATATATAATAAATTATATCATACAACTTCATTTATGTATAATTGCATTCAACTGAAAATATACACTATGCTAAAACATAGCATATATTGGGAGACAATATATTATAGCTACATATGTATACATAGAAAACTATAATACTATATATAAATATTTATAACCTATAATTTTATATATATACAGTATAGAATAGTCAAATCGAACTGAAAGTAGAAAGCAGCAGTTCTCCACCATTCGTCCTTTATTCTCCTTAGTCTTACTTTTAGGATAATATCACCAACTCTTCTTTTAGATTTTGGGGTAATTTCCCTCAAATCAGAATGAGATATTTATATTACAACACTCTCTTCTAAAGTATCTCATTGATTTTTGATGATGAAAGATGCGCATTTAGCTCATTTGCAGTGACTCATGTCATCCTTCCATATCTACCAATTTTAAAATATACATTAACAGTTTAGAGCTGTACTGGTGTTACAGTTACTTTTTTCATACTCAACATGAAAGGTAAAAGGAAAAAAGTTTTATTCAGTGAACAGTTTGAAGAGGTTTCAGTCTATAACTGACTGGCTCAAGACATGGTGTCACTTGGCAGAGGGGCAACAGTTCATGGCAGTGGAAGACCAAAAAAAGCAACAAGCCAGGAGGGGATAAGCTTCTTTCTATCCCTTATATTGTGTGCAGACTACCTGCCCTTGGGTGGGTGTGGCACTCACACACTTCATCCCATTACTGGACCATGAATCAATCAAAAAATCTAGATTCACCTGCCTTTAAAAATCCTACCCCAATGACTGCATGAGGCTTTTGGGTACATTTAGACACTAACCATAACATTCTGCCCCTGGCTTTCCAAAGACTCACATATATTCCTTTACTCAGAAGGCATTTAGTCCATCACTCAAAGTTGCCAAAATCCTAACAATTTCAGCACTGACAAAAATTCCCAAGCCTCCTCTGAGATTTAAGGCAAACTCTTAGCTTTGGGCTCCTGTACAAACAAAAAGAAAGCTAAACACTTTCAACATTCAATGGCACAAGATAAACATTTTCGGTCCAAAAGCTACAAACAGGAGGATACAAAGGAATGGGACCAAAGGAAGTCCAACACTCAGCAGGGCAGACATCACATACTGTAGTTCCATGTGCAGCATCTGAGGCATTCTGTGGCAAGATGTGAGCTCCAAAGGGCTTAGGTAGCTCCGTCCCACGTCACTTCTGGTAGCTGAAGCTCCCATGGCTTCTCTTTTGGGTCTACCCTGCTCTGTCCTTGTAGTTCTCCTCAAATGATCATGTTTCTGACTTCTTCAAACTTTGGGGGTCTCCACTGCACCTTTGGCTGCATCCTAAAAGCTTCACACACTGCCCTCCAGAAGCACACTGCCTCGCCTCCCCAGCCTTCTTCTGAAATCAGGTGGAAATCTTCCTGAACTTCCAACTCTTGCTTTGTGCATTCATCTAAAACCAGTGCCATGTGGATGATGCCAAGGTCTGCTGCCAGCCCGAGCAATAGTCAGGCATCTCTCTCTCTTGGCTATAGGTGTTGAGTGTCTGGTTTGCTGAGCACTCAGAATCCAATTCTGATCAACACATTATCTAGGGCACCCCCATTCTGGGACATGGTGCTCTCTTCTCAGAGCAAAGCCTTTCACTTTTGCAAGTTTGAGGATGCAAAAGTGGAATGCTGCTGCTATTATGAGGTCCTCAGGCCATCTTTTCTATTTTCCTGTTTCTTCTCAGCAATCAAAATCTCCTCCACTCTATCTTTGCAATCCACATCTTTACTGCAGCTTCTTTTTTGGCCAAACTCACAATATTTTAAGTATTCTGTGGGCCTCTTTGCTCCTCATTCTCAACATAAATCTGGCTAAAAGCCCCCAGCAGTAGCCATGCCACTGCTTCAATATCAGACAGCCTTGAAATTTCTTCTGCCAGATTAATCAGTTGGCTGCCCTTACTCAGTCTCAGGCAGTCTTTGGACACAAACAAAATGCAAACAAGCTTTCTGTCAAGCCATGACACACATTGTCTGGAGTCAAAAACCAATGCAGTCCTACCCAGCAGAAACTTCCTGAGCCTGGCCTTTACCAGCAGGATTTCAATCAGCCTTCTGATCTTCTGAGCTCCGAGCAGAATCTCCCATACAAAACAGTCTAAGGTGTTCCAACTCTGTTTTTTTCATCCAGTATCTCTGAACCTTTCCAATCTTTTCCCACAAGCCATTCCCAAAGGCTCTTGAACCACATGGGCAGGAATAATCACAGCAATGATCCCATTTCTCTGGTATCAAATTCTGTCTCAGTTACTTTTCTTATTGCTAGGACAAAATACCCAACATCCAAAGTTAAAGGAGGAAATGTTTATTTAGCTCACAGTTTGTAAATGTTTCAGTCCATAATCAGCTGACTGCAATGCAGGGTGGTACGTAGTACAGGGGCAACCATTCATGGTGGCAGAAGATACCAAAAGCAACAAGAGAGGATTGAACCATCTTCTTTTTTGTCCCTTATATTGTAGGGAGGCCACCTGGCCTAGGAGGGGTATAGTGCTCACACCCCTGATCCCATTACTGGACCATGAATCAATCACAAACTCTAGATTCAGCTACCTCTGAAAAGCACCCCCCCATGACTGTATAAGGCTTTGGGGGAGCCATCTAGACAAAAGCCATAGCAGCTGGTTAATTTTCCTTTATGTCCTTAAACCTGCATTTCTCTTCATCAGTTTTCAACTATATCTCCTGACTTTCCTTCATGTAACTATGATTATTTTAGTATCCCACTCCTCCCTACATTTTTAAATTCCATTCAACAATTAGCTCTGGCTATGTATTTTTTCCCAAGCATCCAGGATGGTAAATTTTATGTTCCTTTCTCTAGTGAGAATAATTTTGTGTGTGTGTGTGTGTGTGTGTGTGTGTGTGTGTGCGCGCACACACAAGCATTACCTTAGGAATTATAACATGTACATTTGACTTTCTGTGCACATTGCAAGGACATGATCCATTTCTTTAATTATAGTCATCTATGTATTATTTTCTCATATTTTCCTAACACATCTTGTTTTAGTTACTTTTCAAGTTGCTGAGACAAAATACCCAGCACACAATGTGAAAGGGAGAAAGGTATACTTGTCTCACAGTTTGTAGAAGTTTCAGTCCATAATTGACTGGATCCAAGGCAGTGTGGGCCATGGCAGAGGGTCAACAGTCCATGGTGGCAGAAGACAGCAAAACCAACAAGAAAAGGTGAGGTAAGCTTCTTTCTTATATTGTATCCAGCCTACCAGGATTAGGGCAGTGCCAAGCCAATCAGTGGACTGATCTAGTAATCACCCACTCTTAGTCCCAACATCCTTAATCTCAGCATTGCAGTATGAATCAGTCACATACTCTAGATTCAGCCACCTTTGGAAAAGCTCTATGACCACATGAGGTTTGGTGGGCCATCTAGACAAAAACCATAACTGTACAAGCATATGAGACATAAGTCTAAATAAAGAGGGCATAAAACAATAAGCAATAATATGTAAAATGTCTATTTACATAATGCATGTTTTTAAACACGTGATTATTGCTGTTTTATACAGTTACTTTTCCAGGAGAGTTCTTCCTCCTCCATGTATTTGCCACTTTCTTTACTGTTCTTTCCTACCTTTCCATTCTTCACACTGTCTTCAGTTGCATGCACTGAACTATTAAATTCTTTTAAGATATTCTGGCATTTTCTAAACCTTTTGGCATATTTTATTTATTTATTTTTAATTCCTTCTATCATTGTCATAGTTTCCTGTTCTCTCCCAAAATTTACAAACTTGACTCACAGTTGATTGCCTTTTATTTTATTTGTGTAGGTTCTTTCTCGCAGTTTCTTGTTATCTTAGTTATCTTAGTTATAAGTAGAAGCTTACTTATCTCCATACAATTTCTAGTTATCTTAGCTTGCATGCTGAACCTTATATTTTGGAAAGTTAATGGCTAAAGTAATTCAAGATTGAGCAATGTGTTACCCTCCTCTAAAGTGGATGTTCATTTTTGTTACAATTAAAGTCGACTTCAATTAAAGTCAGGCCTGAATGTTTCTGATGCCCTCAGATGACTACATGCTAGTGCAGTCTTTCTTTAAAACCACATCTGACAATGCTACTTTTCTTCCCTTTTGATAGTTCTCAGATTTTTACACTTTTGGAATCCATGAGCTCAGTGAATATGATTAAAGAGCTAAAATGTATTTCTCATTGAATGATGCTAAAGAAGATAAATGATTAATGACATTATTAAAAGAGTAAGTGGAATTTTTATTCAGTACTACTATAATAGTGACAGGATGACTCCCATAGGGATTTACAGTGAAGGAGAGAAATTGGGTTTAACTCAATATACAATATGGTAGAGTAGGAATTCATAGCCACAGAGGGCAGTAAGTTGGGGATGTTGGTGGGTAGAAAATTACTAAGAGGAAACACAGGGGTACAGGAAGGCCAGGATGATCAGAGTAGAGAACACTTGGGAGATTGTGACAGATGAGGAGCCCAATCTGATATGGGGAATGCATAGCTATCCAGATATTCTAGCAAAACTAGCTTGATGTGATTCTTGATAGAAATGAGGTTTTGGAGGATTACCCAATGGTAGGACTTTGTTGATATTGGGAGACTAACCAAAACTGGGTAAAGAAGAGGATCCTTGTCAGGGAAACTCAAATCACTAGAATTATTAATGGAGTTTGTACCCCACCTAAGGAAAAAAAGTTAGGTTTTCATTTGATTGTGGTCAATATATGAAGTTACTGTTCTTCATATATTCTCAAAAGAATAAGAGAAAATAAGCTTACAATTTTCCATGAAAGAAAATTATAGAATCAATGAATTAATGATGAAATCCATTAGTAGAGACTCAAGGAAAATGTTTGCATCTATTTTTTTTTCATGTACTCGTTACAAAGAACCTTCATGGTCCATTCCCCTTATATTCTTTGTTAGTAAGGCTGAGGTCACTGTAGTTCATTAGACATTTTTATGTAGTCCAGTACCACCCACCAAAGGTGATATTCAGCCACCAGTTTGGAATGGGCTACACTCAGATGCAGAAGAATGACACTTTTTACATTTTTATAGTGCTTTCTATTATTTCAAGGAATTTTCTTATCAATTATCTCACATAGTATGTATAAAAATGTGTGATATTGGCAGAGTACTTTGATTAATTACCATTATACAATTGATGAAACAAGATCTCAAGAAGCTTAAACTTCCAACTGGTGATAAAGAATGCGATGAAAACATGAGTTTCTAGTTTTATGCAGCCTATAACACAATTTAAACATTATCATGAGAAAAGGTTACAGAATTTAAATGCTAAACTGATTGATGAGTGCAAGGCACAGTTAAACTACACAGGCACCAAAATATCTAAATAGTTTGTTTATATCTTCACGTTTACCATGAATGTAGAAGACACCCATTAATTTATTTACTTTGGTTGTGTTCTCTTAGACTAGCACTATAGTATTCAGAGTTTACTTGAGTCCTTGATGTTACTACCTTTCCTAAAGAATTCTTTTTGAAATGGGTTTTCTTTTCTCACCCTTCTTCCCATGGACTCTCATTCAGCTCTCTTTGCCCAACTGGAAATAACCCAAAGATGCTGCTTATTTATTGTCTTCCAGAAGGCTGATTAATAGCTGTGCAACTAAATAGGATTTTCTCTGCTCTCTTAAGAAAAATTCCACATATAAAACTTTATTTCCTTTTGAACATTCAGATATATAGGGTTACCAATGTTTAAATAAATATTTCCCAAAATATTCAATCATTTAAATGTACAGACAGCATGTGTAGAATATTTAATATAATATCTGGCCATGGTAAGTACTCCATAAATGACAACTATCATTAGCATTAATCCTATTGTCAGTTATGATAATAATAATAGAAGAAGAAGAAGAAGAAGAAGAAGAAGAAGAAGAAGAAGAAGAAGAAGAAGAAGAAGAAGAAG
>NW_004955435.1:6291698-6296878 GCF_000276665.1 Chinchilla lanigera
GAAGAAGAAGGTGAAGAAGAAGAAGAAGGGGAAGAAGAAGGGGAAGAACAGGAAGAAAGTATCAGGTTTCTAAGTAAATATATGGCTATTTCATTCATGTAGAATTTGGCTTGGTGATGTAAAAAAAAAAAAAAAAAAAAAGGAATTAATAGAGTGTAGCCTTAGAGGTGCTCCCCTGCACCTAGTTTGGTTTTCCACTCAAGGTCAGAGGGCATATCTTAGAATACTAGTTGTGACTAAGTGTGTAGAAGGAATAATGTATCACTGGTATCTACATGGTTATTTGGCCACAGCTGTGCCAGTATAAGATATACTACTTTCTGGGGGATTAATATTTAAAATAATATCTTACATGAGGATGTCAAAACATCCATCCCTGGGTTTTAAGGATGCCTGGAGAATGCAACATAGGCAGAAGGTTTTCTAGATGTGGCCTTTTAAAATATGAAATTGGGCTTGAGGATCATTTAAAAATAGGTTGTAAAGGAGTTTCTGAAGGACTGAAGTTGAAATTGTAAAGAGAACTTTGAGCAGAAGAGGTTTCAAAAACCATAATGGAGATTTTTTTGCCTATGGTAAATTAGGTTTAATTTAGGTGGCTAGATTGGAAAAGTGTTAAATACAAGAAGAATCTTTGCATTTTCTCATTTAAATATCTGAGCAGTGGTTCTGTAGAGGTAAATCAATTGATGTTAACTGTGACAGCAGAGTTGAAGCTGTGAACTCTTTCAGCAACTTTAAGTGGTAATGTGTGATATTGCTATGTCAGCACTGAGCCATCTCCACATTAAACAGTAGACCATACCCCACACTTTGATAGTATTGTCAATAGAAAGAACTAGGTGATGCATTAATTAGTAGAGGAGAGAAATTTGCATAAAGTCATCCCATTATTTAGGGTAAATACACATAAATAAAATGGAGGACCCCATGTGCTGGCTAACAGCAAACTAAATTTGTCCCATGTCTCTGATCGCTTCTCTAAGTGATTCTCACTCCTGAGTCTGACAGATTGAAAATGAAGAACAATGAGGTTTTGCTGAACAGCTGTGAGAACTCCATGACAATAAAATATTTGAATGTGATCCTGATACATATGAGTCCTGGTATCAGAAAATGAGATACTTTTCCTGTCTGGCTTTGGAGGAGAAGCAGGTGAGTGCTTTCTTCTTGATGGAATCTCAGAATTATTGACACAGTTGGTAGAAGCCGCAAAGTTATATAAATGCAATGCAGTATCACGCTTGACGTTCTTTCTTAGAAAAATGCGCCACATAGGGTATTTTCTATGATTGCCTTACATTTGTCAGATGACCACACTGGACAGAATCTGTCATATGAGATCTGACAAAATCATAAATGAAAGTAATTTAGTTGGAGGAGACACTTTACAACATCCATTTTTCCTGAGTCTTGAAAGATCTGAATTAACTTTTGTTTAGACGAATCAGAGTTTTACTTTCTGAGCTTCAACAACAAAGCGCAGTGTATTTGAAGTGTAATTACCCATATTGAGGATTATAGCTACCTAACTTGGCGGACTATTTCTCTTTGACTTACTCCTTTAATCAAGGGCATTTTAGGGGCCAAGTTTGACAGCTGCTGTGTTAGAGAAAGATTGGGACCAAGGCTGTGGGATAAGTTATATTTTCTCTAGCTTTTGTGTCAAAGCAATTGGCAATCTATTGGGAAGTTTCATTGCCCGCAACAAAGCCAGGAGTGTGTAAGGCACCATCTCTCTGGAAGTGGTAACAATAGGATAAAATGGTTTTGATAAAATCTCATTATAGTCACATCTACGCGATCAAACTCAGAGAAGAATAGCCAACTTCTACGGGAAAGAAATGTTAGTGCTACATGGACATATCCCCTTGGGTTTGGGGGTTGTTTAAGTCACTCCGCTTGTTGCTGGGACAAAATATACAACACCCAAAACTTGAAGGAAGAGAGGATTATTTTGGCTCACCTTTCAGTCCAGGGTCAGCCAGATCCAAAGAAGAAAAAGCGGGGTACAGAGGTATGGCAGAGGGGATGTGCTCATGGCCTGGTAGACATCGGAAGCGGAGAACAAAGGAGGAGCTGGAGAAGAAATTACATCTTTTCATGCCACTCTCCCACAGAGCCGCCGCTTTCAAACAGTCTCCCCCTACTGACAGCAAGCAGCTCTAAACCCACACAATCCAAATAAACCACAACAGGAGTCCGTGAGCTACTCATTACACGGCAATGCTGACATTCAAAAACTACAGGTTCTCAAATGCTTTCCTTCAGCTGTATCAGAGTCTCTTGTGGAACCGCAGAAAGAACAAAGCAGAAATGACAACAGCGTAATAAAACAAACGGCATTTTCTGGGGCCAGCTGTTGGGTTATTCTGACTCAGCACTTTTACCACACCACGTTATTTTGATTTGTAACTGAATTTCAGGATTTGCAGTGAGAACGGAAGCCCCTTTAATTTCTCTCAAAACATGTTTTAGTTGTTTGACCTTTGTACTTCCCCTCCTTCTTCTCTTTCTTCCATGTACCTAAAACCAAGCTCACATAATAATTACTTCTTTTAAACCTTGCTTGAGATCTATTCCATACAATTATTATTTACCTTAGTTCTCTAATTGTTTTGGATTTTAAGGGCCAATCTATTTATTCAGAGAATGTGAGGTTTAGGTCAGTTCTCTTTCTCAACTGAAAATCTGAATGCTTCTCTGGACTAAAAGGACTGAAGTTTAACAATTTCTGGCAAATGGCGAAAAGATGAAGAAAACGTGAATATTAAACTGAGCCACCCTTTCTGTCATCCGCACTGTCAGTTGACCAGGGTCATAACCTCGTACTTCAATGCTGTGTGGTTCTAACTCTCCCACGGTGTCCTCTGTATTTTATTTTATTTTATTTTATTTTTTTTGGTTTTTCTCCGGTACCGGGAACCGAACTCACGACCTTGCGCTTGCCAGGCAGGCGCTTTTGCCACTGAGCTAAATCCCCAGCTCCTGTCCTCTGTATTTATAAGTTGTTTCACTGGGTACATGATGAAATAGTTTTGTCATTAACCATCTCTAGTAAACTAAAGGAGAATTACTGCTTATAGCTAATTTTACATCCAGTATCAGCCAAGAGCTAATAACTGAGCTACAGAAATAGTTAATTCATTTGTCCTATAATTTATAGTGGATACAGACATCACAGTTAAAAGAATATCAGAATTCTGATTAGGTATTTGAGAACAACTCCCTATGATAACTATACCAGCTCATGAGTACATCCATAGCCCCTTTTTAGTATTGGCTCAAAAAAGCCATCTATTTGGGAATGTACTCAAAACGTGTTATATTTTAAAAGTGAAAGGTGATCTTGCCTAGAAACTAAGTGAATAAAACTCAAAACAGTCTATGTCTTTACTTTCTTCAACCTACTTCCCGAGTGCCTTTTGTTGAGTTAGAGGTTAATTGCTAATTCCTCAGTATTCAGAGTGGCACCCCCTTATTATAATGCAAGATCGTATACTGGAATAATGTTTATCTAACATGACTAATTATTAGAATACTTTTTTTCTCCAGCTGTTTTCTTTCTGAGTAAACAAATTACTAAGTTCAGTTGGCTTTCATTTGCATTCCATTGCTTCTTGACAGCAAATCCTCTCCAAAACTGAGTTGCCTCTGGGTATTTATAATCTTCAAGTGCAGAAAAACAAATGTGTGTGTGATTTCTCTAATTTATAAACTAGAAACCCCATTCCTCATATACTGAACATACTTTCAACTTACTGCACAGCGTGATTTCCTAAACTTTATGAACACTATGTGTCTGTTTCTGGAATCCTTAAAGTCTTTAAGTTGACATTTATGACATGATTTTGTTAAATGGAAGCAAAGACATCCTCTTCAGGTAATAGGATCACCATGTATCAAGGACATCAAATATTATTGTATGTCAGCAGTGCAGAACTGATCTTCATTCCATGAAACCAGACTTGTATGCTTAAAGACTGAATGGAGAACTGATTTATTTTTCAGCAGATTTTGTGCAGTCTGATTTATTGCATTTCAGAGTCTGCAAAAATGTGACAATGCTGTGACAATGTTTATTTTGTTTGTGGTATCTGAGTAGTTGGTATTTTAGCATGCATCAGGATTGGGATTTGGGCACAGATTGATTGGTTTTCTACAGCTCCCATAGTCCACTTGTTTGTAGAGTGTCATTTTTTTTTTGTTTGTGTGATGCCTAACAGAAAGGGTGACACAAAGTAAAAGTCACTATACTTCACACCTAAGAAAAAGAAGAAATTGGAAGTGTATTGAAGTCAGGAATTCTTATTTCTTTCTATCTGCCAGGAAGTGGTCAGGAAACTGCTTTTTAAATTTTTATTAGTATATGTTTGTTGTATACGATGTTTACATTTCTTGCGTATAGTTGGTATGTGTACATAGCACATATTAATCCCCCCACCTCTCCTATCTCAGGTCCCTTCCTCTTTGAGAAAGATCAGTCTATCTACATCCTATTATCTACCCTCTTGGGTTTTTCTAATGTAGAGGATCATATCGTCTCCAAATAATGATAATTTGACTACTTTTTATATAGATGCAGATACAAATATCTATATGTACATATATAGATATAGATATAACGTTTTTATTTGTTTTTCTTACCTAATTGTTTTGAGGGATACTGCTTTCTTGAGTTGTACAGAGTTGGGATTGGGGACCTTGGGCTATGAATTCTTAGCTGTAAGATGCTGAGTTAGTTGTCAACCTCTAATGAGAGTTACTACTATATTAGGGTGCTGTGAGGATGCTAGAAAGAGTTCATACAAAGTCATTAAACAGGAAAAAGGCTATGGGAATTATTTATTATTATTAATTATTATTATTGTAAATACCAATAACGTGCAAAATATGGATATAATATGAGATATGTATGAGAGTTTTAAAATCATGGTCAGGTACTTGAAGAACAGCAATGTCAGAGCTATAAACCAGGCGTCTCCATGAAATAAGGGATAAGATGAAAGCACTAGATTAAATCTCAAAAGGCAAAGATCCACCCTGATAATAATAAAAAAATCTTTTAAATTCATATAGAAAATATGTGCATTATGCATTATAATATGTTAATATTTATTAGATATCATGTATATTGTAACATATACTTTATTTTTTTATTTTTATTTTAAAGATAAAAG
>NW_004955435.1:6302843-6362275 GCF_000276665.1 Chinchilla lanigera
AGTAGCTGGGAAATACCTGGCTCTCTCCGCACGTTTCAGCTGGGAACTGTAACATATACTTTAATGTTAAATATATAATCTTCACTGCGTCTCTAAGAGTCAGAAAGTACCTTGTCAGTTTTTAAGTAAGTTGTGCTCCAGAGATGCTAAATAACTTGCTGAAGATTACATAATTGGCAAATCTATAGTTTGAATTTGAGTTTGTTTATTTTTTCTACTTTTTTTTCTTTCATTCTTTTTCTTTATTTATGTATTACTGGCTTTCTTGATACTGTCTTCTGACATTATAGTTTTTTCATACTAATAACATCTGTTTATACTTGATACTGGGTAAAATTTAATTACAAGGTAATTGTTTAAAGTTTTAAAAAGTTATTATATTGAAAGACTCAAAGCCGTCAATACCCCTCCAAACATACCCCCTCACTTGCAACACACTTATCCTATTTTTCCTGCCACTCTCTGAGCAGTTCTCAAACTCTTCTTTTATGTCTTTGGGAAGTGTGAGCAAAACACAGAGAATATTGCTGGTGAGTGCCATCGAAAATAAGGCAGGCTGCTACAATCATAATGTATGCCCGTCTACCTTATTCACCAAATCTGGCAGTCTGTATTTCTGGCCTTTCCCCCAAATCAGAATGACTCGAAAAGGTAAACATTTTGAGTCAGCTCAGGACATCAGAGCAGCCACCACAGTGCAACAGAAGACACTCACAAAGGAGCACTTCCAGAACTGCTTCAGGAAGTGGCACACATGATGGGATAAGTGCGTTCCAAGCAAGGGGGAATGTTTTGAGGTCAATTAAGGGCAATGTGGCTTTTACTGTAATAAGTTCATTTTATTTATACACATACCACATTTTTCAATCATATTTTTCAAGTTAATACACAGAAAAGCACGATAGTTAGAAAATAAACAGTAATTCCATTACCATGAGTTAGGCACCTAGAAGTTCAGTATCTGTTTATTCCATATATAATTGTTGCTTCCTTCTCATGCAATATATTGTTGTTAGGACATAGAGGAATACTTTCTTGACCCATCTGATCTTTTCCTGATCCCTTTCAGGAAACTGTTGGACCCCGAGCCCCTGATTCTTTCATTAGTACAAGAATACCCAATATTCCTTTTATTTTCAGTTTGTAAAATATCATCTTGGAAAATCTCAAAGATAAAGCTAGACACTAGTTAAAGTGGCAAAGATAGACTTAATCATGCATGCTATATGCAGAGGAACAATGACTATATGCAGGGCAGGGAAAATTTATTTCCCCTCAAGGGTAGACTGACAAAAGACTAACAAAAGACAAATTAACAAGAGAAAAACAAGCAGAAGTTTAGGAACACATGCATCGTACACACACACGGGAGCACTCAGAGATGAACATTGCAAGAGAGTCATGCCGTGGTTTGAATGTTTGCATCCACTTCAAATTTCATGCTGAAGCTTAATCACCAATGCAACATTAAGAGCTAAGGCCTCAGGAGGTGATTGACCATCAGACATCTTTTCTCAGGAACAGAATTAGCAACCCCTTAAAAAGACTAGAGGGAATTAGATAAGTCCTGTTTGCTCTTGTGTCCTTCTACTTTGTAAAGATAGAGATGACATCTTCATAATATCCTGGAAGCAGAGCCTGGGCCTTCATAGTTATGAAATCTGCCAGTACTTTTATCTTACATTTTCAAATCTCCAGAACTAGAAGACAATACATTTTGGTTCTTTCTACCCCTTGCATGACATTTTGTTATAGCAGTGTGAATGGATTAAGACAGGGGATTGGAACTAGATTTATGTAACATCCAAAAAAATCAATTTTTAGAGAAGTGACCAGGTAAAATAAGCAGAATTTGGGCTCTTCGTGCAACATTTGTAGGAAGATAAACATATGGGGGAAGTAATGGCAAATAAAGACTCATTAGTAAAGTTTGTTACATAAATTCCTCTCTTACCATATGGGCCATTGAGGGTGTAGAGTTATCTTTGCTATTTTCTGTCTTTCCTGATAGAAATAGAAGGGATAAATATATAAATATCTACCCTGCCTTAAGGTAAGTAGAAGGCAGGCAGAGAATTTTCTATAATTTGAGTCTACCCAACTGCTTTTGGTTCAAAATAACCCTTATACTGAAGCGGCATATTTTGGAGTGACACATCTTGCTCCTGCCCACACTGCTGTGGGGAAGAAGGTGCGGCGTGACCTGAACACAGCTCTGATTGGTCCAGGTGTGAGTGGGCACTTTAAAATGAAGATGAGGGTGTGCGGAGAGAAACAAGTAGGGGCTTGAGCAGAGGATATGCTTTTAAATTTAATTGGTGCATCTCAGGAGGGAAACTAAACTTCTCATCTTTATAACACAAGTCAGTGACACAAGTCAGAGAAAAATGCCAGCAGGCTAGGCTGGAAAGTAAGGATTTCTTACCCAAATGTTGCATTTTAAAGAGACTGCTCTTAGGTCCTTCAGAAGAAAGTGCTAAGTGGTAGAAGACACGTATTCAAAATGGGAGAGACAGAATTTATAACGTAAGATTCCTGAGATAACTATTCTAAGAGGATTTAGAGCCCTTTCTGTCTTTCACTAGATTTTGTCTGGAACAAACAGCAAGTTTTCCTGGCATCACTAACATTTCTCAGGCAGACATATCAAGGGCGAAGAAATGTCCTCTTAGTAATGTGACTTTGAGGCTATACAAAAAAATTTAGTGCTTTTCCAAGCCTCAGCACAAGAGTGGGGGAATCATGAAATCATTTGTGGTAGAATCCGCATCTTTTATCGGCAGCATTGAGGCACAGACAAGAAGAAGGTCCAGTGAGGTCTGACCAGGATTTGGCCAAGAACAGAACATTTATCAGAGGTGACCTGGCATCAGAATATCTACCTTTACAGAATAGACTTCGATTTACCAAAGTAAAATCAATGAAAAATTAAAAATTCTGTTAGCTTAAAGAGCGCTATGTTCTTAAAAGGAGAAGGAAGGGAAGAAGGAGGAAGAGGAGGAAGAGGAGGAGGGAAAGAAAATAGACCAGAAGTCCAATTAACTGTATTTTTCCTGTAACTCTTTACTGATTCGGATAATCAAGTCACACATATGAAAGAAGGGAACACGGCCATGGCTTTATTCAGCAATACAGTGGGGAATTATGGGAAAGGCAGACTTGGGCTAGAGATAATTGTGGATGATTTGTCTACTTTGACTGTCAATATTCACCTATCTAAGGTGAGTTTGACCCTTGAAGTTGATTCCTTTCAGAACTTTGATCATCCAGTGGAGATCATGGTGCTGGAAGAGCTCCTACGTGCACCTGTGTACGTGTATGCAGGCAAATTTATCTATTCAGGATGCTTGTTTATGTAGAAGGAATATATTTACATTTCTATTTATTTTGAACTCATTAAAACTCTCTTAAGGATGAGAGGAAAAGATAAACCGGTACCCTCTGGTTATAAAATGACAATTTTTCCCTCTCCCTCTTTTTTGTGTCAAATATGCTGCTTTCTTTTGTCTTTCTAGAGGGTATTAAATTAGTCTTAATTTTCTCTCAATTCACACATTTTCTTTTAAAGATGGTCTTAAGGGATTTATCTAGCCAAGGCTCCATAACCCATAGTGCTGATTGTGAGATTTGGGTTTGAAGTCAATTTTTTTCATCTCTTTAAAAACCTTAGCTTTTAGTCTTCTAAATTCATAAGTGCTGAATGCCAGAATTTTAATGTATGATTTACCTTGGGTCTGGTTTGCTATTGGTGTGTACTTACTCCGTAACAATGGAAATAGAGCCCAAAAGACAGGAGAACTGCATGATGGGATTGTGTGATAAGGTGGAAAATGTGAGAAAGGATATGGATAGTGCTGAAAGTTTTTAAAAAGAAAAAGGTATTTATTTCTTCATCAGAAAGTATTTAGCCTAATAGTTGATGTAACATGGAGGGAGAAAACAGTGGTAGTTATGGAGGTAAATCACACACATTCCGCTGATATTTGATAGTCTTCCTGTGTTTTATGAAGTATGCAGTTCTCAGTTATGCTAGGGTACTGATATGCTCTGGAGGTCTGTGTTTTCTCATCTTCAATCCTCTATTTCTGTTTTATAACTTCTCTCATTCTTCAAAAAATGCAATTTAACTCCTTTTATGAGAAGTTCTCTTATCTTCTTTCTCTATTTTCTCATGATTTTTTCATTAGGCCAAAGAATAGGGGTCCAATATATTTTAAACAATGGAGAAATAATATACAATCATGTGGGTTTTTTCCCTACTTTGGTGTATGTGGTATATTACAGTTATTTATTTGTGGATATTGACCTTCTCTTCAATCTCTGGAATTAAACCTAAATGGTCTTAATGTATCATCTTTTGGATGATGTGTAGCATTCTATTTGCTAATATTTTGTTGAGGAATTTTGTATAAATGTTCATTATGGAGATTGGCTTGTAGTTTTCTTTTATATTTGGGTCTTTATCTGTTTTTGGTATTAGAGTGATACTGGTTCTCATGAATGAGTTTGGAAATATTCCATCCCTTTCAATTTCATTGAAGCAATTGAGGAGCATTGGTAATATAATACCTTAAAGGTTTTGTACAATTCAGTAGTCAATCTATCAGGCCTTCAGCTTTTGTTGTAGCTTGGCAGGTTTTTAAAATTACTGTCTCAATTTCATTGGTTGTTACCATGCTTTTTCAGCATTTTTGTATCTTCCTGGGTTACCTTTGGTAATTTGCACGAGTCTAAGAATCGTTACTTTAAGATTTTCCAATGTGTTGGAGTACAATTTTTCATAGTGGTTACTAGCTTCTGGATTTTGATAATGTTGTTGTGATTTTGCTTTTATTATTTCTAATTGCACTGATGTGAATTGTATTAGTGCTTAGAAGAACTTGCAGGGCTGGGTTAAGTGTTCTCAAAAGACTGCATATGCTCTAAATCAGAGTTAATGCAGGACACAGAAATTTACAAGGTTGGCCTACAGTGGTTGCCCACAGACTCAAATGTAGAAGGGTGCAAAAGATCTGTCCATGTTCTAGAGATCCAAAGGATCCAATCAAAGGCCTTGAGCCCACAGCAACGTCCCATTGAAGTCCTTATCAGAAGAGTGAAGGGTCTGTGACAGAAGGCTGAGGGATCTGCTCTGGACAGTCAAAGGGTTGGCACTAGAAGCTAAAGAATCTGACGTGGCAGGCTGAAAAACCAGCGCTGGAAGCTGAAGAGTCTGTGATAAAAGCCAGGAGAAGACTCTGAAAGTGAAAGCAAAGACTGAAACTCCCCCAGTGAGAACAGCCAAAGCGCCTCCAAGGAAAGCCAGCTGCAACAAATCTCTCCCAAGGATAATCAGCTGAAATCTTTCCCTCCTGTTCACCTTTGGTGCCATTCCTACAGCAATATTCCTTAAAATGCTTCTTCCACTCCCAGAACCACACTGACTCGATTCAGCTGGGTGTTCCCCACTCAAGTTGGCAATTAATCAATTAACCACCACAGGCACCTTTTTGCTATTATGAAAAAACCCACAAAATTTCATAATTAAATGAGAAAATAACGATAGTTATTGCACTGTGTATCATTATCTTCAAAGTAGTCACTTAAAGTACAAGACATAAACAGAAGATTCTTACAAAAAAGAAACCAATAATAACACAAAGCTTTCTTTTCAGTGACCTGAGGTAAAAGTAGTGCAAATGTTACCAAGTATCGTAGACAGTGGTACCACGGTTCACAATCATTCTTTTTGTGAACGATTTGGTTTCTAAGCAGAAGTGCTTCAGCGAAATTTTGTTTCTTTTTGTGAAGTCTGCACTGGGTGATGAATGTGACCATGAATGCCATCCTTCCCACATGAACACGAGCATAGCCATCTTTTCAAGAACTGTGGAGCAAATTCAGTTCATGAGTGGAGGTACCACTGAATACTGAAATATTTTTTAAAGAATGGAATTTGTAATTTGGGGAAAGATTTGAACTTCTCCCCTACTTCCTATTCATCCCTTTTCCATTTTGAGAAATATTTAAAAATGTACATATACATATAAATATATATGTAAAATGTCTCTGGTACAAGAGAAACCATATGATATTTGAGCTTGTGTGACTGATTTATTTCACTTAAAATCATAGTTCAAGTTGCATCCATTTACCTATGAATGCCTCAACTCAAGGCTATCTTATGTCAACATAGTACTCCATTGTATATAAATACCACATTTTCCTTATCTATTAACCTGTCAATGGATACATATGCTGTTTCCAAGGTGTATCTATTATACATTGTGCAGTTATACACACGGGTATGCATGTATCTCTGTAATATGATGATTTTAACTTCTTTAAGTTTTTTTTTAACTTCTTTAACTTTGAGTTTTTTTTTCTTAGTAAGTTTGGCTAAGAGTTTGTTTTATTCTTTCAAAAAATCACCTTTTCAATTCATGAATTCTTTGTGTTTTTTTTTTAAGTCTCAGTGTCTTTGATTTCTGCTCTAATCTTTATGATTTTCATCCTTAATTTCAGTGTGGGCTTGGGTTGTTGTTTTTTAAGTATCTTAAGCTTCCTCATAAAGTTATTAACTTGAACTTGTTTCCTGATGTGAGAATTCATGCAATGCACTTCCCTCTTAGGACTGTTTTCCTATGTCCTAAAGGTCCCGATCAGTTCTATAGGTATTTTGATGAATTTAAACCTTTTTTCCTTGATTTCTGCTGTGCATTTTCCTCTTGTTTCAAAATGCCTTCTCTGATCCATTGGTTGTTTTACAGTGTATTATTACTTTCCCAAATTTTCTACAACTTCTACTGTACACCTGGGATGATTTAAATCTTTGATATTTATTTAAGCATGCTTTTGTGGACTAGTATGCGATCTATTTTGGAGAAAGTACTGCTTGCTGCAGAAAAGAATGTATATTCTGTTGTACTAGAATGGAATACTCTGTAGATGTCTGTTAAGTCCATATGTTTAAGAGTGGGTTCAGCCCTGACAAGTCTTTATTGATTTTCTTTCTTTAGTTGATCTATCTTTTTGTGAAAGTGGGTGTTAAGATCTTCCACTATTATTGTGTTAGTAATTATTTGACCATTTACATTCAGCAGTATTTGTTTTATGAAAATAAATTCTCCAGTCTTGGATGGATAACTATTTATAAGTCTAATCTCTTCTTGTTTTTAACTAGTATGTATTGACCTTCTAAGCAGTTTTAGCTTGAAGTGTACAGTGTCTGAGATTAAAATTGCTACTACTGCTTGTTTAGGAGTTCCTGGTACATGACATATTGTTTTCTATTGTTTGAGTTTTACTCAGTAAATATCTTTTTGAATTAGATAAATTTCTCAAATGCATCAGACAGTTGGATTCTGTTTTTTGATCCAGTCTACCAATCTGTGTCCTTTCATTGGAGAGGTGAGGCCATTAATATTGAAATATATTACTGAGATGTGTTGTTATTTGTATCACTGTGGTATTTCTTTTTTGGTGTCTCTTTTGTATCTTCTTTTCCTATCTTTTTTTTGTTGTTGTTGTTTACCCATTGATCTTCATTGGTGCTTTCATTTCATCTAGGTATTTATCTTTAATGCTTTCATTCTTTCTGTCTAAGGTAATCTTGAATATTTTGTGAAGGGATGATTAAGAATTCATATGTGTTTAGGCAAGAGAGAGGAAAAAAGGAATAAGGATAGGAAAGGAAGAAATTAAATTATCATTATTGACAGATGACATGGTACTCTACATAAAAGACCCAAAAAACTCCACTAAAAGACTCTTAGAGTTAATAACCAAATTCAGTTGTGCAGCTAGATACAAAGTCAATACTTCAAAATTACTGGCATTTTTGTACACTAACAACAAACTCATTGAGAGAGAAATTAGGGAAACAACACCCTTTAAATAGAGTCCAAAAAAATGAAATACTCAGGAATCAGCCTAACAAAGGAAGTAAAAGATTTATATATTGAAAATTACAGTACTCTGGAAAAGGAGGTTGAAGAGAGTATTAGAAAATGGGAAGATATTCCTTGCTCATGGATAGGAGGAGTCAACACAGTGAAAATGGCCATACTTCTAAAATTGTTATACAGACTTCATGCAATCCCAATCAAAATACCATTAGTGTACATCACAGAAGCAGAGAAAACACTCCTAAAATTCATCTAGAACCAGAAGAGCCCTAGAATAGCAAAGGCAATCCTGGACAACAAAGACAAATCAGGAGGCATCACAATTCCTGTCTGGAAATTATACTATAAAGCTACTGTGATGAAATCAGCATGGTACTGGCAGAAAAATAGACCTAATGACCAGTGGAACAGATTAGCAGATACAGACACAACTACAAACACACTTAGAGACCATATCTTTGACAAAGGGGTCAAACATGTTCACTGGAAAAAAGAGAGCTTCTTTAATAAGTGTTGCTGGAAAAACTGGCTCTCTACATGATGAAGACTAAAACTAGACCCACGTCTATCACCATACACTAATGTTAAAATGGATCAGTTATTTAAATAGTAAAGCAGAAACACTAAATCTAGTGGAAGAGAAAGTAGATCAAAATCTTGAAGACACAGGGGTAGGCACAGTCTTCATGAACAAAACCCAAACTGCTTGAGAAACACTTCAAAGAATCAGCAATTGGGAGCTCATCCTATTAAAAAGCTTTTGTACTTCAAAAGAAATCACCAATACAGTGAAAAGACAACCCACAGAGTTGGACAATATTTTAGCTAACTGTTCCTCAGATAAAACACTTACCTCTAGAATACACAAAGAATTGAAAAAACTCAGACCATCCAAATTCAAAGACCCAATCCAAAATTGGGCATCTGAGATGCATACGCACTTCTTAGATAAATAAATACAAATGGTGAATAAACACGTGAAAAAATGTTCAGCATCATTGGTCATTCAAGAGATGCAAATTAAAACAACACTGAGATTTCATCTCACCCCAGTAAGAATGGCTACCATCAAGAAATCAACCAATAAAAAAAGCTGCAGAGGCTGTGGGGATAAAGGAACACTTCCCCACTGTTGGTGGCAATGTAGACTGGTGCAATTACTTTAGAATTCAGTCTGGAGATTCCTCAAAAAATTAGGATTAGAGGTCCCATTTAACCCTACCACTCCCTTTTTGGGTATTTTCCAGGAAGAATTAAAACATACCACAGTGATATACGTGCACCCATGTTTACAGCAGTGCAATTTGTCATAGCTAAGTCTTGGAAACAACCCAATGTCCATCAGCTGAGGAGTGGATAAGAAAGATGTCATATTTTTATACAATGGAGCATCACTCAGTTATGAAGAAAGATAAACTTGTGGATTTTATAGGTAAATGGATACAACTGCTTAATAGGAAAGAACTTGGATGAGGGAAAGGAGAAAAGAAAGAAAAAAGGGATATATATGGATATATATATATGTATGTATATATACACACACACACACACACACACACACACACGATAGCTAGGATACTTGTACTACTAATTTCTATTGGTTTACTGAAAGGCATAGTTAGCGTTTAATTGTTTGATCAATCTTGCATACCTATATCTGGTAATTTGAGAAACTACTTTGAAAATAACAATAAGTAATACAACAACCATTGTTGATTTCATGTCATCTCGATTTGAAATTCTGTATCATTTTTATAGTGTTTGTGTTTTTTTTTTGTCTTTGGTTTTATTTCTGTGCTTTTGTTCTTTTCTCTTTAAAAGAAAGAATGTATTCATACATCTTTTGAACTTTTTTCATGAAATATCCTTTTTTTCCATCTAGTTTCAAGGGAATTTTGCAGCTGTATTAATCTGGATTGGAGGTTGATTGCTTGTAGGGCTTGAAATACTTTGTCCCCAGCTCTTCTGGCCCTTAAAGATTGCCTTGAAAAGTCTGCTCTCATGCTGATGTGTTTGCCTTTATAGGTGTGTTTTTATTTTTCTCTGAAGATGGAGAAAAGCATTCATTGGACACCTGACAGATTAATAAGGATATGTCTTGGAGAGCTTTTGCTTTTTCATCAGAGTTGTTTGATGCTCTGAAAACCTTGCTTCCTAGTATATTGAAACCTTTTCTCTTTTTTGTGAATTCTTCTGGCATGATACATGTAAATATATTACAAATTTTATCTCTGTTATTATCTACTTGTCTCTCACTCCAATTAGTCTTGGATTTGTCTTCTTAGTGTCATCCAGTAGCTGCTGGACGGTCTTTTTCATGTTCTCTAAGTTTTTGTGGCTTCTTTGACTCTTTTGACATAAATTACCACTTTTCCCTCAATTTCAGACCACTTCACATTGGCCATTTCTGAAATTTCTGAATTCTCTGTAGTTTTTTACTTGAGGTACATCTTTTTGATATCGTTTGTGGGTTCTGTGCCTGTAGTGAGTTTGTCATTCATGTTTTGAACTGTTTTGACCAGCTCTTGCCTGTTTTTATTCATTTCTTGAATTCCACATTTGGATTTTGAATAATTCTGTGAACTTTGAGTCATTCCTTCTTTGAACTCACCAAGTTTCTTCGTTTCTTTTTTAATCTTTTTGCAGAGGTCCACTACCTGGTATTTGCTTTCTTTCCATTCCATATCTGCCTTCAAAGAGTTAGGAGACCTTGGGGTCTTCTGTAGCCTTGGTTTCCCATGATGCTTTGTGTGTATGCATATGTTTTTTATCACCCCCTCTGTTTTCCCCCCTTTATTTTGTCTAGTAAGATGGGAAAAGCTCGCAGTTCATATGAAGATTTTCTAGAAAGATGTTACCTCCTCATGATGTCTTTTCAGCTTTACATACCCAGAGATAGTATTTACTACCCCTTCAGTTATTTAATTTAAATGGTTTCGATTCTGTCCTTATTTTTACAGAGAGTATTATTTGTGACTAAAATAGCATCAACAGATCTGATCACGCATCATTTATATGTGATAGACTTTACCTTTACAATTCCTCCCTTATCTCTCCTCTGTACAGACTATGTTTATTGTTAGCATTCTGCAATGAGGTAGAGAAGTGAAGGGAGGAAATTGAAGGGTGAGTAAAGGAGGAGTGTAAGATAGTACAGGGGATGTTAGTAGGGGCTGTAATGGTAGGTGAAGGAAGAAAGAAAAGATGGAAGTTCAGCTTCTGTTGGGGCACTTTCAGTGGAACTGAAGGGCTAGTGTCATGGCTTTAAAAGATATTTGTGGGGTGAGGCTGACATGGTGGAGAAGGGAGATTTTCTTCATGACTGAGCACCATGGCAGTTGCCACCCGTGGATAGGTTTACATCCCTGTAATGTGGAAAAGAGATACGGGAGGGCAGGGGGCTGAGTAAGACATGGAAGAGACAGACTAGGATGGGGATGAGGGTTAGTACTGGAGAATGTAAGGGTGCTTGCGAGAGAGCAGAACATGGCAAATTAAAAACTTGGAAGGAAGTGTTCCTAGACTCAGAAATGAATTAAAAGGCAAGAAATAATGAATAGGGCAATAGTATTGCTGTGCAGGCTTGAGTTGAAGAAAGTGGGGAAATGAGAAGGGAAGGAGAACCTAGACACCAACTAAATTAAGCAAATAGAAGAAAAAATAAAAATAGAAACCAAATAAACACACACACACACACACACACACACAAAGACACACACACACAGGCACAAAAAAGGAAAATATAACCACTCAATACAAAATAAAATAAGTTAAAACCTGGAAAATATCCAATGGGAATTAAATTTATACACTCCAGCAGGACAGCGTATATGTGACTCACAGGTAACCGCTTTACCAAGAAGCCTGGGTGTTCACATCCCAATACCACCTCTGACCTCTGCATTGCAAAACTGAAGCTAACCCCGCCTCAGGACTTCACTCCACAATCTGATGTGGACCCAGTTCTTGGGTTAGGAACTCCAGGTCCCCCTCTCTGGCAGTGATGGTAAAACTGGCAGGGAGATTCACTGGCAAGTAAGGGTCCACCAAAAGTGGGGTTTGCCGGGGCATGTTCTCTAGCGGCTGTCCTCAGGACACTGCAGTTACCTTCACGCCCTAGCTGGGAGCTGTGCTGGAGATGACCATGGCTGCCATGGAACTGCCCGGCTCCTTATTCTGCAGATTCCTTGGAGATGTGGTGCCCACAACTCAGCCGACCTTCAGACTGAGGAGCTGGCAGAAGCTGGTGTGTGTGCACCTGCCCATGTCTCTGTGGGTGCTCAGGGAGGGCAAACCACATGGGCAACTGATGGAGGCTGTGCTGCACGGCAGAAAATGAGCTGGCAGTGGGCAGCAGGCTCAGGAGCTGTGCAGACTCAGCTGGGATGTCCGCCTGGCAGCCTGCTCTGGTCTGAGTCTGGCAGGGGAGGGGCTCAGCAGCCTGCAGTGCAGGCTGAAGGAGAAGGCAAGGGTGCTGTGTTCATAGGTGTCTGAGGCCAGGATTCAGTGTCTTGTAGCGGGTTTCAAAGTCTGTCCTAGGAATCTGGTTTCTGCAGTGCTAGTCTGGTTCCTCAGACTTTCTGCCTCGCTTGAAAATGGCTGCTTCCCAGAGGAGTCGGTAGTGGCGGCAGCAGGACTCACCCTGGCCATGCTGCTCCCCTTTATCAGCTGTCTGTTTTCACTTACTCCACATATACTGGTTTTTTAAAAAAATAATTTTCCATTTTAGTTTTTGTGTCTCTCTCACCTTCCAAATACCCTCCTTTGCTGCAGAACACTGACCAAACATGGGAAGAAATGGCACTCAGACAGTTTAGCAGGCAGTTTATTTACACTGGTGGGCTTGTCTGGGATCACTCCCAAAGAGTCAGAGCCCCACCCTGCAGGGTTTTGGGACTTTTAGAGGGAATGCAAGCAGAGTACAAAGGCAGATTTGGTGCACTGTGATTAGAGGGTTGGGTGACATAATGGGTTGCTAAGGGAGTTTAAACATCTCAAGTTACATTGCAAGGCCATCAGTTAAACAAGCATGGGTTTCACAAAGAAAGAAATGTCCTGTTACCAGGCTTTTCCAGACATGTCCATGTGGTTTTGGCAAGTGTTCTTGGCAGGCTTTATTTAAAATTTTAATTTCCCTTTCAACTTGTCAGAGGATCTTTTCAGAGCTCCTCTGACACAACCCATCCCCTAGTCAGCCATGGTATAGTCCTTCTTTAACTCTTTAAACTTAAATGTTAGCAGCCAAAAGCCAGAGTTGGGGTCTCTGCTGGCTCATGTCTCTTTTTACATCCCTTTGTGTGCACCAAGAGGTCACCAGGCTGTGTCTAGGGGTCCTTGAGTTTCAGAGAGCTTGACCCACTCTTTTTGTAGAATCAGTTTATGGGCACACTGACTCCCCTTGTGGAAAAAGGATTTGCAAGATGCACCAGTAAGAGGCAAGAAGTGTGTATTAGAGATCCAGGAGGCACTCAAGTGCAGAGTGCGGGTGCTCTCAGACATGAGACGTGCTACACTTGTTGAATATTTTTCTGTCTATGCTCATCTGGGATAGTGTACTATAATTTTCTTTTCTTTTTCTTTTCTGTCTTTTTGAGACAGGGTCTCACTATGCAGTTCCGACTGGCCTTGATCTCACCTTGTAGCCCCAGTTGGTCTTGAACTCACAAGGGTCCTCCTGCCTCAGCCTCCCGAGTGCTGGAATTACAGGCATACACCACCATGCCCAGCTCAATTTTCTTTTTTTTGTAAACATTCTTTCATTGTGCAATAAGTTCATTTCCGTTTCCAAATTTGGGAAGATTTCTTCCCCTCATTATTTTTAAAATAATCTTTCTACTCCTTTGTCAGAGGATCTTCTCAGAGCTTCTCTGATGTAACCCCTCGTAATCCTAATAAAAGAAAATATCCTAAAAAATCCTAATAAAGAATTTATTGGCTAGCCACATAGTGCTCCTTAAATTCTATAAATTTTCTTCGTTCTTTTTTCCTTTTTTCTTAGTGTTCCTCTGACTGCTAATTTTACATGACTTGCTCTGGTACTTGCTGATTTTCTCCACTGCTTGATCAGATTTTTTGTGTTGAAGTTTCTATGGATGTTTATGTTTTTGTTTTTGTTTATTTTGGTTTTCTTCCGGTACCAGGAATCAAACTCATGACCTTGTGCTTGCCAGGCGGGTGCTGTGCTGCTGAGCTAAATCCCCAGCCCTTCTATGGATGTTTTGATTAGTCATTGTGTTTTGAGTTTCAGAATTTCTGGTTGTTTTTTGCTGTTGTTTCTGGCTCTTAGTTAAAAATCTAATTTTCTTCATATTGTTTTCTTGATTCTTTTTCTAAATTGCTTATCTGGGTTCTTTTGTAACTCACTGTGATTCTTTCAAATAATTATTTTGAATTCTTGGTCAGACAGTTCAGAGGCAGCTGAAGCAAAACTTTAGGGTAGTCTAGTCTGGCTTCTTAATCTTATAGCTGAAGAAATGGAGGCACAGAGAATGAAAAGAGCTGTATTGAATCACCTAGGAAACTATTAGCTGACTGGGAGCAAGAAGTCAGTACTCTAGGTTCTCAAGTTGTTTCACATGCTCATGACATTATGTCATGCTAGTCTATGGGTCAGAAATTTCTTTAATAGAAAGTATAAATGGAATTAAGCTAGTGCAGTGGCTGAACAAGTATCTATGCTTGTGAATGATGAGGTATAATTATACTTAGCAAGTATAGATTCATCAAACCACTGCACTTTGCACTTGGGAAATTAGAAAAACATTGTTAAGATCTAGTCCTTGCTGTCTGCACATGGGAAATTTGTCAGTATCTCATAAAAGTGTGAAAATCCAGTGGAGCACATAGACCTGATAATTTAAGGAAATCAAGAGACAACACTGACTGTCTGCTAGAGCAGGAGTTAGGGGACATTTTCTGTAAAGAACTAAGCCATATTGTCTTTTATTATAACTACATAATGCTGCCGTTTCAGCACAAAAGCAGCCAGAGACAATATCTAAGTGAATAAGCGTGTCTATGCCGTAATAAAAGTTTACAGGTATGCTGAAATTTTGATTTTATAAAATTTTTACATCTTACAAAATATTAATTTTCCTTTTGACATTTTTACTTATTAAAATGCAAAATCTTTTTTTGGTTTTGATGATAATCTCTCTAGCTGGAGTGAGGTACATCTCATTGTGGTTTTGATTTGCATTCTGCTAATGACTCACAATATTGAGTATTCTTTCATACACCTCTTGGGCTTTTGAAAAATGCTTATTTAGGTCTAGTGCCCATTCTTTCACTAGGTCACTTGAGTTTTATTTATTTATTTGTTTGTTTATGCCTATTGAGCTTGAATTTCTTAAATGTTCTGAATTTCTTAAATGTTGTTAGATGTATAGTTGGCAAATATTTTCTCCCATAGTGTAAGCTGTGTAAGTCTACCCTGTTAATGTTTCTTTTCCTATACAGAAGCTCTTAGTATGGTGTTAAACCCTAGCCCTAGCAAAGTACGTGTGAAAATCAAATTAGTACAACTCTTAGGGAACACCATACACAAGTTCCTCAAAACATTAAAGACAGAATTATTGTATGAGTCAGGGTATATATAAAAAGGAAATGAAATCTATATGTCAAATAGACGTTTGTACTCCATGTTTATTGCAGTACTATTCATAATAGCCAAGAAATGGAATCAACCTAAATGCTTATCAACTGATGGACGGACAAGAAAACGTAGTGTGTGCACACACTGGAATGCCATTCACCCCTCAAAATGAATGCAAATTTGTTTCTGTGCCAATGTTGATAGAGTCGGAAAACATTATGCTTAGACAACTAACCCAGGAGCTAAAAAACAATGATCACATCATCTCATTGATAAGTGATAAGTGGAATATAGAAAGTTGATCTCATAGAACTTGACAGTAGAATAATACAAGAGTCACAGAGAGTATGGGAGAGGGTGAGATGGGGAATAACTGATTGATAGTTAATGAATTACAGTGAGACAACAGGAATAAGTTCTGTATTATACCACAAAGAGGAGACTGCAAAAATTATCATATGCCTTCTATTTCCCATGAAGCTAGAAGGAAGAATTTTGACTGTTTTTACTGTAAAGAATGACTAAAGAGATAGATATATTTAGCTTCATTTAAACACTATATATACACATGTATGTGTATATATCATGACATTCCATAAATAAGTACAATTTTGTGCCAATTAAAATTTGTAAGATATGTAAAAACCATTCTTAGCCTACAGGATATGTAAAAATTGGCCATGGGCTCAGGCTGTAGTTTTCTGACCCTTTGCTACACCACTGTTCAAATTACTATAATTATGTTCATTCATTTTATCCTTACAACAACCTATTTTACAGTGACTTATTATTCTTATACAATGGATGAGAAAATGTAATCAGGGATTTGTTAAATAGTTCTCCTTTGCTGAGCGTGTAAGTGTCCTAGCTAGAATTTGAATGTATGTGCAGTAAAGCTAGTCTATAATCTTAACTTCTCTACCACATTGTGCCCGACTGAAGCATAAATAACCCAGAGAAGCAAAAAATCCTATACATAGCTGCCATAACTAATCTCTCTTTCCTGATGCTTCTGGAGCTGTGGAGTAAGTGAACCTAAGAAACAACCAGAATCTCAGAATTTCTGGTCACAGTCTAACAAGGTCATGGGGGGCAGTGACAGGTCTCTATTTCAGTGTGCACACAGCCAGTGATCTGACTTATTTCCCAAGCGTGATTCATCCATGGAGAAAAGTAGTTTTATCTGAAGTTATGCAATTCTCTCTGAGCAGGGAGAGTGCAAGTTCTGTACCTACCAAGTGTGGGACATCGTCACGGGCAGTTTGACTACATAAATGGCTTCACTTGAGAGTATACTGGTTAGTGCAACTCATGTCAATGCAGTTATTAATACGGATCATTCTTAATCTCAAGGGTGTGTCAGTCTCGATAAATGTGCCCTATGTCCATTGCTTTCAGAGTGTCATGTGTACCATGAAGCTTACTATCTGCAAGTACTGTGCCTTTACCCCTTCACTCTTTCCAGGTTACAAGAAATCCTGCCTAGGAATATAAACATTGTAAGTGGCTTCATTGTTCCAGGACCTTTTTGAAAAATCTAATTAAAGAATGTCAACCTATTCAACTCTTTGATAAATAAATTATAATAACTCTATACTCCTCAAAACTATTTCAACTTATGGCCAGGTGTGGTGCCACACACCTGTAAACCCAGCACTTGGGAGGTGGGAGGATCACTGAGTTTGAGGCCAGCCTGGGCTACAAAGTGAGTTCAAGGTCAGCCCGAACTGCATAGAGAGACCCTGTCTCAAAAAGACAAAACAAAATTGGAAATGATGTAGAGCTTCACCATACAAGATGGTAGAAGTTCAACAATGGTTCTTATACTGTATATTGTTGTTTTCAGATCAGTCATTCTGATTACCAGATTCAAGCGTGAAAAACTGGTCAAGAAAAAAGAAAACTTTAAACATTGTTCCTTTCACTAAAACACAGACATCAGCAATACAACCTATTCCAGCTATCCTTGTATATACATATAAATTTTGTTTTTATTAAAAAACCCAAAATAACAGAAATAAATACATAAACAAAATAGCATAGGGAGCAATTAAAATGATACAGAATTTCAAAACATGGTGATAGAATATTAACAACGGTTGTTATATTACATAATGTCATCTCCAAAATGGTTGCACATTTGTTTTCTGTTTTGTTTTGTTTTGTTTTTACTTGTTACTGTCTTTGATTGTTTGATCAATCTTACATTCTTACATCTGGTGGACTGAGCAACTTGGTTGAAGATAACAGTATGTAATGCAGCAACCATTGTAAATTCCTATCATTTTGTTTTAAGATCATGTATCATTTTTTGTTATTCTTGTGTTGTTTTGATTTTGTCTTCATTTTTGTTTAGTAATTTTTTTAATTTTTAAAATAAAAAAGACAAAAACAGCAACAACAACAGCAACACAAAGAAACTATTTGAACTTGCCTTAAATTCTTGTCTTGCTATGACCATCAGTACTAAACTAATATATCTTCATTTTTACCAAACCTAACCAAGTTCATAAAGACCTACATAAAGCCAAAATCTAGAGCCCTGTAAGTATGCTAATGTTGCTTTCCTTGATCTGAAAAATGACCAAGTCTCTGTTAAGATAGCACTTTTCTTTACCTCAGTAAAAGTAAACTCAGCTTCTCCTTATTCTGAGTCTCTTTGGGACAGCTCTCAGAGACAGAACTTGGCAATATCTGCAGTTTTCTCTACTTCGAATTGTCAATACTGGAAGACCATTTCGATGTCAAAATGTTCACTGAGTTCAGAGTATTCTTGCAGGTTACGTTTTACTGCAGACATTTGGGACCTGAAAGTCTCTTTTATGACTGTAATGTGAATGCTTTACTGCTTCCGAGCCTGAGTGTGCCTTTTACATTGCAGGTGTAAATTACCTGAAAAGTTGGTGGTGCTCAAATGGTGTATTCTGAACCCTAAAAAATGTTGTTTGGGCAGTAACTTTATTCGATTCCATCGGCTTCTGACAGACACCTATGTGTAGGGAGGACCATTAGTGACCATGCTAATCTTCAGTTGGTTGTTGGGAAACTGATGTTAGAACCTGACTTTTTCCATCACCACGAATATATTCTGAAAGAATTGGAATGTGATAAATTCATTTTTACAACACAAAAACATAATACTTCTGCTGAGATATAAAAAAGCCCTTAGGATCTAATGAGTCTTAGATCTTACAAGAATATCTGTGATTTTTTAAATGCAATCCATGAAGCAGGGTTATAGTTTGAACAGAGAAAAATTAGGACCATAATATGGGTCAATTCTTGTCAAAAATCAATTTTTATTTTAGGAAAACCTCCAAAATAATATGAAATAAATTCCTTTAATAAAGTAACTTGTGAAAACTTATTGTTTCTTTTGCTGTATTTTTATTGTGCTTTGGGACTTGATTTACTCAGCTATAAATTTTTTTTATTTTAAAGAGAAAAAATAAAAAAACAAGTTTTAAAACAAGTTAGTAAGACAGATATAATAATGAATACATTGCATATTGTTATATTCATTGTAGTTGTTCAGAGTACAAAATGTAGGCAAACAATATTAGCACAAATCTTTTTGCTCAATGAACAAAAAGAAGCTAGCTATATAACTATCTTAACTATCTTGTGTATAAATATATAGTTTTTCTTTTTCCCTTTCTTCCTTTTCCCCTTTCCTCCACCACAGTTTGTCTTTTCTTTTGAACAGTTTCTTCCCAATTCACAATATCTATTGTACATTTTGGATATTATTTACTCATTCAGTTTAGCACACTAGTATATGTGCGTGATTTATTTCACTTATGAGTATGGTCTCAAGTTGCACATATTTACCTATAAAATATTCCAGTTTATCCTTCTTTATGGCTGAATAGTACTCCATTATGTAAAAAAACACATTTTTAAAATGCATTCTTTGGTTGATGGGAACTTGGGATGTTTCCAAGAATTAATTACAAATTGTGCTGCTATAAACATGGGCGCACATATATCAATGTGTTATCATGGTTTTAATTCTTCTGGGAAGATACTGAGAAGGGAAATACCTGTACTGAATTGGACTTGTAATCCTAGTTTTTAAAGGAATATTCACACTGATCTCCACAGTGGTTGCACCAGTATACACTCCCACCAACAGTACCTTTTCCCCCGCAGTACCTCCAGCATTTGTTATCTATTGATTTTGTGATAATAGCCCTTCTTTCTGGGGTGAGATGGCCACCTTATCTTTGACAAAGCAGCCAAACATGTTCACTGGAATAGAGACAGGCTCTTTAATAAACGATGCTGGAAAAACTGGCTTTCCACATGCCAAAGACTAAAACTAGACCCACGTCTATCACCATCCACTGAAAGAAAAATGGATCAAAGATCTAAATATTAAAATACAAACACTAGATTTACTGGAAGAGAAAATAGGTAGAAATCTTGATGACATAGGTGTAGGCAGAGATTTCATGAACAAAACTCAGATTGTAAAGGAAATATTACTAAGAATTAACAAACAGGATCTCACTTTATTGAAAACCTCTTGCACAGCAAAAGAAATCACCAACAGAGTGAAAAGACAACCCACAGAGTGGGAAAAATTATAGCCAACTGTCCCTGAGACAAAGGATTTATATCTAGAACATACAAAGAACTGAAAAATAAATCAGATTCAAAGACCTCCAAATTCAAAGACCCAATCCAAAAATAGGCATCTGATGAATACACATTTCTCACATGAAGAAATACAAATGGCAAATAAATACAAGAAAAAAAATGTTCAACAGCATTGGTCATTTGGGAGATGCAAATTAGCTATAAATTTTTTTATGGAGTATTTCTTGCTTTTTCTTGGGAAACTAACACGAATGTATCACTCTAGTGGTTATTTGACAGAAAGAAGAAGAAAGTGCCTAAAACTTGCCAAACCAACCAGTGGCTACTGTACCCCTAATCTGAATAAAGCTTGTCCTTGCTTTGGTCATCAGCTACTAGGAAAGTAAGTCCTCATTTGTGGAAAAGATTGATTAGAGACCTCCAAAATCTTTGTACTCTACTGACTTGAGTGCGAATCATACTTGGAGTTTGACTAAAATCTCTCCTGCAAAGGTTAAAATGTATTTTTGAGGGTTTCTATCCTGGTATAGTATATGAGGCATTTTGTGTTTTAACTCACTATGCTCTAGGAAATCCGGGACAAACTTTTGAATCCTAGTAGAAGTTGTGTGATTTTTGTGATGTCAGTTCATTATATCTTATTGACTGAGTCACAAAGCATAGAAAGTCGGTACAAAACTTCAAGTTGAGTATATAGATCTGTTATTTTTAAAAGATTAAATTAGTTATGTTCTTTAAATTAGTTATGTTCATTTATAATTTAGAAACATTTTGGAAACAAACTTCATTACCATATTTACATTTTTTATTTTAAGAGTACCTACATTTGTTCTAGTGTAATGACATGAATGTTGCATTCTTAACAATAGGTAATTTGTTGGGTTTTCTTTTTTTTGTTTGTTTTTCTCCGGTATTGGGAACCGAACTCACGACCTTGCACTTGCCAGGCAGGCGCTTTGCCGCTAAGCTAAATCCCCAGCCCCATGTTGGGTTTTCTGGATAATATAGAAGTGGTGTAGTGGATTGATAACCGGTGGTCAACTTATAAACCCCAGCTGAACTGGGTAAGTGTGGTGCTGGGTGTGGGAGGCCCACCTGGAAACTGTTGCCAGCAGCATAAGAGGCAGACCTGGAGAAGAAGTTAGGCTGTGGGGAGTTGAGAAAGGCCGTTGGGAGCTGGTAGAAGCTGTAAGGAGCTCCTGGTTCTTTCGGAGGAGCTCGTCATGCTGGTTTTCCTGATGAACTTGGCTGTTTTCATCCTCCAAGGAGCTTGAGGTCTTGTTAGTGCTGAGAATGGCTTCAGTTCACTTTGGGGAGGCTCTGGTCCTCACTCTGAGCATCACTTCCTGGCTCCAGAGGGGAAGAAGTGCACAGTTCAGTTTCCTGAAGAAGCTTGCTATGTTCACTTTCCTGATGGGAACTCAGCTGTCTTCACCATTGGAGAAGCTCGGGACCTCAATGTTGCTGAGGATGGCTGTGGTTCCTTCAGGGGAGCTCTAGTTCTTTGTGCATTGTTTCCTGGATCCAGTGCAGAACCCTCAGCCTGCTAGCATAGATTTTTTCATCTCCCCTGCACAGATTTTCTAGCTTCCACCACTAACCTTTGGGCCTTCCCAGTGCAGATCCATGAAACAGACCTGCATGAGATATTATTATGGGCTCTGGGCCTCCAGTTGGACTCGTGGAAGGCATTGTTATGAGCTCTAGGTCTTCAGAGGCTGGACTCATGCAGGACATTGCCATGGGATCCAGGCCTTCAGCTAGACTCCTTGGTCTTAGTGTGTGGACAGACTTCCTGCACTCTCTTTTATATCATTCCTTGGGTGACTATTATAAATAATTTTATAAAATATATGTCCTGTGTTATATTGTTCCCTTGCAATACCCCCAAATCATAACAAGTGGGAAACAGAGAGATAATTAGTAAGAGAAGACTTCTGATATTCCCAGGAAGTTAGAATCCAGAATTACATGAGAGATTCTGTACTTTAAAAACAATTATTGTTTGTCTTCCACATTTTTTCTCCAAATGATAAGAAATAATGTTCAATCAGGAAAGTTTTATTGGCATATTTCAGAATGAAACTTGGTTTGCATTCATATTTTATTGAGTATTCCATAGTAGTCTGTAACTTTAAAATAAATAGCCAGGAGCACTTCATTTCCATTTGTATGCTAAACCTATCGTTTTTCTGTTTCTCCCATAGACAGAGACTTTCTGAAATCCCTTTCTCAGCTTCTAAGGATGGAATTATTTAGGGTTCTTTTATTGTTCATATTTAAGGAAGTTTGTTGGTGCTTTTTTAAGCTTAAACTTTCACAATGGTTTAAATTCTATACTCACCTTATTTCTTAGTGATTGTATTTTGCTGGGCAGGGGAAATAAGTAAATAGAATGAAAATAGCTTGGGCAATGATCACTCTGCTATGTTAGTACATTTGAATTAAGACTGTGTGTTGTAAACAATATTAAAGCAAATTTCATCTCCTGTAAAGAAATGTGTCAGAGGAAAAGAGGAAAAAAACCAAAAAATTCAGTTTTAATCTCAAGAATCAAACATCTTTATTGCACTATTATATTCTCAGAACTGTGCTGAGTAATGTTAAAAACTAGAGAAATTAGAGATAATACAGAGTATCACTAGACAAGAAAAAAAAAAGATAAAAAAATAAAACTTTAATTGCAATAAAAGACACACCACCATTAAAAAAAACTAGAGAAATTTAGAGTATGATACTTACTTCTCAGGATTTAATGTCTAATGGAGTACACAGTTATTTCCACTTCCATGACTGTATTTATAATGTAAGAGTTAAATTTTTATTAGAGTGCCTTCCACAGTTATTATGCAATGTCTATTTCTTTAGGAATCATTTATTTTCTATAAGTTTGGATCACTTTTTCTCTAGAATAAAAATTGAATTTTAATAGAATTCCTGTCAACTTTTTTTGGTTGCAAAGTGGAGTCTCCCTTTTGCGCTAACTAGGGGATTTTTCCATGAAATAGAGACATTTTCCTTAATGCCAAAGCAAAGCTCATGCTTTATCTTGTGGTCGAATTGGAAACCCAAAACCCAGAGAGGGTTCATTTTGATTACTTCTCCAGGATCATATGATCTTCTCATCTGCAGTTTGCTCAGTGTTCTGTTCACATCTTTCTGGTGCTTCTCAGACACGCGCTTGCCTCAGCTGGCCTCCAAACCCATCACTGCATCACCAGGCATGCTTGCCCTCAGTAGCTGCCATTAATCTGTCCTCCTCGCTCAAATTCTCTTGACAGGATGTGATTGGCTAAGCACAGCTAATATCTGCCTCTCCCTTTGTTCATTCCTAGATCAACTAGCTTCAGCTGGAAAGCAGAGTCAAAGGCTGCAACACGACTGGTTATTCCTGTTACTTCATTCCTGGTTGTGAGTAGATACAGTTTCTCTTGGGTGCTGGCATGAGAAAGGGGCATTCAACATTTCAACATGAGTTAGGACTGGGTTAACCTTTTAACCAAATTTGTATGCATATGAATTCCAGAAGAGTATCCCAGAATAGACACTCAATATTATCAAGGTGCCATCACTCCCAGGGAGGTGACATTTATTCTTCATTTAATAAATATTTTTGCCTGGCACTGATTCTGGTCCTAGGAATACAGTTTTGAGGAGGACAGGGAAAGGCCTTGCTGTCTTGGAATTTGTACTAGAGTGGAGGGAGGTCCACGATTCCAAGTAAACAAACCAGTACATGAAATACTAAGACAAATCACTAAATGCCATGAAATGGACAAAACAGGGTGATGATAATACGTGACACAGAAAGAGCAGGAGTATAGACTGGATTTGCAATCAAGTTCTTTCCACAGTTGTGCACGCTGAGATGATATGTACACTGTAAAGGAGCAGGTACAGGTCAAATATTTTCTGTGAATGAACTCCTTGTTTCTCACGTTTAGTTTATGAAGTAATTACTCATATTCTCCACAGTTCATAAGTGAGGGAACAAGAGCAGGTTTACAGCTCGTAAGTGATAGAATGAACGTTGAAACCCTGCTGATACCCATACAGATGAAAGCCTACCTCCATAAACACACCAGAAATGGTCTTCTGCGTAGGTAACATGACCCTGATTAAATGACTGCTTAGATTCCCAATTTCTTAGGTTCTTCCTTTTTCATTTAGTAATTTGCAAGTTAATATTATTTTTTTTTTTTTCCCAGTACCAGGAATTGAACCCACGACCTTGCGCTTGCCAGGCAGGCGCTGTGTCGCTGAGCTAAATCCCCAGCACCTAATATTTGGTTTTCTATAAGTGTGTTTCTGTTCCTTCTCATTTCTGATCATTTAAATACACATTTTAGTTACACTGTATTTAACCTCGTGTACACAGCCCACTTTGACATATACAGGTGCTTTACCATGTGTAGAATAGAAAGGAAATCTGCTACATTTTTACAATAGAGTTCATGTTTTCTCACTCCACAGACAGTAAAATATAGCTTATTTTTCTGTTGCGATGCACTATTGCGAGCATAGTAAGAGGACATACATATAATGAGGAACCAAGTTCCTAACAATATTATCAAGGTTCCATCACTCCCAGAGAGGTGACCTTTGTTGGGTGCTGGCACGGAGAAAAGACATTTTCTGCCAGAAATGGAAAAGTAATCACTACATATGTATATGTCACATTTAAAAAATTCTGCTGATGGAAATTCAGATTGTTTCCATATCTCGGCTATTTTGAATAATGGTATAATAAACAAGGACATGCGGATATATATGTTTTTTTGCCCCAGATAGCAATTCTTTTGGTTTCACACTCAGCTGTGGAATTGCTAGGTCATCTGGTAGTTACATGTTTATGGTTTTGAGGAAACTGCATGGTGTTTTCCACAGAGGCTGCATTATTTTACATCCCTAACAATGGTGTATAAAGATTCAAAATTCTCCACATCCTCCTCAACACTTACATATTTTTTTTTAAAAAAATAGTTGTTATTCTAACATGTACAATGTGATACTTTATCATGATTTTTGTTACATTTCCCTAATGATTAATTATGTTAAGTTCATTTTTATGTATTCCGTTAGTCTTAGTATGTCTTTTTGGTGATATAGCTACTAAAGTTTTTCCCACTTAAAAGAAAAGTTTTGTAGGAGGAATGTTTTAAAATTCATAAAACATCACACATTCTGGAGGTTGATGTTTTTGTTCAACATTATGCTTTTGAGATTTACCTGTGTTGATAAGTCCTGCTGTGGTTCACTGCATGTAATATTTTTTAAATAACAAAGTTTATTCTTTTTCTCTTGCAGCAGATCATTGTTATAATGAACATGTCTGTACTTGCATCCTTGTAGAAAAATATAAAACTATGGCTATACACCTAATACTTGAGTCATTAGACTGTAGGACATGAACAGATTTAATAGATTTTAGCAAATTGCTCTCCACAGGTGGCTTAACTGATATTTTTTAATTCTTAATATAGAATACTACAGAATAGCTAGAAACATTGGGGAAAAAGCTAATTAAATCTGTATCTATCTAAAAATCTTTGTCTTATGCATTTTATTTATATATGACCACATTTTATTTACATTTGGTCTTACTTTTAAAAATATAATTTAAACACAGTATGTCATTATAATAACATAAAATTATTAATATCTTTTTAACAGCTACCTAATATTTTATAAGAATATAATGCACACTTATCTACTCATTGTTTGATTTTTATTATTTCTAATGTTTCACCATTTTAAATAACATTTATGCATTTTATAGCCCTTATATTACTTTGACTTCTGTTTTGTTATCTTGATATTACATCATGTATACATTTTATGCTTTCCATTTATTGCTTCAAGCCAATCCACAGGGTGGAATCACACAATTCCATACAAAAAGTTAGAATTAACCTAAAGGTTGGGTAACTTGCATCAAATGTTGGAGTACTTTACAAGTTCTGTCTTGTCCAAGTAGAATATCACTCTTGTATTTTAACAAATATATTCTGGGGTCTGGGGAGCTACTGCCTATTGAAATGGCTAAAAGGAGTCAGGAATGGCTGATTGCTTTTGATTTTCTTCTAGGATTGTAACCTCCCCCATTTCCAAAGTTGGCATATTGTGGAATCAGGCTCATGTGTAGCAGATATGATTTCTAAATTTTTCTTTGTCTTTTCTCTTTTGTAGTTTTGAACAAGCTGTCATAATAAGGTCACAGTACAGGCTCAGCCTTATGTTAACAACTTTCTGGAGTTGCAATAGAATTCCCCTGAGAAGGCTGCACAGCGGTGTTTGGCATGCAAACAAAGAAATATCAAAAGAACAGCCCAGCTTTCTTGTGATGGGTATGCACTCTTGATCAAGACTCTGGAATATTAATTATAAGGTAGAGGAATGCTGAGCGTGAAAGTAGACACAAAACACAATGTGGATTTCTAATGCAGCTGAAACAAATTAATTTCCTCACTGGTTCTATTTATTTTATAAGCAGTCCCAGCTCTTCACATGGCTCAAGAAAGACTTCCTTCCACGGTATTTCTTTGGATAAAATAATAAATATTTTTAGTGAGAGAATGTAGGACAGACTGTCAAATCCTGTGAAGTTTATACCCACAGGTGAAGTGGGATGGTAGTAAGAAACCTGAGTAAAAGGTTACACCCTGTCAGGAATAGAAGCCTCTGAGTCTCCACCATTTTTGTGCAGCTGGAGAGCTGTACCCCAGTGGTTTATCATATGTCATCGTTAGAGTCGGTGAGGCTTGGGCGACAGCTGGAGACAAAAGGAGGGATGGAGGAAGAGCGGGGATCGCGAATGAATGAAGGAAAGAGAACTTAGGGTCCTGGCAAAGAATTCACTTCGCGTGGAGGGGCAGACTGTGCTCAGTGATTCTTAGGTGAAACCGGAAAGCTAAGATATTAGATTTCTTAGTGGAGAAGAGACTCTTGCCTTTGATTTGGGGCACAGTGTGCAGGAGGATCCTTGCTGATCTGACCTTTGTCTGACACCACCGACTTAGCTCCCATAACCCTGCCTCAAATACAATGACCTTCTTGGGAAAAAGAAATCTTTGCTGTTTTGCTTACTTTAACCTTTGGGACTTACTAAATCAAACTGATTTTTAAAGACTTTATCCAGTCCTCCTTGCAGAGGATTTTTGAACTTATCTTTTGGGGAAGAGCCAATAGTAGCCTATAGCAACAATAATTTTCATCTGTTCATTTGCTTCCCTGCTTCCGGTATTTGCTCTGGGTTGGAAAGTTCTGACTGCAGTGGAGGGACCTGGAAGAGTCTTTGGTCGAGCTAATGCAATAGGAACAGCAGAGGGAAGCTCTTGCTGTGTATGGGATCATTAAGACGGGAAAAGTGTTAAGAGAATTTAAGGACAGGGAGAGGCAAGAGAAGGAGAGAATGCTGATTACTGAGGCTCTTTCTAGTCTCTGAGTGCACGGACTGACTTTGGTGCCTACACTATTTTTTTTCCTGATTCTGCATGCTACTTTGAAATCCTTGCAACATTCTTCCACAAACTTTAATTTTCTTATAACTTGGAGATTTTTTATTCATTGTATGTAAGTGAGAGTCCTTACTAATAACAATTTTCATGTTTATTATCCCCAGAATACTCTGACATTACCATATCTTACTGCTTTCTTTGTTTGGTGATATGCTCTCACTATGTACCTGTACAGACTGAGTTTCTCAATTAAGGCCACGTTTCAATCATTATTTTAAAGATAATGTCTTGGATATGCAGTAAAAGCAAACCTGAGTTAAAACAAAAAGCAATATCCTTGGAAATTTATTTTAATATTGGTATGTATGGATAGCATCTCTGCAAGATCATTGTTAAATGGGTTGCAAAATTATTTTTCTTCTACCAAAATTTATCTATGGTCATTAATATCTATAAGACATTAAATTAGATATTGAAATTAACGACAATTATTTTTTCTTTGTGAGTTAAAATTTTGTTTTAAAATTTTTGGCAACAGGAAAAAAATTAGGTGATTCTCACTAAGAGCTCAGACCCCAGAGTTTAACTGTCTTGAGTGGAATTCTGACTATTTCCAATTATTAGTCCTGTTACTTAATCATGAGACAATGTATTTGACCTCTTACAATCCTCCAGAGAGATTCTTATTCTGTGGGTCCCAAGGAACAGCAGCATAAAAAGCAAGGAATAATACACATGTAATTCCAATGTTACTTAGCTTCTTTGCTTTCTCATCTGTAAAAGGGTTTTAGCAGTAGCACTGCATACCGTTAGGAGGAAGTGTGTGTGTGCAAACCCTACATAGAACGCAGTTGCTATAAGGATTCATAATGGGACAGTCATTGAAGATTATCTGCACTGTGGCTGATTCACAGTATGTACAGCAATTCATAATTTAAAAATGGGGTCCATCCTGAGAAACGCATCATTAGGCAGTTCCATCTTTCTGTGAACGTCGTACGGTACACAGACAGGAACTGAGCTCTCCAGAATGGCGCTCAGCGGCGTAATCTTGTGGTTTAGCTCTAGATCCTGCCCCTCATGCTCTTGGGTTCGGAAGGTGACTCAGTCATGTGGTATAGGAGGTCAGTGGATTCAGCCACTGAGGAGCTAAGTAGCTCCGTGCAATCTCAGGAGGCGGGCCTGGCTGGAGCGGAGTCCCTGAGCATGTGACCTCGAGTGGTGTATTCTCACTCAGCCTCATTTCTCTCCTCCCTCATGGCTGCCCTGAGCTCTTCTACCCTGCCTTCCACCATGCCGTTTCTGACTGTGAGCGAGCTACACGGACAGAAGACATGAGCCCAAACTAACCGCTCCTCTTTTAAACTGGGTGTTGCGTATTCTGTTTCCGCAAGGGGAAGGTGACTACTCCCCATCCTATGGGACCGCCGTTGTCTGTGGTCCACTGTAGACTGAGGGGACGTTAGACGGAGTGTAACTGTATTCCAGGCACGCAGAGTTTATTATTACCAGCAAGGTGATAGACTAGCAATGGAAAGTCAGAAAGATTTAAGCAAAATGCAGGCTCATGTGACGTCTCACCTAAATTCAGTTCTACACACCCTTTTTCTACTTTAGGCCTATCTCCCCAGATGATAGGGCCGAAGTGAAACCCTAAGTCATAGAATAACCGACAGTTGAAACATTCCCTGGAGGTCACTTTTTTATGAGAAAGAACCCTAAGCTTTCATTTTAAAATTATCAAGAATTTGAATGTCTAAAAGTGACAGTCTATTCAACTTAATATTGGGTATAATTGTTAAGAAGTTTTTCATTCTAATGAAATCAAATCTGGCTCCCGGGAAATCATACTCATTGCTCTTTGTGCTGTTCCTAGGGCACAAAAGTCTAATTTCTCTTCAGCATTATATATGAGGTCAATTATAACAGCCTATGAGAATTCTCCCTTTCCTCTGGGACTCTGACCAGAGCTCACTTGCCACTCCCCTGAACTCAGACCCTCCCAAGTGCTCTTCCCTGCAGTTATTCTTGTGTCCCAAAATCTTATTCATTCTGACAACGAAGCAAGCCCTCACTTAAGTGTCTTCTGATTAACTAAGGGAAAATCAGAAGATCTTTCTTGTTCCAGTACTTTTTGTCCTAGTGGGTAAAGTAGAATAATTTTTTGGGACCTCCACATTTTGAAGATCAATTAAAGTAGAGCATGCACCTTAATAACATGTTCCTTTGTAGTGAATATCAATAAGTGAAAGTACACTGTTGATTGTTATGAATCCTAAATTAAATTCTGAAATGGCTTATGTATGCTCTGGTATATTTTAGGACTTGAGCTCTAGACTTCTAATACATTTGTGTTAAATATTAGTCAGATTCAGTTCAAAATTAGAGCTTGGCGAAATCTTTTTTGGTTCCTAAATCTAGCAAGCTGCATATTAGCTTTCTCTCATTTCATATTATCCTCCAAATTTAATTTCCAGGCTATCTATATTGGTTTGTAATTCATATTTATTTAGAATTGTATGTGCTTAAGGTTTCTCAGAAAGGAATATTGATGAAAAAATGTTTAGTTGATTACAGTAATTGATAGCACTGGACTGGAAACGCAAAGAATTTATGTTAACTTCATTTGAATAAAAGGTTGAATGGGGAGAAGCGCTAACGTTTTTGAATGCAGGAGTTTTATGCCAGAACCAGCACTAACAACATTAACTCAGACTTTAGTCCTGTGAGGAAAGTATTATGTACTACATGATGATGATAGTATGACTCAAAGATGCTAAGTATTTAGACTAATATTATATGAAGAATAAGAGACGGTGTTGGATTTTGAGACAAAATCTGTCAGCCTTGTTCCTTTTCCTGAGGCTGAGGTCCACAGTAAGTGCCGTGGAGGGACCTCCCATTCACACTGCTGGACAAAGCAAGATTGTTGGTTTCAGGTAATTAATTTATCTTTTGAGAGACAGAAGAAAAGACTCCAGAGAGTTACAATGCAGTTTCTGGTGAGCTGCTAATGAATAACAAACAACTAAGTAATAGCAAAATTAGCTGAACAGAGACAAGCTTTATTTTCTACTTAATTAGGGGAACATATCTCACTCAAAGCAATAATTGTTCCACTTGAATTTAGCTTGGGGAGAGAAAATAGGACTTGTCTCTCAATCTCCAACAACGTATTAGTGGTGGCTTTGTTTTCTAAACAGGAAAATGTATCTGTGATCACAGCAAGCTGTGGACTGGCTGCCATCTCTCAGATCAGAGAGGCTTGCAAGATAAGAAGTGATTATGGCAACTTCTAAGAATTCCTCCAAGATAATGCTGGAGCTAAAGACAGAGGTCTGTGAGGTACAGGCGACCTCACATAGATGAGACACGGCGACCAGTTGTCCTCCCTCAACTCCAGAGAAATTAATAAAAAAAAATGTACCAGAGTTCTTCTTGGGTCATAAATACCAATTCATAAATACCGATTCATTATTGTCTCAGAAAATATCAATGTGGTGCAGAGGAAGTAGCTCACGGTTTTTGTCAGGTTGTAACTTTCAACTGTGCACCTCTTTTCCATCAAGTAACTTGGATTAGTTTCTTAACTTAGCCAGATTCTCAGTTGCAATAATGGTATAATAATAATTATAGCATAGGTTGCTATAAGAATTTAGTTGGACATCATATACAAAGAAGACAGCGTTGAGCCAACCACATTTTAGATATCAAACATATTTTTATATTGATGTATTAATAAATGACTTATTGTCCTTATCAAGTTTTCAGACATTATGTGCTGAGAATAGAAAGCTCTAAAATATATAATGAAGATATTTTATATTTAATTTTGAGATATTTTAAAAGATTAAGAAAGATACATAATGGTGTATATATTTTAATGATGTGAGGTTTATCATACTCTTCAGAGTTAGACTACTGGAGTTTTAGTTCTGGATTTTCCCGTCACCAGTTATATATTCTGAAATATGATACTGAATTATGCACATCTGTTTCCTCATTGGTGAAATCAGAAACAAGAAGACAGATCTAAGGGAAGGGGATCAAGAGCTTGAGCAAGTGGGGGGAGGGGTGAAAGGAGACGGGAGGGGCATGGAAAAGGAATTAAGATGCGCTGTACCCACCCCCATAAACACATACTAATAAAAAACTAGAAAAAAATAGCAGAGATGCTAATACCGAAGATGATGGTTTTGAGTAATAAAGAATATTAGTAAATGTCGAGGATAGTGGATAAAACTAGGTGGACACTTCAGTGTTCACAAATACTACCAGTTGCCTTTGTAAATTTTCTTTGGTGCACTATCAATTTTATAAAAACTTGGCTTCTCTTGTAAATCTTACTAGTCCCTCACACTGAGTTTAGTTAGTATAGTTTGAATATTGGGAGTTGGCATGATGATTAGTTTTTCTCCAACTAAGAATTCAATATGCAAGACTAGTGAATAAGTTAATTTACTTTATATTTCTTCTGTTGACTATGAAGCTTCCAGGTGAAGTACAGATGGGTTGTATGTCAAGACTCTTGGTAATGATTTCATACAGAGAAATCTTGCAATTGAGAATATAAAGTGAAATGAGTAAGCGAAGTTTTAACAATAAAAACTTGGAAAATAAAGAGCTAAGAATATAAAATCTCATCTTAGAATTGCCAATCTTCTCTTTATAAGCATAGGAGCATAGGAGGTGTGTTTTGACAGGAGGTCATCCTAGGCTAAGACTATGGGATCATGCATTTTGGGACACAGTGTGAAACTATCTGTCTAATTATGTAAAGCAATGCAGATACAGGCTCCTAGAAGATTTGTCTAATCCTTTTCTATCTCAATTATACACATTTTAAAATTTTAAACTCTAGAATTACCATGGTTGGATGGAGCCACAGAGGTCTAGGAAACAAAGAGTAGGGCAGAGTCAGCAATAAGGAGCCATAAGAACAGAAGGCTGTGGACATGGATATAAATTTGTAGTGCACATAAATATGCTATTTGCATTTGGCATAATGCACTTTCAAAGATACCGAAATTATTTTCAAATAGGAGACTTTGAAAACTTTCTAGTCTTTAAGATACGGAAAATAGAAATGAAAACAACTGAATTGTTTAATTGATCTTAAAAATTAACAGTCTTTTTCCTGTTTTAGATTTAGGGGATTATAATACAATGATATGTGTATACATTGTGAAGTGATTAAATCTAGCTAGCATATAGATTGCCTCATAGACTTCAATTCTTGGTGGTAAGAACTCTTACATTTTTTTCTTTTAGCAATTTTCACATATGCAACATGTTATTATTTTGTGATTTCAGGTATACATGGGTATCATAGTCCATGATCCATAATAAATCTCTTAAACTTATTGCATAATTTTTATATGTGAAACTACTGTATGTACACTGTAGAATATGTAGAAATGAAGTTGGAAAAGTACACAATTTCTTAGTTTTTCTAGTCATAGGAATCATATTTCTGTATATTTCTTTCTAATGAATATTCTAAAAACATATTGTCTACTGATTCAATATTTTCCTCTATAACTTATACTTAATTTTATTACTATACAGTTTTTAAAAATGTGAATTATGTAACTTAGAATTTGTTTTGGGTATAATACATATGCAATCAAACATATACATTTTAATGACAGGGTATTATGGGTTTTGATAAGTGTACATATCTCAAATTTTGACTCAAACACTTTTTCATTCCAATAAACTCTCTTAATCATTTACCAGTAAGTTGTCACTTCAAAAACAGCATCACTCTTGATTTCTATGCCCATAAGTTAGTTTTGCCTTTTGTGAACTCCATATGAATAGAATCATGCAGTATGTGATCCTTGATGTCTGACTTCTTTTCCTCAATAAATTTTTTTTTATATTTTCTCAGGTTATGTAAAATAGTAGAATAGTAGTTTTTTTCTTTACTTTTTGGTTACACAAAGAGAAAGATCAGGATTTTCACCAAAGTGTAGATCTTCAGGTTCCTGTGTGTGTGTGCGTGTATGTGAGTGTGTGTGTCTGTGTGTGTATGTAGAAAGAGACATAAATTATTTATGATTTTTAGGTGTATTGAGTAGGAGAAACAGGGAAAAATGTGTCTACTTCATCCTTTCCTTGAACTGGAAGTCAAATTTTTAAAAATTATGTCCATCTAGGCATTCCAGCATCATTTGTTGAAAAAAGTATTCTTTCCTAATTGAATTCCATTGGTATCTTTGTTAAGAACTCATTAACTGCATTTGCAAGGGCCTTCTCTAGACTGTCTATGCTGTTTAATTGATTTAGTTTCTATGTGTGTTTTAATTTCATAGTGTCTTAATTATTGTACTTCTATCATTAAGTCTTGAAATCAAGTAGTGTGTGGACTCTGACTTTATTTTTCTTTTTCAATACTGTTTTTAACTATTTTAGAATTTTTGAATTTCCACATATAGTTTGGAACATATATCAATTCCAACAAAAAGTCTGCTGTGATTTTGAGGGAGATAATGCTTATTGTTTACTGAGTGATTGTACCGTTAAGGTTTAAGGTAGCAGCAATAGATTTCACTAGAACTGTTGCACTGTTGTACCCGCACTACACAGACCACTGTCAAGAAAAGCGCATTCATCAGTTTTTCATTGCTGTGACCAAGTATCTGACAAAAACAACTAAAGGAAGAGAGCTTTGCTTTTCCTTACGGTTTCAGAGGTTTCAGTCCAAGGTCAATTAGCTGCTTTGCAGAGGTATGAGTTGAGGCAGACATCATGGAGAAAGGGCACAGTGGGACAAAGATGCTTACTTGATGGTAGGCAAGAAAAGAAAGATAAAGCCAGAGGAGACGGGGCCAGGGTCAGATATGGTTCCCAAGGTCACAACTCCAGGACCACTCTGTTCAACTAAGCCCCCCCTCCTTTTTCCATTACCCCACATGCTATCAAATTGTGATCTCATCACGTTAAAACCCATATGACCCAATCACCTCTCTAGACCTTATCTCTGCATATTGCTGCATGGAGGATCAAACCTTCAAAACTTGAGTCTTTGGAGGACACTTACTGTTTAAACCATAGCGTTGTGAAATATATCATTAGTTTTACAGTGTAGAAATGACCATTATAGTGAGGTACATCCCCAGGTCTTTTTTATTTTGAAACAGGGTCTTGCTAAGTTGCTTGGGCTGGTGTTGAACTTGTGATCCACCTGAGTCTGTCACCCACAGTGCTAGGATTCCAGGTGTGCACCACCATATCAAGCTATTCTCTTAGTAATCAATTTTTGAGAAAAGGTAGCATCTAGGCTAGTGACCTGGGTAGAAAATGAAAATCCAAAATGTTCATACAGCTAGAAATTTGGGTTTAGCAAAGTGTGACTAAGTCTGCAAATGTACCAGCACTCAGCCATGTTGATGGGGTATTGACATAGGGAATGATGACTCAGCACATCCTTGTAACCTAAGAAAAATGTAACCTCCAAGCACGTAGTAAATGATTTTACTTAAAGCTGGGCTTTCTTAGACTTGTACAGCCCCAAGATTCCTCCACAATTCTGAAACATCCTTAGGAAGAAGACTACTCTGCAATAGAAAAGTGGCATAGTATGATGACCACCTGAGAGACCGAGAGCTGCATAGTCTAGATTTAAATCTCAGCCCACCACTCATCAGCTGTCTTATTTTGACATGCTTTTAAATTTCTATCTGGCTCAGTCCCTGGATGGTGATGATGATGATGATGGTGATGGTGATGGTGGTAGGAGCTATGTGATGGAGTTATTTGGAGAAGCCAGTGCAATAATATATTTAATATGATGGAACAGTGCCTGGCATGTAAAGTTATTCAATAAATTTTTGTTATGTTTAGGAAATTATGCTACCAGTATGTAAACACAAAGGCAGAGATTTTCACATGTTTCTTTCACTGCATCTGAAGCCCCTAACACAGTGTCTGGAACAAGGAGGCACTTCATAAAAATATAGTGAATGCATAAATACAGCATTTGCTTCTATAAGTGATGAGTTGCATGCTATTGGTAACTGTCATATAATCTAGCAATTTATTGAATTGCCTCTCCCTGAGGCTGTAGCATACTAAACTGGACAGATGGTTGGGGTGAATGCCAATATTTCCCCTCCCGCAGGCATTTTCTATCCTACAAATCTCATGTTCTGGCTCAGTATGATTCTGCACAGAACAACCGTATGATTTGTAATACAAACTAAATAAGTTTGAGAATCCAAGTATTATCTTGACATTAGAGCAATAGATGTAAACTGGGACAAATCAAGACATAGCAAAACATATGGTTGCTTTAATGCAGTACCCTCCTTGAAATAACTGGATTAAAGACTGATAGTATTCTCCAAAGTAGATTTCTGTTGAGAGGGTGGCAGTGCATTTCTGTGATGGGCCCTAAGTGCATTAGATAGGAACTCTTTAAAGCAAGTTGTCTCTCACAGGGATATTTTAAATGCAAAATAACCTGAGTGTCAATTAGCCAAGAAAAGCTGGAGGAGGTGAAAGAGAATAGGTGTGTCACCTAATAGCATAGCAGTGCTCCAGAAGGCCCATAAAGAGGACCAGATCTCAGCGGCTGTGTCAGTGTCTGAGCCACCCAGGTTGTTCTAAGACGTATTCTAGATTTTTCCCGGTGATTTCAGCTCACTGATGACTTGGGTTCTTTTATGTTCTTGGTTACCTCCCTGATAATCCATATTTTAACCCTTTCATTACTTGAGAGAAACTGGGTGTATCTTTGTCCATTACAACCTGAAAAGGCCTCATTCACAGATATGCATCTAATCTTAGCAATCTGTATGTTCTCCCAATTTACCTGCATTCCATAGTGCCTGCTTTCCTTTGGTGTAAATCCATGAGCTCTTTTACCACACAATAATGAGATGCTTTCTAATCCCTTGTTTACCATGAAATCAGTGTAAGAGTGTGGATGAGTTGAAAAATAATTTATTGATATTATCTGTATTATAGTCAACTATGGGTTAAGGGAATTTTGAGCCTTGCCTGGTAGCCAACATTTACATTATGATTTCCATGAGAAAAAGAAAAGCATTTCAGATTCCAACCCAAAGTGCCAAGGCATTATTTTAGAAACTAAAATTCAGAACAGATGGTTTGATGAGTATGAATGCATTTATGAGGACAATGGGGCAGAATATTTGAAACTGGTCTTCTCCCAGAAAGGCACAGTTAAATGGGAACCATAAATATCTGAGGCACGGGGCTGAGTTCCAAGTCATCATAATAGGAGTGTTATGGTAGGGCTGCAATTAAAGACTAACTAAACTACAGTAATGTCAAATGTACCAGGAAGAAAATGTGTGAGTTGGGGATAAAGGATGCATGGAGGAGTGCAAGGCTCAGGATGGGGGCTTTTCCAGAAGGAATCTGGGCTGAGGAATGTTAGTCTAGCTCATAATATATGCATGCATATGACAAGGAAAACTGCTGAGGCATACGGTGCCTGTGAGTGTCACCTCATCTGATTTAACGACTCCTCCTTCTAACATTTAGCTCCCCGGTTATCTAGGAGGATTATTTTGGAAGTTTCAGTAATCCACATTATGACAGTCTTTGTTTTGTCTCATCATTGTTCTCTGAGGAAAAATAAACTTAATACAATAAACTATATAGAAATTCTCTTGCTGTGAGATCTTTGAAGTTGTGACTATTAGTCCTGAAGTTATTTTAACAAATCGGCCAATTTTATGTGCTTATTTAGTAAGAGAAGAGGTCATTGACTTGGAAATTTTTGTCCAAAGATACTTGACAGCATCGTGCCAATTGCAGCCCAATCACTGAAATAGATGTGAAACTGTTAAAACATTGAAAAAGCTTATTTTTCTGAATAGCTTTAAAAATAGTTAGTGGTACAACTGAGGTCAAATGCAGTGAGATGTGCAATTTTAAAGTTAAAGCGTAGCAATTAGAAAAATTACACCCATTATGGTAAGGGTGAGCGGAGAGTATTTTAGAACCTTACAAGTACGCGTATCACTTAAATGGAAAGAAATTGCACAATGTTCTTATGCATTCCTTTGATTTGCTCACTGTTTTCCAATTTTCCTTCCCTTTTAAAAATATATTCAAGGAAGAAAACGGATCAAACTGTACTTTAGTGTCAAGATTAAGGTGGACTTCGTAAATGCCTTTGAGAAATTTTATACTTTTACTGACAAAACCTCTATGTCTGTCTATCTATCTATCTATCTATCTATCTATCTATCTATGATGTAATATAAAATATATATATACATGTTTTTAATGTGCATTACCCGAAACTTATGAAACTTATAAGTTTAACTTCATATTAGACTTATGTCCAATTATGTCAATATAATTTTTGAGAAAAATTGTTCTTCCTCTAAGTCTTTCATATTGATGGTCACTTTATAAATACATGAAAATTTTCTTTTTAACCTTTCTATGATTCCATTGCCCTCAATAAATTCTAAAGATGCCGGGGATGTAGCTCAGTAGCACAAGCACCTGACTGGTAAATGCAAGGTCCTGAGTTCAATTCCCAGTATCAAAAAAAAAAAAAATTATAAAAAATAAATTCTAAAGATATTGTTTTGCCTAAAGCAATGATGGCGAACCTTTTAGAGAATAAGTGTTGAACTGCAAGCGCAAACCCACTTGTTTACCACAAAGTTCCGGTACTACAATTAAATCTGAACAGTAAGGTTTTAGTTTGGAAAAAGCAACTTAGCATTAATGTCTTTTGTCTTAAAATAAAAACACAATCATATATGTGCCATAGGTTCACCATGACTGAAATAAGTTGTTGTTTTTTTTTTTTTTTTTTAATTTTCATGGGTAAAGTCTAATGCAAAGAAGATTTAGGCAAATGCTACACCTTGTGTTTATATACACACAAAAGGTTGAAAAAGAATAGAAATAAGTTTAATGAGGTAAACTCAACTGTAGTATATGTTTTAAAAAGTGAAAGTGATGGTAGGTTTAACTTAGATATTTCTTTGCAGATAATCAGGATGAATAGATATTGAACACTACTATTTGTAACAAAATAAAAGTCTCTATTTACAAAAATACTTTTTCACTCACTGGACTCATGATCAGACATTCATAGAAATATGACTAATTTAGACTTGAGAATAAATCAAAAATAAAATGTTGGATAATACAAAATGGAATTTATAGTGAGAGTTGAATCACCTGTGCCTCCTGGCCAAGGATGATTCAAAATTAAATTTGAAATTCTATTGAAAATGTTTATCATTATCGACGTTTTTATGGAAACTTTTACTAGCTCTCAATGAAAAATGACATTCAACTCCCAAATTTCCACCTTTCCAACACACATACTCATTAAAAACTGAGGCAAATCAGCAATGGGGCAAGATCTACTTCAGCTTCCTTGTCCTGAATCCACTTCAAGACTATAATGTTGCTGCCAAGCTTTTGAATTTTTGTTCTCTAAAGATATTTAGCTGTAGTAAAATGTTCACACCCTTCAACATTTGGACTCCCAGATTTGATCAGCGCTGTCGCTGATGTCTCAGTGATTAGTTCTGTCTGCATAAGTTTCATGTGTTCGCGGGGAAACCACTTAGCAAATCTTTTGAGAAACAGGCTTAGTGTTGTTTTCCCTTCTGTAGTTTTATTCTAAAATATTTTTAGGCACTTGCTGCTTCATATTACTTCTCCAGAAAATTTGTCCTTAGAACTTACAGCTAGAAACGAAACAGTGGAGCAATGTTATTGTCTAAGTCAGTGAAATCTTGTCTGAAGATCTATCTATTTGCACCTACTTTTTGCTATCCTTACTCTCATTTTAGGATTTTCTCCTGGTAGAATGATAGAATTTTTTTTAAGCAGCAGTTTTAATGAATAAAGGTTGCAGTCTCAAGCCCTGTAGATTGCCTGATTCTAGTACATGAATAACTTTCTCTACTAGCAAGACTGATTATCGTTAGCCTACCATGTTGGTGTTTTTACCTGCAACATGCTGTATTAAGGCTTTCATTTATTCAATCAGATTTTAACCGAACTACATGATCTGTGATTGTCACTTCTCCATCTGGTTTGAATGACTGCTCAAAGACCCTGCAAGGCTTGAGTTTTGCAGTTGGCTCCAAATGAGTGAAAAAAGTGGCCCAACATTTTTCTGTGTAAAGTTAATAATTTTGTTGCACTGCGCTCTGTTAGAATTTATTGTCTACCACACCCTAAAAATATAAACAAAATATCTCTTCAAATAATTTCTAAATTACCATAGCTTTCAGGGCCTTGTCAATAACAATAATCACTTCTGTTCAATAACTATTCTTCAGTCAGATTCACTATATAGTTAGCACGCGTGATTAGGAAAATGTTAAACTGAGACTCCAAATTCCTTCTTTCCTGATGTTCTTACTCTCTATAATCTGCAGGATTAAGAATGTGGGGATTATTACTCTGTCAATTATATCACATTGCAAAAGAATTTCATAGCTGTGATTAAGGTACCAAAGCAGTTGACTTTAACATACATAGATTACCTGTGTAGAGCTGGTCCATTCATATGTTCCCTTAAATCGGGCCTTAGCAGTGAGACAGGTTCAGAAATCTGAAGCATGTGAAGGATTCCATGTGTCATCGCTAGTTTGAAAGGAGTTACGTGGGGAAGAAACGAGTGACCTTTAGGAGCTGAGCGTAGTTTCAAGCTGGTATCCTGGAGGGAAACAGAGACCTCAGCTCAACAACGTAAGAAACTGAATCCTGCCAATGACTCACATGGGCTTGGAATGAGAACTTGCCCCAATATCTCCAGATGAATATTCAATCTGTTGATAATTTGAATTCAGCTTTGTGACACCCTGAGCAGAGAGCCCAGGCATGCATCCAGACTTCTGATTTTCAAAGCCCTAATATATGGATGCTGTTTAAACCGCCGAGGTTGTGGTAGTTTGATGTGCAGCCGTAGAAAACAGCACAGCGGCAGACCCTGCACATTTTGGTAAGCAAGTGAGTCGGAAGTGCAGTTAAATTCATTGCATTGGCAAACTCAGAAATAGATCATCCGTGTCGGTCGGTCGGTTCTGCCTGCCCAGCGAGCAATGGCACATTGAATCTGGTGTATTCTACTTAGAAATATCACATTTGAAAACCACTAACCTCTCTGTACTTAGCAGAATAAAATTCAGCAAAATTACTTTTAAACATTATTTGCTTTAAATTTACTGTATGTATTTTACAAACTATCCAATTTCAGGAAGTTTTCTACTAATTTCTAGGCTTCAGTACTCTTAAAACGAAATGAGAAAGAAAACAGGAAGATCTTTCAGAATCCATCGAGAATTTTTGACCCACCTTTCTCTCTAGAGACTCCACAGAAAGAAACCGTAAGATAAGAACGTCAGCTTCGACTCTGGATCTTCCCCCTGATCCTAACCCCACGTCGTCTTTCTCTTAATTTTCCACGTTATGATATCCTTCTTCATCTTCATTTCTTCTTTCCTTCTTTTTCTCTTTACAGCTGAGAGTCCAGAGAAAATAATACGTGCCCCAAATCTATAGGACTCAGTATCGGACACTACTCTACTTTTTCCCATAAATTAGAACCTTTTAACTAGTTTCCATTGATACATAGACAAGGGTATACCATTGTAATGGTTGATACATTGTGTCATTTTAAGAAGTGAGAAGTTTAGAAGCTTACCTAAGTGACTGAGCAGGGGGCAGGGTCCCCACTTTGTAAACATCTCCAGCCTGTGCCAGAGAGGCGGGCAGAAATGGTGTGGGCGGGTAGTCAGCATACAGTATAAGGGAGGAAAAGAGGTTTGCTTCCCTGTCCTTTTGCTCTTGCTGCTTTTGCTGTCTTCTGCCAACTTTAACTGTTACCCCTGTGCCGTGGGCCATCCTGCTTGGAGCCAGCTGAGTATGGACTGAAACCACCACAATCTGTGAGTTAAATAAACTTTTCCTCCTTTAATTTTGGGCATCAGTTATTTTGTTTCAGTACAAGAGGCTTTACCTAAGACATCCATTATATTATATCTATGCCTACCCTAACTCATATGTAACTTCCCTGAAGTTACTTTAGGCTGGGATTCACAAAATTCTGCATCAATACATTTCCAGATTGACTCTTTCACTAAATACTAGAAACTGGTGACAGAAGATTGCAATGCAATATATTCTGCGGGTGGTGAAAAGTACAAAGCTTATCATAAGAGACTTTGCCATGATTTTCCCAAGCTAGTAGAGATACTTCCATAAGAATTCACTTGCCGTTAACTAGTTAATCCACTTGTAAAGAAAGAAAAACAAGAAGTCTTACTGAGGCTTTTTGTATCCATGCATATAATAGGAATCTGACTTTTCAAATTCAAATATGGAATTAATATTAATTAAAAACTGAATGATGCTTGAATATGAGAAAGGATAACGTGTCAGAAAGTGTAAATGAGATCCTAAGGAATATATATATAGTTGGAATTGGTAAATGATTAATCTAGGAACCCAATCCAATCTATTTATGGTATCCTTCAATTCTTGCTCTTGAAATAATTATTTCCTATTGGATTGCTCATGGAGATAATGTGGATCAAACTATGAGACCTGACGGTACTGTCAACAAGAAGGTGGAGGGGAAAGTTTTGAGAATCATTGACACTTAACCTGAGGGTGAGAAAGATGATCTCATAAAAAATAATGAAAAGGAAAGTCCTGAGAGGGAGAAGAACAATCAGGAATATGTGGCTTTGCAAAGTCAAGACGGACCCAGGGCAGAACAAAGCTCATAGTATTTATCACCATGTTCCACTGAGAGTAATTTTAGTGGTGTGATTGAGGTGCAACCCAATTCCAGTGAAGGGAAGGTAAGGTAGGAAGTAAGGATAGGAACTACAGCTAAAGGATACCAATGGCTACACAGGGGCACCAATGTTCTACCTTCTTTGCTACGTTTTGAGTGTCGCTGGGTAGAGATCTGATTCTTCTCCTCATGTCTTAGTTCCAATGCATATATACCCTTACACAGAATGCTTTATCCCGATGCCCTATGTTTACTTCCATGGAAGAAGACAGTTGTTTCAACACTCCTAGCTTCTTTCTGTCTTTTGAGAAACGTCACCATTTGAAAGTGAGGGACATTTGGGAGGATAAAGGGGACATGTATCGCTTAGCTTCTCCCTCACATTCCTTTCCTGCACTATTACTTTTAAATTGGATTTTTACCCTGACCCACGTCCACCTGAGAAGTAGTACATTTTCTAGGGGAATTTATAGCTTTAGTAAATCATGACTTTTTTTTTTTGTCTTCATCTACTGAAAATATTTAGCAATCAATAAATAGCGTCTAAAAAGATTTTTGCAAAATGTGGTAGAGATTTCTTGTTCTCCGAACTTTCAGGAATGCCTTTGTAACACACTAAAGTTTACTGTTTGCAGTTTAATTAATGAGAATATTTGCTGAGCTTTTCTTTTCTCTTCTTCATACTCCGTACATTCTTTATTATTTATGAGTTAAGAGATTGATCATTTTTCTTACGCAGGTTTTTGGAGAGCTTTTTCATCAGTTGAAATTCAGTTTTTAGTGGATTGTTTTACTAATTCTCTTTGACCTAAAACTTACTTTAATATTAAATGCAACATTTATATATTATTAAATATTGTATATTTTATTTAACATAATTTGTTTTCTTATTGTTGTACCTTCATGTTACCTTATTTCTATTTAAAGTACATATAATTGTGTCTTGTTTTTAAATCTATGCTAATAATCTCTGCCTTTTAATTAAGAGTTCAATTCACTAATATTAATATAATTATTGATATCCTTGAGTTCAAGCCTACCATTTGGCTTTTCAAATTGCCTATGCATGCTATATATTTTTGCTCCTATTTCTCCTTTCCTCCTTTTTTCTTTTCTTTTAAATGGAATGAATTTTCTTTAAAAAATACTATCTTTTAATTAACATATTGACTTTATTTTTCATTGCATTATGTTTTGCAGTTGCTTTAGGAATTACTATTTGCAGATTTATTTTTTATAGTCTACTTATAGTTTGTACTGTGCCACTTATAGAATATAAGGATATGACAATCTGTAATTTTTTTGGATTTTTTTTTCACCTCAAAGTCCCTGCCTCCCAATTTCCAGCTGCTATTCACTAAGCTCTTTTCTCTGGTTCTTTGATTGGTAGAACTACGTGTTTATCCAGTTTGTAGCCGTGTCTGTGGAGTGGAATGGGGCCTACTCACAGATAAAGAGCCTCATAATCAGGCAGCTCAGTGTTGTTCCGTAGATCCCGTGTGATAACTCATGTCATTTCTGTTCTTTTTTTAAATTCTCCCCTGAGTTTAGAAACTTGATTATTGTGTCTTCTAGGGAGCTTAGGTCATTTCCTTGGGGAACTGGTCCAGTAAAATCTGTCTTGCTATTTCAAGAATTTCTGCAAATTCTTCCCTTTAAATTAAAATTTGATTTTCCCTCCCTCCACCTTCTTCATTTGGAAGCATCTGATTTTAAACCTTTGTCGTGTTATTCACATTTCTTACGAATAAACCGAAGATCTCAACATGAGACAAGAGATAGTGTGGGAAACATACTGAACCGAAGCTCAGAACAGATGAGACGGCTTCTGGCTTTGGGAGACCACAAGAACGTTCTGTTGTAATCATATTCCTTTGATATCCAGTAGGAGTCCGAGAGATATATTTCTGCCTTCATCACACTTCCTTGATGTCTGACAGAGCCCTGAGACCATGCACTCAGACTGCTTTCAAGTAACCAAGGGTAACCCCATGGCCACTGGAGTACGTGGTTTTCTCCTCCCTGATGGGCTTTGGCAGCTATGTCCCTTCTACATAAGTCCATGTAATTTTAAAAATTGCCCCTTCTGGTGAAAGATGAAAGGCTCACATTGATCAGAAAGAAGCTCAGTTAGTTACTACCCTGACCACACCTCAAACTCTGGAAAGCAGAAGAGAAGATAACCGAGGAGCTTAGTGCAGGTGCTGTCTGTGGGCTTTGCCCGCCCTCCGTTCTGGGGCTGTACCTTCATTAAGGCAGTTGTGGTCTCCAGGCACGGCCTGCTTGGAACTTTCCTGTGTACTTTAACCTCAAACTTAAAACAGGGGGTTACTCTGACTCTGCATCACCCTTGAGCTTCCTTGTCTGCCACTTCATGCCTGTGGGATATACTTTTCCTTCCATAAATCTCTCTTCTCTCTTTTCCTTCCATAAATCTCTCTTTTTCTTACTGCTTTTGCATATCCTGCTTCATTCGTTTTGCAGGATACAACTAACCTGGGTATCAGGTGGGGACCAGGATATCTGCCTAGTGAAAAAGTTTTTGCTGGGAGCCCAAAACTGTTGGTAACAGAATCAGGAAAATGTTGATGTCTTTAAAAAACACAAGATAAAACAACATACTGGCATTCTCACTCTATTGAACCGTAGTCTCAGGAATTAGTTTTTCTGACTCTGTATTAAAATATATAAAACATCCTTAAAGACTCTGAATTAACATTGGAGATAAATACTTTATTTCTAAGGTACATTGAGTAGAAATGACTACTAAATAAATTTAAATTGTAAATCTTAAAAATTTAATGTTATAGAAGAGAAACAAAATGCAAAAGAAATCATTAGAGTCACATTAGCTGAAAAAGTTATGTGTCATGCAATTTATAATAATTTGCTTCTAATCTCCAAAATATGTCAAAGAAAATAAGAAATATTCATCCTCACTAGTAGATTTCTTTTTGGAGTCTACTTTTATAAGCACAAAGTTTAGATTATTTTTAGAGTACCGTATTATTCACAATATTAGTGGCTTATTCAACTGAGAAATATGCTGTATTTAGTTCACATTGTGGATATGCTATTATGATGAAAATTCTAATGTTTTAAATGGAAATGTCCAAGAACAACTTCCCAATATTTAGTTTACTTGAGCCTGGATTTTGGGGTAGGTTTTTCTCTAGATCACTCACAGAATTGGTAGAATGTTGTGTTATTATCAATACAAATTTAAAATAACTAGTTTCTGAAGTCCAAATGAAGAAGCTGTCTTACAGATACATGGCTGTGTACTTCCATGTGCAAATATGCACATACACTCAACACACAAAATTAGCTCACATTTGCAGGCATTACAAAACATGATCTATTTAAAAATAATCATGTGGACTATCTCTTATTAATTTCTCCATGAACATGTAACCAAAAGAATGCCAATTAAAAAAGGAGTCACCCGGGGATATAGCTCATGGCCCAAATGCCTGCCTGAAAAAAGAATCAGTGTAGGGTCAATGTCTGGCTGTAGCTTTCCGATTTGCTACTTGACTTTGCTCTGCAGTTATATTATGACAGAAAAATGGAAAACACAAGATTTAAATATGGAACAATCAGAAAGGTAGGCGTGTAAGTAAAGAACATAAGGCAAAAGATAAAATATTACATACGTTTATTCTAATGAACCCCTTGGAAATGAACTATTTTTATGCTTTTTATTAATCACTGCAACTTTTACATAAACTGAGTAATTTATTTAGAAGGAAGCAGGAACTAAGACAAAAGTGGACACAGAAAAGATTTTGATTAATTGCAGAGTTCACAAGTTGGGCAGAAATCCCAAGACATAAAATGTAATGGCTTCTCTCACACAAGGTGCAGGGCAGGAGCCTGACGGTGTGTAAAAGAATCATTAGTCTCTAGATGAGATCACGGAGTGGAAGATATACTCCTTGAGGCTTTGGCCTACAGTTTCTCAGTTTCCACATCCTACAGTGCTATGGGAAACTCAAATGCAGTTTGCTCAATATATTTCAGTCTGCAAGTCACCTTAAGAGCACCAGGTGGGAGGTACATGGCAGTAACATACATTGGGTACTTGGAGTCAGATACAATTTGAGCTCTTGGCACAGGGACAGAATAAAGTAGCTTCAAAAATAACTCCATCATTTTATAGCTTCTTATTGATTTACATATGGATATTTCTTTTAATTTTTTGTTCATTTATAGCTCCTGTTTGTTTGTTTTTGTTTGTGTAGTAGTTCAGCATGATGAAAGCCACTCTGGTTTGGGGAACAGCTTTACTTTATGGTTTTCTGGACTCACAAAAAAGATAAAACAGGCAATTGGCAGTGGTTCTGGACAAAATAAAGCACTCCCCTGATCTATTTCTTTGGTTCAATTAATAAACAAAATTGCTAGGTGTAGATTGCACACCACTAGATAGCTATAACCATCTAAAGTAAGATGCTAAGTTTCAAGAACTTAATGCTTAAAGAGAACTGTTCTAGTTGAGTGTGATTTTGCAACTTAACTTCAAAGAATAAGAATTGGATTTTCCATTTCCTGTATGCAGATGTGGTTTTCTATGTAGTCAGAGTAAGCAACAGTGTATGCTTTGGGTTTATAAGTATACTGAAATTCTTTCTGTTTTTTGAATCTGAAGTATATATTACACGTAACGGAATTTTCAAAATTAAAGATTGAAAGAATGTTGGAGATTTCTTTTAAACCCAGTTCTCAAGGTTTAGAATGATAAAAATGAGTCCAAGTGAGGTCAAACAACTTATTCAATATTGTATTTTTCTCAAATGTTTAAAAAGATGTATAAAATAAACATAATAAGAAATCTATAAAACCTCATGGGGTGGACTCAAACAATGTTAACATGTTTAATGATTTAAGTGTTATATGTGTAACCTAAAACAACTTGGGCTTTTTAACAGCTATGAAGAAAGGAAAATTGAATCACACAATTCAGTCAGCAGTCCTAAGGGAAAAAGTCATTTTATTTTGGAAAAATATAACGAGACACAAATTTTAATATTTGATCAGACAAGAATATCTCCTAGCAAGCACTTCACAAAAAAAGACTGCTTGTGATCCAGTAAACCAGTTTTGTTTACAAACACTGAAAGTGAATATATTCATGAATTTCAGGGAAACTTCTTTCTTATCACCTTCAATATAAACTAATTGTCACATATCAAAGAACAATCAGAAAATTAATTCTGTTGGGTACCAGTAGCTCCTTATTTTCAATTGGTCTGTCTGGAGTTAAAAATACAGGAAGGTATTTTCTTACCACAGCTTAAAATGATTTTTACTTGAATCAATAAAATATTAACAGTATCTGACACATTTGACAAGCTGTGGCCTTCTGATACCCTGATATGAGTCAAATGCTTCACTGAAAATGGCCTATTTTAAAATTCATTTATAACAGTTGTATTCATTGTGTACCAAGAAGAATAGGAATTCAGCTACTAGGATAAAATCTCAAGAGAAAATAAAGATAGCAAATTTTAATTGCAAGACTCTCAAGATCAGGTTTATGATGAAACCAGTGACAAATTAGTCATTGGGAATCCAATACATTAGCGCATTTGTTCTGAGAGTTTTGCATTCTCATTTAATGTTCTAGGAGTGAAACAGGTAAAACCTTCCAATACATTTCATTTTAGAATCGTCTGAAGGCAATCTTTCTGAGAGATTAACCTATATACCGTTCAGTTAGAGACTTCAAAGTATAATTTTTCTGGAGTCTAAACTGCACAAAACAACAGGTAAACTCACACTGGGACTGAGAAGCTGGGTCCTGACACTGTGAGGAACCAGCTCTCATGAACCTCCTTTTTTCTTTGTGCCTTTGATGTGAGAATTCAGTCACGGTACACAGCAGTCATGCAGAAACACAGCTAGACTTTACTGTAAAATAGGTAGGGAAAGACCCACACCTTCAAGCGAGCAGCAGGCAGTAGGACAAAGGCATCTGCAGCAAGTGTTAGTGTGGATAACTTTTGCACACACAGGAGTCGCTCTTGTGATTCATGGAGTCGTGGTGATTATGATGTTTATCTACCAACTTTCCAGAGGTTACTTTGGAATTATAAAATGCATTATTGTCCACTTTAGATTGTCAGTATTACTGCAGGGGCCTTAATGATGTAAGGAAGTTATCAAAGACACTTTCAAAAGATACAATCTTATTTAAACCAGGTCCCAGCCCAAGGTGGGAGAACCTTTAAAGGAAGTTTCCATTCCTTAAGCAAATTGGAAACTATCAATGAAAGAAGTAACAAAAATTGCATAAACACATGGAAATGAAATAATGTCCTCCTGAACAACCAGTGGGTCACAGATGAAATTAAAGAAGAAATTAAACAATATTTACATTTAAATGAACATGCAGATACAACTAACCACACTGAAAGCAGTCCTCAGAGGAAAATTTATAGTGGTGAATTCTCACAGCAGGAAAATAGAACAAAGACAAATAAACAACCTTATGCTGCACCTCAAGCTTGTAGAAAAAGATGAGCAAGTCAAGCCCAAAACCCAAAGAAGGGCGGGAATTATAAAGAACAGAGCAGAAATTAACCCAATGGAGACTAAGAAAACAATACAAAGATTAATGAATCACTGAAGAGTTGGTTCTTTGAAAGCATAATTAAAATTGATAAAGTCCTAGCCAACCTTACCAAAAAAAAGGAAAGAAAAAACTCAAATTCATACAATAAGGAATGAAAAGGGTGAAATCACCCTATAGAGCCTATAGAAATTCAGAAGATCATCAATACATACTTCAAAAATCTTTACTCTCATAGGATGGAAAACACAGAAGAAATGGACAAATTCCTAGATATATATGAATTACCAAGTTGAATCAAGAAGATATAAAAACCCTGAATAACCTAATATCACTCAATTAAATTGAAAATGTAATAAAAATCTTACCAACAAAGAAATGCTCAGGTCCTGCTGGATTCACAGATGAATTCTACAAGAAATTTAGAGATTTAATGCCAATACTTTTCAAACTCTTTAATGAAATTGAAAGGGAAGGAATTCTCCCCAACTCATTCCCAGAGGCAAGTATTATCCTGATAGGAAAACCAGAGAAAGACCCAACAAAAGAAGAGAACTACAGGCCAATCTCCCTAATGAATATAGATGCAAAAACTCTCAATAAAATGCTAGCAAACAGCATGCAGCATAGCATCAAGAAGATTATACACCATGACCAAGTGGGATTCATCCCAGGAATGCAGAGATGGTTCAATATCACAAATCAATAAATGCAATGCACAATACCAACAGAGCCAAAGACAAAAATCACATGACCATTTCAGTAGATGGAGAAAAAGCTTTTGATAAAGTCCAACACTCATTCATAATAAAAACAGAAAATTAGAATAGGTGGTCTTTATCTCAATCTGATCAAAGACATCTATGGCAAACCAACAGCCAACATCATACTAAATGGACAAAAACTGAAAGCTTTCACTTTAAAATCAGGAATAAGACCAGGATGTCCACTGTCACCACTCCTATTCAATACAGTTCTGGAAACATTAGCCAGAGGAGTTAGAAAAGAGAGAGAGAAAAAATAAACATAGGAAAGGCAGAAGTGAAATTATCATTATTCACAGGTGACAACATACTCTACACAGAAGACGCCAAAAACTGCTCCAAAATATTTCTAGATTTAATAACCAAATTCATCAGCATAGCTGGAAATAAAATCAACACTCAAAAATCAATAGTATTGCTCTACACGAGTAATAAATTCACTGAGAGGGAAATTAGGGAAGCCACTACCTTCACAATACATTAAAAAAACAAACAAAACAAAACAAATGAAATATCCAGGAATCAATCTAACAAAGCAAATAAAAGAGCTATACAGTGAAAATTACAGTACTCTGAAAAAAGAGACCAAAGAGGATTGTAGGCATGGAACTGTAGAAGAATTAGTTATTCATGAAGAACTAATACTGTAAAAATGGTCATACTCCCAAAACTCTTTCAATGTAATCCCAATCACAATAGCATTAACATACCTCACAGATCCTCGCAGAAAAATTCCAAAAGTTCGTCTGGAATCAGAAGAGTCCTAGCATAGCAAAAGCAACCCTGGGCCACAAAGGAAAGGCAGGAAGCATGACAGTCCCAGATTTGAAGTTAGAGTAGAAAGCTACTGTGATAATATCAGCACTGAACTGGCAAAAAAACAGACCTGAGGATTTATAGAACAGATTAGAAGATGCAGACACAACTACAAACACACTCAGCCACCTTATCTTTGACAAAGGGACCAAACATTTTCACTCAAAGGAAGATAATCTCTTTAATAAATGGTGCTGAAAAACTATGCTGATGACTAAAACTAGATCCATGTCTATCACCATGTGTTAAAGTCAAAATGGATGAAAGATCTAAATACTGAAAGAGAAGCACTAAATCTATTGGAAGAGAAAGTAGGTAGAAGACATAGGGGTAGGCAGAGAGTTCAGGAACAAAAACTAAACTGCATGGGAAATACTTCAAGGTATCAATGACTGGGATCTCATCTTATTGAAATGTTTTTGCACATCAAAAGAAATCACCAACAGAGTAAAGAGGAAATTCATGAATTGGGAAAAATTTTAGCCTACTGCCCCTCAGATGAAGGACTTCTATCTAGAACATATTAACAATTTTAAAAAGTGAGGCCCCCAAAATTCAAAGACTTAATGCAAAAATGGGCCTCTGACATTAACACACACTTCTCAGGTGAAGAAATACTAATGGCAAATAAATCCATGAAAATATATTCAACATTGTTGGTCATTCAAGAAATACAAATTAAAGCAACACTGAGATTCCATCTCACCCCAGAAAGAATGGCTGTCATCAAGAAATCAACCAATAACAAATACTGGCAAGGTTGTGGGGAAAAAGGAGCCCTTCTCCACTGTTGGTGGGAATGTAGACTGGCACAGCCACTTTGGAAATCAGTGTGGAGATTCCTCAAAAAATTAAGATTAGAGGTCTCATTCTATATTGCTATTCCCCTTCTGTGTATTTTCCCAGAAGAATTGAAAACATCATACCACAGCAATATATGTGCATGCATGTTTATAGCAGCACAATTTGTCATAGCTAAATCTTGGAAACAACCCAAATGCCCATCAACTGAATAATGGATAAAAAAAGATGTGGTATTTCTATACAATGGAGTATTACTCAGGTATAAAAAAAATGATACACTCGAGGCTTTCATAGGTAAGTGGATGCAACTAGATACCATACTCATAAGTGAAATAAATCGGACACACCTGTGTAAACATCATATTGTCTCCCTAGTGTAAGAACCTGAAAGAGTATATAACACCCAAAATGTACAATAGATATTATGAAAGGGAAAGAAATTCCTCAAAGGAAGGAACAACTGGGATGAAGGAAAGGAGAAAAAGAAAGAAAGAAGGAAGGGAAAAATTATATATATATATGAATAGCTGGGATAATTGTGCTCTTGATGTCTAATGGTCTGTTGAACACTTAATGCTTTCTTTTTTTTTTTTAACCAGTTTTGCATGCTTATATCTGGTAATCTGAACAACTAATTTGAAGACATCAATATGTAGTATAGCAACCATTGGTGAATTCCTACCATCTTGTGTAGTGACATACTGTATTATTTCTAATGGCACTTTTTCTTTCTTAAAATTCCCTTTAATGGTTTAATCAATTTTGCATTCTTACATCTGGTAATCTGAGCAACTTCCTTGAAGATAACAGTGTGTAATATAACAACCATTCCTATTGTTCTGTTTTGAAATCCTGTATCATTTTTGTTGTTTTCACCTTGTTTTGTTTTTGTCTATGTTGCTGTTATTTTATTATTTTTAAAAATCTCTTTAAAATAAAAAAGAAACAAAAGCCAGTCTTTGTCTAAAAGCACCAGAGACATTCAAGAGGGTAGGAAAACAAGTCCACAGGTAGGTATAGTAAAATAAGGAGATCTGAAAAGGATATTTGTATGTATTATTGCATAAGTAGCATGAAGGAAAGGTATGATAACTCAGAAGGGGAGACTAAGGATTGTAGGCAAAGCTCCTCAACCCAGAAGTAACCAGGGCAAAACATTCAGGTGTAGGAAAAGATTATGCTACAAAGATATTTAACTCTTTTGTTGCATCAACAGAAAGCATAAAAGATACATGGAAACTGTCTTGAGCTTGGCAGGGCCTACAGTGCTGCATCCCATGACTGTCACCCTATCTGAGGAATCGTCACTTTTAACTGTCCAGCCCGTTCCTGCAAGAGTGTAACCAGACAATTAAAATGATGCCAGAAAGGGGATCTTCTTACATCCTGACTGTCTCATCTGGAAATCTTACCTTATCTAGGGTCCTGTGGAGCTTTACAGGTTCTCGGTGTCACAAAGAAGTAATTGGAAAAGGCACACAGAAAAGGCAGTGCAAATGTACATTTACTGAAGGTGGAAAAGAAAAATCACGCTGCAGAGTTAGAATGAACAGGCTCACTGCAGCCCAGGACAAGGGGGAAAGCTGGATTTCTACCCCAAATTCACAGGTTATCGCTCTTTCGTGGAAATAAGGCATGAGGAAAGTCATGCTATCACACTTGCTTGGAACCATGCCGTGTATCAACTCTTCCACTGAAAAACGTATTTGGCTTCCTATAAATGAAGGAGCAGGAACGGCACCTTTTCATTGGTTGTGCCACATGCAAACAGAAGATTGAAATGAGCTTCTTTTTATTGGTCTTGTGAACAGCATCAGATTCAAGTCAGAGGGGTTGGGGATTTAGCTCAGCGGCACAGCGCCGGCCTGGCAAGCGCAAGGTCGTGAGTTCGATTCCCAGTATGGGAAAAAACCAAACAAATAAACAAACAAACAAAAAAGATTCAAGTCAGAGACTTAAAGTAGCAAATTTCAAATTGGTCCCAAACAGCACTTTTCTTTTCTTTTCTTTTCTTTTATTTTAAAGATAAAAGGAGGGAAACATTAACAGACATACAACATTTTACAACATATCACAAGCACAATACAGACAATACAGAGTTACAAAGTGGTAGGGAATTAACAATGGTGGTTGTATTACATATTGATATCTTCAAAGTGGCTTTTCTGATGGGTATTGTGTGGGGTAATGGCACCATCACTGCACTGGGAGTGTCCTCCAACCCCAGGAGAGCTTCTCTCCTGCTGTCCTGTGTTAGTGTCATGTTAAATGATTTTCCAAACCTGGCTACTTCTTACACTGCATTGGTGAAATCAGCATCATCTCTTTCACTGCACTGGTGAAATCAGCATCATCTCTTAATTTTCTTACAGCAAATGTCTCCTGACTTTTCAACTGCTACCCTCATTCCCATTTCAAAAACTGCAAGACTATTCTCCAATGGGCAAAGAGAAATTTTTAAAATGAGTATCCAGTTGTATCACTCCATTTTGTAAAACTCTCTTAATGCGTCCTATCTTCTCTGAAATACAATCCTGAATTTATTCCCTGCCCTTCAAGGCTCTGCAAGACCAGGATGACATTTCCACTGGCCTTTCCATTTCCATTCTGGGCCAGCCTCACTTCCCTTCAGGCTGCTCAAAGCTGCAAGCCTGGCTTGTGCAGTTCTGTCTTTGAATTTGAAGTTTTCTGTGTCCCAAACCCCTTCTCTCTGATCCATTAGTCTATTTCTCCATTTAGGTCTCAACTTGCCAGTCCTTAGAAAATCCTCTCTGATAACCCTACTTAAGAGCATCAGGAGCTTTTAATATTTTCTTAGAATCTCATTTTGTTTCCCTCTGAGGTTATATATTTTGTATGTAGATGACTTCTATTGGTGTCCTTTTTCAAGAAAGTACTCTGATTCAGGCAGGGAATTTATCTCGCTCACACTGGTACACATCTAGGAATAATGCCTTGCATCAATTAGGTCATGTTTAATAAGTTCATGAATGAGAAATGCTGCTCTTTTGTATAATCATAAAACTGCAATCAATAGGATGTGTGTCATTGGAATGAGAAAAAATCATAAGAATAACTTTTACCTGAGTTTCATTGTCACCAAAGGAAAATACTTGAAAATGGTTTGAGTAAGAGTTCAGCAAAATTAAGTTGGGGAAGAAATTGACACCTAAGAGCATTTAGTTCATGGACTTGGTACCACTTTTGTATTGGTTTTTCTCTACTCTGTGGACCAGTGACCAGAAAGTGAAGCAGAAATAGGTAGGGCGATGGGGAGAGCTGATAGCACAGATGGTCCCTGACTTACTGGGCTGTGTCACTGGGTGGTTTTTAAATAGGTTTTCCAAACCAGAGATGGAGACCCTTCACTCATCACACTCAAGAGGTGGCTGTGGGTTTGTGGAGTTCTGCCACAGAGAAAGAACTTTTAAGATATGTCAGTGAGTGTCTCAGAAGGTTTATAAGGCAGAATCTAAAAGTACACACTAAGAATAGAGTAGTGTTAGGGGGAGAGTGAATTGGGGTTTGGGTTTTCTTACGCAGACTTGGAGTTGTCCTCCAGATGGATGATCTAGGATGTGTATTCCCGGTGTCTGTCAGATATACCCATCTGGTGAGCTATGTGAGAACACAAACCATTTATTTGTATTTGAAGCTGAAATTATGCTACCATTTAATAGTGTTTTTTTTTTTTTTTTAAGATTTGGGTGAAAACCTTTGGCATTTGTGAATCTTTGGGAAGTTTTGTGTTCAATTTATAGGTGAAAGATGGCGGAAGTTTCCTACATGTGAACGATGATGTCCCATTTACAGGTGAAAAACAATGACCCCCCAGTTTTCCTATTTATTGCATCTTTAAGTCCCTGAGGGATTTTTTGAATGAGTTTCCCTGAGGGGACAAAGGCCTGAGTAACTTATGTGTCCTGAAGCTGCAGTTTTACCTAATGATACACTTTTAAGTTTAGAAGTTTCTTTGTTTCCTTTTTCACCTATCTTTATTTCTTCTATCCTACTTCATTTTGATTTAACAATTTTTCACTCCTTGATCATGCAAAAGCTGTGTGCATTTAGTAGAAATTATACTTGAAGTTTGTTCCCATCTCCAGCTGGTGATACGTACTCTTTCACAGCTGGACACTGGTGCCAGCCGGGAGCAGCTAACTGTCAGCCACGCAATCATGAGCCTGAACAAGACACACTCTACTGTATGCTGAGCTGGTAAGCTTGATGTTCGCTAGCTTAGGAGTATTAAATGCATTTTGATGCATATTTTTTACTTGGGATAGCTTTATTGGGCTAAAATGCTACTGTAAGCTAGAGATACCTATATATCTTTCTGCTATCTCTGATCCCATCATCTGGTTGTGAAGAATATTACCAAAGAAGAGTAATACAGTGTCATCAACACTGGTTCATGTTAGCGATTGAGAACCACGTGCTCTGTTGATCTCCAGGAGGGCTGAGCCCCTGCCAAGCATGGAGTTAACTATAGGTGTCCTTTCTGACTACCTTCCTGTCTGTTTTCTAAGAAAAGGTCTCTTGACTCATGAGATATGTATCCTAGTGAACTTCTGACATTGATTTATGCATCTGCAAGATTTGCAAACCACTTAGGGAAGCCGTACTGCTCATTAGAATCCATCTTGAAATAGCCGCTTTTTGTTGAAGAGAAAACAGAATATTCTTTGATTCCAAGCGTAGCATATTTCTAATAAAGCATTTTTCAACAACCTGACATTTACCTAAGGAAAAAAAACCACATTTGGGTAGCACTTAGAATTTACATATGTGAGGAGAGAAGTGTATGATAAATGTTCAAGAGCCCCAATCACAGTCTTTAACAGAGAAAGCATAAAACTTAGTTTTAGAATGATTACACTCTATTTATTTAGCACTTTCTAAAATGGATTATGTTACAGACAAATAAATTATCAAGAAAAATGTTAGTTAGCCTAAAATGCAATTTTAAGCAAAGTGACAGCTCAGCATCGATAGAGTAGAAATCCCGAAGTAAAATGCCAACTGATCTTTTTCATATCCTTCGCCTTTATGAATAAAACTCTTGGGGGCCGGGTGTTGGAAGAAACCTACCAAAATTATTGAAGATGATCCCGTGCATTGGATCGCCTTTGACAAAACTGTGCAATCACTGAGGTGTTTCAGTGGTGACTTTGGCCTCCCTTTCTACTGTGTCATTTTCTCCTTTCCAAAGGTATCTGTTATTCTTTGCTTCCATAATTTGTGTAGCCCCTGTATTAGTCAGATTTTTGGAACTAAAATTATATCTGGGACAATGAACTTATTAAGTGAAAAGATTTATTTTGGCTCAGGTTTGGAAGTTACAGGACCAATTTGTCCGGTTGCTTTGGACCTGTAACAATGCAGCTCATTGCGCTGGGAGTACTCAGTAGAGCAAAATCGCTGAACTCATGGGCCAGAATAAAGCAGGGCGATACGGATGAGGCTGGGGTCCCACAATTCCTTCAAGGTCAAGGGAACCCTCCCGATGACCAGTTTCTCTGATCAAAACCCCATTTCCTGGTTTTCCTCACCTCGCAGTAACATTACTCTCTGGCCAACACACTAACACGTGGGCCTCTCTGGGTTATTTAAGATGCAGATTCTAGCACCTCCTATAAAACCTCTGGAAAAAAGAACTCTGCAATCTTTGCCCCTTATTTTGCATAATAGTCTTGATCTGAAAAAAAATCATGGACAAAAGAGTATCCTTGAGATTAAACAGTAGTGGATATGTCCAAGGAATACTGTGGAAATTTGATCCCCTTGTAAATCTTTTATAGGTGCTGTTGTGGAGATGGCACATAGCGGGGAACAGAGCACTATTAGGAGTATGAAGAAATAGTGTCACGTTAGAAACCTTGGAATGACTCTAAATAATAACCATTCAGTCAGGCGTTCCACGGCCTCTCTCTCAGGGGCTAATTTCAATATGACTTAAAATTAAATTATTCACATTTTCATACTAAACTTTTTGTTAAATAAACTTCTGGAACAACTTTACAAAGTAGCTTAAAAAGTAGGTATTTATGAGCCAGACTACCTCAAATAAAACTCAGGTCCACCATTCGTGGTGTTGAAATGTGTTTATAACTTGGCTTCCCTGTGCCTCAGTTTCCTCCTGTGTAAACTGAAATAATAGTGGTAGTTTTTGGGCTAAAGGTTTAGAGTTTCTTCTAAGTGTACTAAAATGTGGAATTTATGACAGTCTTGCTGCATATGTGGTGCTTAATAAACATCAGCTCTCGTGGAATATTTAAATTTTGTTGCTAATTATGAAAGAAGTACTTTGGTCTACTGTTAAAGGGATTTTAGACAGTTATATGCAGTAGGTGTTGGCTAGTGAACATTTTTGGGTGGAATTCTTTTGCATTGATCTTGCATTGATCATAATTATGTCAGTCCTTATTTTCAAAATCAGTCAAATCTGCCTCAAAATTTCAAACAATAATTGGCCATAACAACCAAAATTGTTAAAGCTTTTGGATTTTATGTATGGATGCTGGGATTTTGGAGTTGACAACACGAGTCATATATTTCTTACTTGACAAGTGAGATGCTACTAAAGTGATGCTAGATCTCAAGTACCTCTTCTATAAAATGGTTTAAAAATCAAGAGCACACAGGCTGTTGTGCATCTCTTTTCTTTTTGAGGTTTTTAAAGATCTTCAAAAGTTAAGTGACATATTAATTATCCCATTCAACTGATGTCATCAACTACTCTTTTATTGTAAAATATGATGGGCATGATCTTTTTTCGACAAATACATGGAAGACAGAAGAAATAATGTGACAGTTTTTTTATATTAATATGCTTGAAAATTCTCTATGGAGCACAATTCTATGTACCAGGCACTGTTCCAGGCACTTTCATATGTTTTCTAATCCAGCCCTGAAAATCAGTCACATTTCCTGGCAATAAAACAGTGCTGTAGAGGTTAAATATGACTGTGGGTCCCGAGGTGTCCAGAGCCAGAGCCAGGATTTACTCCAGGTCTATCTGTGTCTAAGCAGAGGTTGTATTCTTAATCATTGCACTATATCATGGACTATATAAAAATGTACTTAGTGGTAATGGTAGACTTTTCCTCTGACAGCCAATAAGTAAAAGTTTGCCATCCTTAGAGGACTCTCAAAGGTCTGATACTGTTCTTATGACTGATTGAATCAGAATAGCTGGATTTGTTTGCTTAATGTTTCAACAATGAAATGGATTTTGAGTCCACAATTGCTCACTATGTTCATTTTATTTCACACTGCAACACATAAGAAGTTCTAGTCCTATATCTAGAGATATGGAAGACAATTCTAGACCTTTTAGAAAACTTTACAATTGAAAGTTTTTGGTAACTTTAATGTCTGCTGAAATCATTGTGAGGAATATGTTGGATATTTTAGAAGAGAGAGTATGAAAATTCACTGATTTCTTGTTGTATTTGACCTAAAAAGAATTAAAGTCTGTCATGTATATGTACCAACTGTCTACAATGAATATGATCATTATGTATGGCAAACACGTACTAATAAAAAACCCAAAACAGTATGCATATGAATACTACATTACTTAAGAGAATACATGAATTATTATATTTAAAACACAAAAAAGTTTTGTCTGAATCAAAAATATTATTATCTTCTGTGTCCAAAGGGATACAGGTGGAAGTATATTCATATACCTCTAATAAACACATAAACCTGTGCTCTTTTCATATTGCTGGGTGATCATGAAAAAATAAAAAATATATCTGTAAGCTTCATTTTATAATGATTAAGAGAAATGCAACATTTATTTCAAGGGACTGAAAATTACTCAAAATTCACTTTTAGATTTTTAATCATATCTATTGTGTACAAAGCAGATATTTTTTCTAGTACTTTGTAGGGTTGGTTTGTTGTTCATAAATTTCTTCACTTTTTCTTTGTCATGGAAGTCTCTTATTTCTCCATTAAATTTGCAAGATAGTTTTGAAGGGTACAAAAAATTTTAGCCAACTCCCATTTGACCCAGTTTGACCTTCTGAGTGTTTTTAGAGGTCGCATTTGACCTTTTGGGTGTTTTTTTTTTTTTTACAAGAATTGAAAACATCATACCACAGTGATAAATGTGCAACCATGTTTATAGCAGCACAATTTGTCACAGCTAAATTTTGAAA
>NW_004955435.1:6362375-6369716 GCF_000276665.1 Chinchilla lanigera
TTTTTTTTTTTACAAGAATTGAAAACATCATACCACAGTGATAAATGTGCAACCATGTTTATAGCAGCACAATTTGTCACAGCTAAATTTTGAAACAACTCAAATGCCCATAAACTGAAGCATGGATTAAAAGGATGTGGTATTTTCACACAATGGAGTATTGCTCACTTGTAAAGAAAGATAAACTTGAGGCTTTTATAGGTAAATGGATGAAAGTAGAGACCATATTCAAGTCAAATAAATTAGACCCACCTGTTTAAATACCATATTCTCTCCCTAGTTTAAGAAACTGAAAGAGTAAATAAAATCCAAAAGATAAAATAGGTATTGAGAAAAGGAAAGAAATTGCCCAAAGGGAAGGAACAACTGGCATGAGGGACAGGAGGAAGAAAGAAAGAAGGAAGGGAAAAAATATACAAGGACAGCTGGGAGAATTGTACTGCTCATTTCTATTGGTTTATTGAAAGGAACAGTTAATGCTTAATTTTTTCTTTTTAATTTTTTGACCCATTTGGCATGCTTATACCTGGTAATTTGAACAACTAATTTGAAGACAATGATATGCAATATAACCACATTGTTGAATTCCTATCATTTTGTTTAGTGAAATTCTGTATTGTTTCTAATGTCTTTTTGTTTTTATTCTCTTTAAAAAATAATAAAAGATAAAAAAGACAGAAAAGTAGATACACGAGAGTATTAGAAATGTGTGTATATATAAAATAATCTCAAATAAACCAGAACTTAAATTTTATAGTTTTTACTAAGGATAGTAATAATAGTATTTTTAAAATTTTAATGTGGAAAGTGTATATTTAAACATGACATTTCTCCATTATCATCTGTAGACAGACTCCTATCTGGACTAATGCTTCTTTCTTGACTCTAAGTATTAATTTTTTGACTTGCTGAACATATGCATAAAATATTATCCCATATGGCTTATCAATTTCTATTTTTGGTCCATCAAATCTAAGTCAGTTATCTCAAACTTGAAAGATTCAAAAGGACAAAAATTTTTAATTTTCTCTTCCACTCCATACCCTCACAAATGAGATGATGGGAATCCAGAGAAGTAGACTGAATAGTCTTTTGTCAGGTGAATGGTGAAGAAGAAGTTAGAACTCTGATTTCTTTCCTTTTTATGAGAAAAAACAGATGAAAATACACAATAGATATGAAGAAGTGTTAAAGTGAAGGAACTTCACAAATAAATCATTAGGTTAATATAGATTTAACTTCACTTGCTGAAGACTACTTTAAAAGAAATGTTATGTAGACTACTTTACTTTGTAGACTACTTTAAAAGAAATGTTATGTCCATCACATTGATTGCGAGATGTTACAAGCTGCTAAGGTCTTGGGATTTATCAAAGAAAAAATCTGTTATATTCAGAATAACTTTAAGGAAAGTATGTCTCTTAATTATAGCACATCCATTTGTTTTCTCAAAGGAATTCAGTACAGTAACAGTGCATATAACTTAAATCCAATAAAACAGGAATAGATAGAGAAGAGAAAATTGAAAAACTGTAAAATGTTGGAATCTCATATGCTGCATTCCATGCATTAACATCCATCTTGTATTGGACAGTAGATTTGAGTATGAATTTCCATGTTCTCAGTGCAAAGCAGTAATAGATCCCATTTTGCATAGAGGTCTGTTAATTCTAAAAGATGCTCAGAATGTCCCCTAATACTAATTTTTTGAAAGAATTTCTAATGTGGACTTTTGAGTCTAAATGACAGTGTAGACATTGTCCTAAATTTTGTTTTAATAAATACATTAGGTAATTTCATATTGTTTGCAATGCTGAGTACATTTGATGACATTTGAATGCTCTGAGAATGTTTCATTGAAACCTGGTCAAATATAGAACATTATTACCTACTAATTCAGAATAAATATTTGCTGTATAATTGCCCACATTGCCTTTTAAAAGTTCAAAATGTTCTCTACGTAATAGGCAAGTTTTTGTATCATCGATTTAATTATTTTCTTGCTGTTCATGTAGCTTAAAGCACATTTGCAGATTTCTTGATATTCTTCTGGAGAAGTCAGACTGGCCTTGGTGGCCCATTTGTAACTATAGTGCTCTATGTGCCTTAGGAGGCTGGGTCACAAAAGCCATGCTCACATGTAAGTCTGGTACACTGGGACCACTGTGTTGTGAGGAAGCTCAGGAAAAATGGAGAAGTTGTACTTAGGTGCTTCTATCAGCTGCCCCCAGCTCAGCCCTCAGAAATGAGGTGAAGACCCCTTAGATCACTGTTCCCTAATTTCTCTAGCCGGACCATAGTCATTCAGTTCTTGCTAGCTGATGAGCCTGATATGAACACAGAACAGTCATCCATATTGCATATTTTCCTGACTCACAGAGTCCTTGTTGAACTGAACAAAATGGCTGCTTTAAGACACTAAATTTTGGAGGAATTCTTTAAAGGGTCATAGTAACAGCATTAGAAGGAATCTAGCATTTAGTATGAGAAATGTCTACAATGAGAACTCAAGCTGAGAAACCTGTGGAGATCTGAGATTAAGTAATCTCTTCTTTGTGATTCTGAATGTTGATCTAGAAAATTTGTCCACATTTCTGAAGTAAAAAGAAATAAAAACATATGTGGAAATAATTAATACTTCTTTGTGCAAAAAGCTGATAATGCAGGATAGTTTGCTGAGATTAGGATTGTAGCACTATTCCCAGAGACCAAGGACTCCTAGAGTCAGGCAGAGTCACAAATGTGGTTCAGAAATCTCTTTCTTGAATATTTTCTCTTTATAAATCTATAAGGTTGAAACCCACTGCCTTGATTTTAGACAGTGTGATCAGAAAGACTCTTCATGCTAGCACTGAAAGGACTGACTCTGAAGGAGGCATCATCACAATACCTTGTGGGCATCCGACAATAACCGGCTGTTGCACAGACCACTTGCTGCCCCCTGCTGGGCTGTACGAATGTTTATATTTGGAGGCATGATAGGCATACTGAGCAGAAGGAAAAGCTGAGTTTCTATCTGGTTTGTGGTTATTCTCACTGGCTCCTACTCTATGGCCTCATTAATGTTGGTTCCTGCGTTAGAATATGTTGTACTGATCATCTTCTGAGATGCTGGAGTTTCAATCTGGTCTCCAAGCAGGTCATTACATACTCATTTATAACACAACACAGATATGCTGGCCCTCAGTCATTACTCCTGAGATGCTCTCAGTGCAAATACAGTCATCTTCTGATGTTCTTTATCTCACTCTTTTTTGAATTATGATGATCCAAAGCCAAATTATTGGAGGACTCCAAGTTTACACTATTCTTGAGAGTTAATTGCCCTTAACCTCTTCTATATCCACCAAAAAGTTTTAACATAGAGGAGGAGGCCTACTTAATCCTGTATGGCTACATAAATAGTCTCTTCTTTGACTCTTCTTCACCAACACAAGGAAGTTCTACACCCTTTCTGATAGGTAAGAAAAATTGATTCTGACCAACATGAGAGATTTATGCTTGCTACTTAATGAGTACACATTATTATTTTGGGTTTTGGCTTTTGATCATCAAAATTTAGGGTCTCACATTATAAAGATTTTTGCACCAAAATAATTGTACCATGCATTTCAAAATTCTACTTAGGAATGAAAATCTAACTCTTTTCTCTTTGTGGTTTTGCTATAGCAATCTAACTCTGAGTCAGGTGGTGTAGATCCCTCACTGCAGCCTGATTGCAATAAGTTAGGAGTCAAAAAGTAAAAAAACATATTTATTAACATTTTCTCATCCTCATTACATTCTTAAGTGTCGAGATTGTTTTAGTGTACTGTGTTCTTCAATAAGAGAATTACCACTTACTTTGTTCTATTTTCCTATCTCCATATATTTTTCCATCCCTCTTCTATTGGAAATAAATGTGACAATTCCATCCAGAAAATGCTGCTTCAGCTTTTTCTTTCTTCCACATTTCCTTTGCCACCAGTTCATTGCCTGTATTTTGGAGTGCTGCAGCAGAATCTTAATAGGTGGATCTGTCCCTAATTAATATTTTCTCCAGCTCATCCTCCAACTTACTGGCAATGATATTTCCATAAAACAAAATTTATTCCTGTTTAAAAGCTCCTGTTGGACTTGTTTTAAATAGAAAAATATGCACATTTTTTTGGTTTGGCATGGAAATTCCTTCATAACATGACTTCGCCTTACATGTTCACACATACATTACTTTGCTCTTAATGTTACAGCTCTTCCTATATTGAATATCTATCTGTTTCCCAGAACAATGGGCTGTTTTATACCCCTGTAGTTTGGGCAATAGTTTTCCCCTTTATTAGGTATTCCTATTCTCTGCTTTCGTGCTCTGCCTGTTTATTTTGTAAGAGCTAAACAAAAAAATCCTGCACTATTTTGAAACTAAACAGATCATAGTAGCTAGGCTTTGTTTTCGGTACCGGAGCATTTGACTCTAAACCTAATTCAACAGTAAAAAAACACCAGGAGAGGGAATTTTTCTGTCTCTTTAATATTGTGCTTCTAATACTGATTTTAATATCACTTCATAAATTCATGTTAAACAAATAACAGTTATATAACATTTCCATTTCTTGTGTAATATTGTATTATATTTCTGTTTATCTCTTTATATATCAGCATCTCCTATTAAAGTTCGTATTATTTGCCACTCCCATAGCACATACACTGGCATTTAACATTGGCCAAATATCCTTTCTGAAATACTCCCTTTCTTTGTCTTCCAAGATTTCATACTCTTCTGTTTCTTTCATATTTTTGACTCTTGTTTTTAACATTGTTTGAAGGCTCTTCTTTCATTTTTGTTTCTCCTCTTTTTCTTTGAATGGTCGGTGTTTATCCTTCTTCTGTTCTGCATCCCTGTACTTTTGGTGGTGTCCTCCACATCTTGAATTCATTTATCATTAATATTCAAATGCATAAATAACATGAAGAGTTCAAATCAATATCTTTCTTTTGTACCCAGATGTAAATGATCTATCATCTATCTATCTACCATCTATCTAACTTCTAATGATATTATAGAATAAATTACATGTCCACTGAGATTAATATGTTGATATTAAGTTGACATAAACAGAGAGACTCAAGTCAGTCGTGTGAGGATACAGTGAAAACAGAGCCATGGACAAGTCAAATGGAGACCCTCAACAAACCAAACCTACTGGTACTTAGGCCTTCAGCTCCCATCCCCCAGAAGTGTGGAAAATTAATCACTGTGTTCCAGCCCACTCATCCATGATATATTGTTATTGCAGCCCAAGAAAAGTAGTACATATGCTCGATTACTGAATTGTGATCTTCTTATTTTCCTTATTTTAGTGGATGGCATCTTCGTCCATTCAGTAATAGAAATTCAAATCTGATTCGTTAAAGGGACAATTCAGGTAGACTGATTTATATTCAACATTCAGGTGCATCTTCATTAGAACTGTCTTTTAATCTACCAATGCTTTTCAAATATAAGCCACTATTACCATTCACTGATTTTGTAATGATAACTCCTAAACTTCTTTCTTCCACTTTTACCTGTATACTTTGTTTTTTGGCACTGGAAATTCCTTTACGTAAAATGAAAAATATCTCTCAGCCTAAAATCTGTAGCAAAGTCTAACTGAACTAATGGCTAAAACTCCTGAAGGCCTGCAAGGTTTTGTTGTTGGGTATGAGCCCTTCCTAACACTCTAGGCCATTCTTTCACTATGTTACTGTTTGATTCCCTTAGTTTCTGTGAGGTTAACCTTAAAAGCCAACTTGATTGGCTTGGGATGCATGTAGGGTATTAGGAAAGCTTATTTCTAGGTGTATCTGGTCATAGTGTCATGACCTGAGGATCTCTCTTTGGTCCCTGGCTCCTTCTCTGGTGTTGTTCCCCTCCTCTGATACCTGGCCACTAGGAACTAAGCATCTGCTCTATCATGCTCTTTAAGATATATGACTTAAAAGAAACTACAGTCCCAGATGCTCAGAGTCTGGATTTGTAAACAATAAAAGCCTCTAACATCAAGGTAAAAGCAATAAAATACAGTTTAATAAGTTGTTAATTAGCACATCATGTTTTCACAGAAGAAAAAGGACAGAAAGAAAATTACATCACCAGATTAGAAGAGCTTCAACATCTGAAATTCCATTTCCAAAACCAGAGAGTCCTGTTACATGGCTTTCAGGGCTCCAGCTGGGAGGGATATGGGCAGTGTCTTCTCTGTAGATGAGACTCCAAAGTTCTTCAACCAGCAGGGCCTCTAAAATAGCAGTTGAGACAAAAGCGGAGGGTTCCAACTGTGTGCATGATTGGAGGAGGGAGTTTGTGGCCCCTGGCAATGTGCTCAAGGGAACAAACATCTGTAGCTCCTACACAGGTAAAATAGAGGCTGTCCTTGGGAAAGGACCAAGCTCACAAAGCTTCTTCTCTTCTCAGGAGGTTTGCCAAGCACCCTAACATCTAACTTTTAGAAAAAAGTTGCAGCATTGCTGTGAACAAGGAAAATCTTTCTACATTTTATTGTAACCCTTTAGAGTGATGCTATTTCCTGGGAGCCAGCTGACCATGGACTGGATCCCCTAAAATCTTGAGCCAAATGAAATCTCTCTTCCTTTAAACTGCAGGTGTGAGACATTGTATCTCAGCAACAGGAAACCTGACTAATAGAGAAAATTGGTACCAGGAGTGGGATATTGCTAGACGGCAGTCATAGAGCTGCAGGAATTCAATGTTTGCCTTGGTAAAGTTTGGTCTTACTTTATTCTAATTTTTTTCTATTCTTTTCTTCTGGCCTAAGAATGTTTATCTGTGCCACTGAACCATGGGATTAAGGAACTTGTTCTTTAAATTTAACAGGGATGCATGATTAAGAGTTTAGGCAGGTCAAGTTTGACTTGGACTTTTGAGAAATGCTTGGGTTGTTGATACTTTGGGGAAGGGATTATTGTAATTTTGATTGTGTGTAAGATAGACATATCATATTAGGTGGAATTATTAATTTGATTCTGTATTTATTTGAAGATTAAAAGTATTTGAGGAGCTATATTTGGGTGTTGAGTGGACAATGGGTGGGTTGTGATGATTAAGTTTAACTTGTTTGAATTGAGAGCCTTGTAGGGTGTTAGAGCACATTTATGGTTGTGTCTGCTGGTTATGAAGACTTGAACTTGGGTACTATATTTGTTCCTCCCTGGTGATATTCTCCTGCTGTGCTTTCTCGATGCCATAAATCAAGCATCTTTGCTTACTGTATCCTTCCACCATGGTGTTCCTTGGCTGGGAGCCCGCTGAGCACTGACTAAATCCTTTGGAACTACAAGTCAAATTAAATCTCTTTTTATTTT